>NC_062570.1:91561666-91870714 GCF_022837055.1 Prionailurus viverrinus
CCCCACTCCCTCTCTCTCTCAAAAATAAACAAACATTGCATAAAAAATTTTAATAAAATAAAAACATTTAGTAAAATAAATTTAGTAAAATAAAAAAAATAAATTAAAAAAATAAAAAAAACATTTAATAAAAAATGTTGACAGCTCAAGAAATTATTTTCATAGCAACAAAGGCAATAATACAAAGATAACCTTTGAAAATCCTGAAAATTAGTGTTACCACCCATGTTCTAGGATGTAATTATAAAGTATGAGAATGGCAGCAGATTTTCAGAGATAAGATACATCTGCTTGTTACTATTTTTGCAGGAAAGTTGCCAATGTGTCCCTACCATAAATAGGTAGATAGATAGATAGATAGATAGATAGATAGATAATGTGCTTATTTATGACAATGAAACCAACAAAATGGAACTTACTCTATGAACCAATGAAAATGGTTCAGTTTTCTATCTGTTTAGCAAACTCACGTTATTAAAAATTCTGCACATCTCAAATATTGGGAAACTAATATGCCTTTATAAATTAAAATATATTCTTATATAGTGAGTTTATATGTGTCCATTTTTTACATGGCATTGTTCCAACCCATTATCATGGCATTCAGAGTAAGGAAGCAGGAACTGGTGCTGGCAGTTCTGTTACGTGGTCCTGGAGTAATCATTTGAGTATACAAGGGTTCCGTTCTGAGTTCTTTGCTATATTAGTTGTGTGACAGGCAAATGTTTTAAATGCTTTGAGCCTTGGGGGCACCTGGGTGGCCCAGTTGGTTAAGGGTCCAACTTCAGCTCAGGTCATGATCTCAGGGTTCATCGGTTCGAACCCCGCATGGAGCTCTGTGTTGACAGCCCAGAGTCTGGACCCTGCTTCAGATTCTGTGTCTGCCTCTCTCTGACCCTCCCCCGCTCATGCTCTGTCCCTCTCTCTCTCTCTCTCTCTCTCTCTCTGTCTCAAAAATAAATAAACATGAAAAAATTGTTTTTAAATAAATGCTTTGAGCCTTCAGAAAAAAAACAAAAACAAACTTTCAGGGGCGTCTGGGTGGCTATGGTGGTTGAGCATCCTACTTTTGATTTCTGCTCAGGTCTTGATCCTGGAGTCATGGGATCGAGCCCTGTGTCAGGACGGATGCTGAGTGTGGGGCCTGCTTGAGAATCTCTCTGTCTCTCCCTCTGTGCCTCTCCCCTAATTGTGCGTGGTCTCTCTCTAAAATGAGAAAATAACTAAAATTAATAAAAATAAAAAATAAATTAAAAAGCCTTTGAAACAAAAAGGTATTACTTTTTATGTTTATTTTAAGGATAGTTATATGCAAAATGTTGTACGTTATGGACTCTTAAAATGTTAGTTTTTTCACGTTTCTTTTATCCTATGGCCTGACATTTCATCAACGAATGATTCATTGCTAATAATAAACTACTTCATTTAAAATTGAAATGTCTCTGTGAAGGTTAAGATTTTAATATCATATTTTCAGTTAGTTTAATTAGGTTACTTTATGCTTTTATCTAAACTCAATCTCCAAAATAGACTATATTATGGAAACTAGAGTTTTTATAGGGATGGCAGGCAGGTGATAACTGTGATTTCTGTGTATAGAACTAGAAAGAAATTCCATTTAGCTTAAAAGAATTGAACTCAGAATTTTCAAGGTTGACACTGAAAAAGAATTTTCAAATTCAGAGTAGTAGCTGATCTATTTACTTATAACTCTTTTCTGCTTGGGTTTTCACACACTGGGGTTCTCTTATCACAACATGCTTACCTAATAGGAGAAAAAGGGAAGAAGTGTCGAGGGCATTTTCCCTCCAAACACTAGAAAAATCTCTTTTTCATTTCTGAGAGCAGAATTGAGAGAGGTGAGTCTTCAAAAAGATTCCCTTAATAAAGTACTATGGGAGAATTTAAGAGCAATATGTACAGAGTAGAGAACGAAGTGTTTTAAACATCCGGTTTGTCATCTCGTGGGTACTGGTCCAGCCCTATCTTCCTTGTTCTCTGGAACTCCCAGGATTTAATCCTTGTCACATAGAGTCCCATTTCCTAATCCCTGTACTGTAAGGACATCCTAGGGGATTTCCCTAGGAGAAATCTAGGTTCCAAATAGGTGCTTCCAGATCTGGCCTAGTGGTTGATACATTGTCACTGTGCCGGATGCATTTATACCTCACAATAACCCTGTGGAATTGGCACTGTTTTTTTCATCATTACTATTTTACAAATAAGGAAACTGAGGCCAGGCTTACTCTCCTGCTAACAAGTAATAGAGCTGGGATTAGAATTTCGGTATTTTATTTTCAATTCCAGTGCTTTAAAATACTTTTTTTCTCTTCTCATAGAGTAGAACAATGAAAAATGGAAACCATACAGGTTACAGGAGAACAAATGACTAACAAACTGAAGGGTATTTTTTTTAAATGTATCAATTTAAAGAAGGGGGAACCACAGCTAAAATCTATTGCTGTGAAATATTGGTAATACCCTAATAACAAAAGCTCTCTAACATCTCGTGATTTCCCTGTATCTGTACTTGGGTGTGTGACATTCAGTCTTGACAATGTTGCTTTGCTTTGGCTAAGCAATTAAAATTTATGACAGAACAGGGGCACCTGGGTGGCTCAATCAGTTAAGTGTCCAACTTCGTCTCAGGTCATGATCTCACTGTTTGTGGGTTTGAGCCCTGAGTCGGGCTCTGTGCTGACAGCTCAGAGCCTGGAGCTTGCTTTGGATTCTTTGTCTCCCTCTCTCTCTGCCCCTCCCGCTCTCTCTCTCTCTCTCTCTCTCTCTCTTTCTCTCTCTCTCCTCAAAAATTAATAAACATTAAATTCTTTTTAAATTTATGACAGCACATAAATGACACGTATTAGAATTTTTAGCCATTGAGTAACTTTGTCTCACCATATTTTAATGTATCTATAAGATAGAAGAACAACTCACCAGTAATATGCCTGAGCAATGCATACAAATTAAAAATGGGTTGAGTGTGCAGGCTTTACGAACACACACACACACACACACACACACACACGTACACTCAGTCAGTTTTGGGGTCAGTTCTCAGCCTACCAGGAAGATGCCAGCAGCCTGCTAGTTGCCTATGGACCATGCATGAGAACATGTCTTCTCCTCTCCAGGGAAGATAAGGCCATAGAGAGTTACTTTTTGAATTTTTGGAGCTTAGTCTTCCCTCTCTGTGGAAGTCCATACTGCTAGTTAGGCAGGATTTCAGTTAAGAGACTGACCAGGGTGAGAAGATCCCCCTCTGCAGATCTCTTGGCAACAGATGACAGGGGATGCTGCTGGCACTGCCCTTCAGCCTCCCCACCAACACCACCCCCTCAGTGTGTTGGCGTTACATTAATTTGCAGAATTTAATCTGTGGAGCAGAGGAGCCTGGGGCTTTTCTAAAGCTTCCCCATTTTCCTATTTGAGAACTGTTGGAGAAGAAGTTACCCATTTTCATGCTTTATTTCTCTTCTTATAATAGATTTGGAAATAACTGGGGCACTCAGCAACAATCCTTGGAAAATCTGCAGTTTCTTTCACAGAGCTCTGATATTGCCTTGGCTATACATCAAGCAACATCTGAAAGAAACCAGAGCCAATGGGCTGACAAAGTCAGAGGGAGGCACCTTAGCTCCTTTAAATCATGCATTCTTTTTTATTCCTCTCTTCTGAACACCAACTAGAATAGCTGGTATTCTTCCTGAATATTAAATCTAAAGTAGACCAGGTTCACAAAATGCTAGCTCTAAAGAGATTTTAGAGTCTCAACTGCTACTTATGTTCTTCTTGTAATAGAAGAAGAAATTGAGTCTTGGCCTAAAAAGTGATAGGACATTCCTAAGGTCACAAAGATACTAGCAAACCTGGAGTAGAGCCCTTTATCCCTGAGTCCTGATATTGTATTCATGCTTCCAAATTGTTACCTCAGTAGAATTAAAGAGTTGGGCTTTATCATAGAACTAATGCAAGTGCATCCACCCTCCATATTAATTTTTTGGCAATGTTGCTTGAACACACACCATTAGTCAATTGAATACAGTCCTATTTTACCAGTTATTTATAATAATGCTTAATCACAGTGTCATGATTACTCTGCTGATAATAGTGTACAAGACACTTTGTTAAACATTCATATGCATCATTTATTTCCTTTAATCCTCACAAGAACTTTATACAAAAATAGTATTACTATTTGAATTAAAGATGAGGAAACTGAGACGAAAAAAAAAGAAAACAAACAAACAAAATGAAGTCTCTGAAGTCTGAAGCCCCTTATCTAGAAAACGAATCTCTGGAGGCATGTATCTAGGATTGCTACAAGGAATCTAACACAACTTCCTTTTTTTAGTGTCCCTGTTATTTATTTTATTTTATTTTATTTTATTTTATTTTATTTTATTTTATTTTATTTTTTAATTCTAGTGCAATTAACATAAAGTGTTACATTAGTTTTAGGTGTACAATATAGGGATTCAGCAATTCTGTACATTACTCAGTGCTCATCATGATAAGTGTACCCTTAACCCCCATTGCCTATTTCACCTATTCCACCCACCTCCCCTCTGCCAACCATCAGTTTCCTCTCCATAGTTAAGAGTCTCTTTTTTTGGTTTTCCTCTTTATTTTTTCCTTTGTTTATTTGTCTTGTTTCTTAAATTCCACATGAGTGGAATCATACGGTATTTGTCTTTCTCTGGCTTATTTTACTTAGCATGATGCTTTCTCGATCCATCCATGTTGTTGCAAATGGCAAACTTTCATTCTTTTTTATGGCTGAATAATATTCCAGTGTGTGTGTGTGAGTGTGTGTGTATGTGTGTGTGTGAGTGTGTGTGTGTGTGTGTGTACCACATCTTTATCCATTCATCTATCGATGGACACTTGGGCTACTTCCATATTTTGGCTATTGTAAGCAGTGTTCAATAAACAACATAAACAACATAAAGATTGTATATATCTTTCAAAACAGTGGTTTTTTATTCTTTGGGTAGATATCCAGTAATGAAATTAATGAATCATATGTTAGTTTTACTTTTAATCTTTTGAAGCACTGTTTTCCACAGTGGATGTACCAGTTCGCATTCCCACCAACAGAGTATAAAGGTTCCTTTTAGTCCACATCCTTGCCAACAGTTGTTTCATGTGTTTTTTATTTTAGCCATTCTAATGGGTATGAGGTGATATCTCATTGTGGTTTTGATGTGTATTTCCCTGATGATTAGTGATGATGAGCATCTTTTTATGTGTCTGTTGGCCATCCATAAATCTTCTTTGGAGGAATGTGTCTTCATGTGTTTGCCCATTCGGTTATTTGTGGGGGGTTTTGGTGTTAAGTGGTGTAAGTCCTTTCTGTATTTTGAATTCTAATCCTTTATCAGGTATGTCATTTGTAAGTATCTTCTTCCATTCATTCGGTTCATTTTGTTGATTGTTTCCTTCCCTATGCAGAAGATTTTTATTTTGATGTAGTCCCAGTAGTTTATTTTTGCTTTGTTTCCCTTGCCTCTGGAGACATGTCTAGAAATATATTGCTATGGACAATGCCTATTTATTTTTTGACTAAGCCATCTCTTTCCCTCCATTTGCAGCACCTCCTTTATTATTCAGAGCTCTTCCCTTGTGTGGTGATGGAATTTTTTTCCAAATAACACTCATTCTTTTGACTGAAGTTTGCCCCTTTACTTTTTAACCTGCTTTGTTTCAAATTTCACACTCCTCGAGGGATTCTAGTCAAGATGGCGGCGTAGGAGGACGCTGGGCTCACCGCGCGTCCTGCTGATCACTTAGATTCCACCTACACCTGCCTGAATAACCCAGAAAAACACCAGAGGATTAGCAGAACGGAGTTGCCAGAGCCAAGCGCAGACGAGAGGCCCACAGAAGAGGGTAGGAAGGGCGGCGAGGCAGTGCGCGCTCCACGGACTGGTGGGAGGGAGCTGGGGCGGAGGGGCAGCTCGCCGGCCAAGCAGAGCCCCCGAGTCTGGCTTGCAAAAACGGAGGGGCCGGGTGGACTGTGTTCCGACAGCAAGCGGGACTTAGCGTCTGGGAGGACATAAGTTAGCAGCTCTGCTTGGAAAGCGGGAAGGCTGGAGGACAAAGGGAGGGAGAGCTGCTGAGCCCCCGGACGACAGAGCTCAGTTTGGCGGGGAACAAAGGCGCTCGCCAGTGCCATCAACCCCGCCCATCCCCCAGCCAAAATCCCAAAGGGAATCGGTTCCTGCCAGGGAAATTGCTCGCTCCGCGCAAACACCCAACTCTGTGCTTCTGCGGAGCCAAACCTCCGGCAGCAGATCTGACTCCCTCCCGCTGCCACAGGGCCCCTCCTGAAGTGGATCACCCTAAGGAGAAGCGAGCTAAGCCTGCCCCTCCTGCCCCATGCACCTTGCCTACCCACCCCAACTAATACGCCAGATCCCCAGGATCACAAGCCTGCCAGGGTGCAAGTAGCCCAGAGGAGCCACACCACCCCACAGTGAATCCCGCCCCTAGGAGAGGGGAAAAGAAGGCACACACCAGTCTGACTGTGGCCCCAGGGGTGGGCTGGGGGCAGACATCAGGTCTGACTGCGGCCCCGCCCACCAACTCCAGTTATACACCACAGCACAGGGGAAGTGCCCTGCAGGTCCTCACCACGCCAGGGACTATCCAAAATGACCAAGCAGAAGAATTCCCCTCAGAAGAATCTCCAGGAAATAACAACAGCTAATGAGCTGATCAAAAAGGATTTAAATAATATAACAGAAAGTGAATTTAGAATAATAGTCATAAAATTAATCGCTGGGCTTGAAAACAGTATACAGGACAGCAGAGAATCTCTTGCTACAGAGATCAAGGGACTAAGGAACAGTCACGAGGAGCTGAAAAACGCTTTAAATGAAATGCAAAACAAAATGGAAACCACCACGGCTCGGCTTGAAGAGGCAGAGGAGAGAATAGGTGAACTAGAAGATAAAGTTATGGAAAAAGAGGAAGCTGAGAAAAAGAGAGATAAAAAAATCCAGGAGTATGAAAGGAAAATTAGAGAATTAAGTGATATGCTAAAAAGAAATAATCTACGCATAATTGGTATTCCAGAGGAGGAAGAGAGAGGGAAAGGTGCTGAAGGGGTACTTGAAGAAATAATAGCTGAGAACTTCCCTGAACTGGGGAAGGAAAAAGGCATTGAAATCCAAGAGGCACAGAGAACTCCCTTCAGACGTAACTTGAATCGATCTTCTGCACGACATATCATAGTGAAACTGGCAAAATACAAGGATAAAGAGAAAATTCTGAAAGCAGCAAGGGGTAAACGTGCCCTCACATATAAAGGGAGACCTATAAGACTCGTGACTGATCTCTCTTTTGAAACTTGGCAGGCCAGAAAGAATTGGCACGAGATTTTCAGGGTGCTAGACAGAAAAAATATGCAGCCCAGAATCCTTTATCCAGCAAGTCTGTCCTTTAGAATGAAGGAGAGATAAAGGTCTTCCCAAACAAACAAAAACTGAAGGAATTTGTCACCACTAAACCAGCCCTACAAGAGATCCTAAGGGGGACCCTGTGAGACAAAGTACCAGAGGCATCACTACAAGCATAAAACATACAGACATCACAATGACTCTAAACCCGTATCTTTCTATAATAACACTGAATGTAAATGGATTAAATGCGCCAACGAAAAGACATAGGGTATCAGAATGGATAACAAAACAAGACCCATCTATTTGCTGTCTACAAGAGACTCATTTTAGACCTGAGGACACCTTTAGATTGAGAGTGAGGGGATGGAGAACTATTTATCATGCGACTGGAAGCCAAAAGAAAGCTGGAGTAGCCCTACTTATATCAGACAAACTAGACTTTAAATTAAAGGCTGTAACAAGAGATGAAGAAGGACATTATATAATAGTTACAGGGTCTATCCATCAGGAAGAGCTAACAATTATAAATGTCTATGCGCCGAATACCGGAGCCCCCAAATATATAAAACAATTACTCATAAACATAAGCAACCTTATTGATAAGAATGTGGTAATTGCAGGGGACTTTAACACCCCACTTACAGAAATGGATAGATCATCTAGACACATGGTCAATAAAGAAACAAGGGCCCTGAATGAGACATTGGATCAGATGGACTTGACAGATATATTTAGAACTCTGCATCCCAAAGCAACAGAATATACTTTCTTCTCGAGTGCACATGGAACATTCTCCAAGATAGATCATATACTGGGTCACAAAACAGCCCTTCATAAGTTTACAAGAATTGAAATTATACCATGCATACATTCAGACCACAATGCTATGAAGCTTGAAATCAACCACAGAAAAAAGTCTGGAAAACCTCCAAAAGCATGGAGGTTAAAGAACACCCTACTAACGAATGAGTGGGTCAACCAGGGAATTAGAGAAGAAATTAAAAAATATATGGAAACAAACGAAAATGAAAATACAACAATCCAAATTCTTTGGGATGCAGCGAAGGCAGTCCTGACAGGAAAATACATTGCAATCCAGGCCTATCTCAAGAAACAAGAAAAATCCCAAATACAAAATCTAACAGCACACCTAAAGGAACTAGAAGCAGAACAGCAAAGGCAGCCTAAACCCAGCAGAAGAAGAGAAATAATAAAGTTCAGAGCAGAAATAAACAATATAGAATCTAAAAAAACTGTAGAGCAGATCAACGAAACCAAGAGTTGGTTTTTTGAAAAAATAAACAAAATTGACAAACCTCTAGCCAGGCTTCTCAAAAAGAAAAGGGAGATGACCCAAATAGATAAAATCATGAATGAAAATGGAATTATTACAACCAATCCCTCAGAGATACAAACAATTATCAGGGAATACTATGACAACTTATATGCCAACAAATTGGACAACCTGGAAGAAATGGACAAATTCCTGAACACCCACACTCTTCCAAAACTCAATCAGGAGGAAATAGAAAGCTTGAACAGACCCATAACCAGCGAGGAAATTGAATCGGTTATCAAAAATCTCCCAACAAATAAGAGTCCAGGACCAGATGGCTTCCCAGGGGAGTTCTACCAGACGTTTAAAGCAGAGATAATACCTATCCTTCTCAAGCTATTCCAAGAAATAGAAAGGGAAGGAAAACTGCCAGACTCATTCTATGAAGCCAGTATTACTTTGATTCCTAAACCAGAGAGAGACCCAGTAAAAAAAGAGAACTACAGGCCAATATCCCTGATGAATATGGATGCAAAAATTCTCAATAAGATACTAGCAAATCGAATTCAACGGCATATCAAAAGAATTATTCACCATGATCAAGTGGGATTCATTCCTGGGCTGCAGGGCTGGTTCAACATTCGCAAATCAATCTACGTGATACATCACATTAACAAAAAAAAAGAGAAGAACCATATGATCCTGTCAATCGATGCAGAAAAGGCCTTTGACAAAATCCAGCACCCTTTCTTAATAAAAACCCTTGAGAAAGTCGGGATAGAAGGAACATACTTAAAGATCATAAAAGCCATTTATGAAAAGCCCACAGCTAACATCATCCTCAACGGGGAAAAACTGAAAGCTTTTTCCCTGAGATCAGGAACACGACAGGGATGCCCACTCTCACCGCTGTTGTTTAACATAGTGCTGGAAGTTCTAGCATCAGCAATCAGACAACAAAAGGAAATCAAAGGCATCAAAATTGGCAAAGATGAAGTCAAGCTTTTGCTTTTTGCGGATGACATGATATTATACATGGAAAATCTGATAGACTCCACCAAAAATCTGCTAGAACTGATACAGGAATTCAGCAAAGTTGCAGGATACAAAATCAATGTACAGAAATCAGTTGCATTCTTATACACTAACAATGAAGCAACAGAAAGACAAATAAAGAAACTGATCCCATTCACAATTGCACCAAGAAGCATAAAATATCTAGGAATAAATCTAACCAAAGATGTAAAGGATCTGTATGCTGAAAACTATAGAAAGCTTATGAAGGTAATTGAAGAAGATTTAAAGAAATGGAAAGACATTCCCTGCTCATGGATTGGAAAGATAAATATTGTCAAAATGTCAATACTACCCAAAGCTATCTACACATTCAATGCAATCCCAATCAAAATGGCACCAGCATTCTTCTCGAAACTAGAACAAGCAATCCTAAAATTCATATGGAACCACAAAAGGCCCCGAATAGCCAAAGTAATTTTGAAGAAGAAGACCAAAGCGGGAGGCATCACAATCCCAGACTTTAGCCTCTACTACAAAGCTGTCATCATCAAGACAGCATGGTATTGGCACAAAAACAGACACATAGACCAATGGAATAGAATAGAAACTCCAGAACTAGACCCACAAACGTATGGCCAACTCATCTTTGACAAAGCAGGAAAGAACATCCAATGGAAAAAAAACAGCCTCTTTAACAAATGGTGCTGGGAGAACTGGATAGCAACATGCAGAAGGTTGAAACTAGACCACTTTCTCACACCATTCACAAAAATAAACTCAAAATGGATAAAGGACCTAAATGTGAGACAGGAAACCATCAAAACCTTAGAGGAGAAAGCAGGAAAAGACCTCTCTGACCTCAGCCATAGCAATCTCTTACTCGACACATCCCCAAAGGCAAGGGAATTAAAAGCAAAATTGAATTACTGGGACCTTATGAAGATAAAAAGCTTCTGCACAGCCAAGGAAACAACCAACAAAACTAAAAGGCAACCAACGGAATGGGAAAAGATATTCGCAAATGACATATCGGACAAAGGGCTAGTGTCCAAAATCTATAAAGAGCTCACCAAACTCCACACCCGAAAAACAAATAACCCAGTGAAGAAATGGGCAGAAAACATGAATAGACACTTCTCTAAAGAAGACATCTTGATGGCCAACAGGCACATGAAAAGATGTTCAGCGTCACTCCTTATCAGGGAAATACAAATCAAAACCACACTCAGGTATCACCTCAAGCCAGTCAGAGTGGCCAAAATGAACAAATCAGGAGACTGTAGATGCTGGCGAGGATGTGGAGAAACGGGAACCCTCTTGCACTGTTGGTTGGAATGCAAATTGGTGCAGCCACTCTGGAAAGCAGTGTGGAGGTTCCTCAGAAAATTAAAAATAGACCTACCCTATGACCCAGCAATAGCACTACTAGGAATTTATCCAAGGGATACAGGAGTACTGATGCATAGGGCCACTTGTACCCCAATGTTCATAGCAGCACTCTCAACAATAGCCAAATTATGGAAAGAGCCTAAATGTCCATCAACTGATGAATGGATAAAGAAATTGTGGTTTATATACACAATGGAATTCTACGTGGCAATGAGAAAAAATGAAATATGGCCTTTTGTAACAACGTGGATGGAACTGGAGAGTGTGATGCTAAGTGAAATAAGCCATACAGAGAAAGACAGATACCATATGGTTTCACTCTTATGTGGATCCTGAGAAACTTAACAGGAACCCATGGGGGAGGGGAAGGGGAAAAAAAAAAGAGGTTAGAGTGCGAGAGAGCCAAAGCATAAGAGACTGTTAAAAACTGAGAACAAACTGAGGGTTGATGGGGGGTGGGAGGGAGGGGAGGGTGGGTGATGGGTATTGAGGAGGGCACCTTTTGGGATGAGCACTGGGTGTTGTATGGAAACCAATTTGTCAATAAATTTCATATTAAAAAAAAACAAATTTCACACTCCTCTAGATTCACTACCATGTAGTTAAGGCTGTGAATTCAAATTCCTAAAAACATTAGAAAATTTAAACTGCTTCATGTCAGTGTTACAAAAAATGCAATGCTGTACAAACTCTTCTTGAGAAGACTTCTCAGATAATGTAACAAAATCCACCAGGTGAAATCATATCTATATAAATGCTACTTTTGAAAAGCATATTCAGTCAAAGAGTATTTGGTTTAAAGTTAGATTGGTGATTACGAATCATAATCATAATGTCAGTTATATATGGATATATAGGTTGTATATAGTAGGTTGATATAAAGTACAAAGTAGGTTAGTAAGGGCACCTGGGTGGCTTAGTTGAGTGTCCAACTGTTGATTTTGGCTCAGGTCATAACCCCAAGGTTGTGGGATCCTGCCCCACTTAGGACTCTGCATTATGTGTGGAGCCTTTTTAAGATTCTCTCTCTGCCTCACTCCCATGCTCACGCTCTCTCTAAAACTAAAAAAATAAAATAAGGTAGGTTGTAACCTCATAACCTTATAAAGTATTTTTTAAAGAATTAAGTAAGGAAATATGTATAAAATACATGGTACAATGCCTGGAACACAATAAGTGCTAAGTAAATGTTAGCCATGATTATTATTAGTATTCTGACTTCATTTTTTCTCCTATTATTCTCAACCCCTGCAAACAGTTTATTTTCCTTGTTTGTTATCACTACTTCATTGATACTATTCTAAGAGAAGTACTAACAATCAGATTGACAATAGTAGTTTTTTAAGTGTTCTGCACTTAAAATATTGCTCCAAAAATATTGTATATACAGTTGTCTTTTCTATTCCTCAAAAAACTCTATAGGGGAAGAAGATGTTAACTATTCTTGTTTTTTAGATTGTATCAGTTAATGTCAGTTATCTATCACCTTGATAATTCTTTATAACAAACAACCACAAAACCTCACTGGCATACAAGTATAAACATTCATTGTTTAAGCATGTGGGTGTAGTTGAACTAATCTTGGCTGGGCATTTTCATGTCTAAGAATTTCACTGGTTATTGTAGCATCCAGACCCATGTTGTTGACATGGTTCTGCCCATAAGTCTTTTATCCTCCAGCAGTTTAGACCAGACATATTCTCATGGCAGTTGCAGTGGTACAGGAAGTGAAACTATGTTATGCCTTTTCAGGCCCAAACTTTAAATTTGTTCTTTTTTAGCAAGTCAGATGACCAAGCTTGGATTCAAAATATGAGGAGGTAGACTTGACCTTTTTAGTGGTCAGACGTGCAAAATCAAATGTCCAAGAGCATGGTTAGAGGAAGAATGAAGAATTGAAAAAAAAAAATAATAATTCATCCCTTCAAATAAGAAACTGAGCCTCAAATAAATTTCCCAAGTTCAGACACCTAGTACATTGCAGAGTCAAATTTCAAACCAGGGTTGTCTGATTCCAGAATGATGATCCAATACGTTTTGACTTTTCTTTCCATTAAAACCTCTTTCTTCCCTTGTCTTCTAGAACACACTTTTCCTGGATCTCCTCTCAACTCACTAATGATTAGTTATGTCTTTTTTCCTGATTCTTCCTCCTCTGTCTAATCCTTAGTCATTAGACAATGTAGAGATAATCTTATTACTTTACTGTAGACTTTCTTCTTTATCATTTCATTGGATGGAGGAAAAACAAAAAGATCTTGGGGTACCTGGATGGCTCAGTCAGTTAAGCATCCAACTCTTGATTTCAGCTCAGGTCATGATCTCATGGCCATGAGATCAGCCCCGCGTGGGGCTCTGTGTTAGGTGTGGAGTCTGCTTAAGATTTTCTTTTCTCCCTCTCCCTCTGCCCCTCCCCAGCTGAAGCAGTCATGCATGCTCTCTCTCAAAAAAAACTTCTTTTTTCACTAGTCTCTGACTAAAATGTATCTTTCTTTTAAAGTTATAAATGTAGGCTAAATAATACATTAGCATTAGCAAGATCCTAGAGTTTGTCATGAGTAGAAATAACTGATAATTTCACCTCACATTACAGTTTTTTCAAGCATCTCAAAATACTTATGCTCATCCAACTTTGAAATCATGACACTTACTAAACTTCAGATAAATCTTGATATTTAGTATTTTAATGAAGAAACATACACTTAATTATATTAAAATTTGTTTACTTATTTTAATGTTTATTTTTGAAGAGAGAGAGGGGGAGAGTGTGAGTGGGGGGAGGAGCAGAGAGAGAGGAGACACAGAATTCGAAGCAGGCTCTAGGCTCTGAGCTGTCAGCACAGAGCCTTATAGGGGGCTGAAAGTCACAAACTGCAAGATCATGGCCTGAGTCAAAGTCAGCGCTCACAGTCAGCAACTGAACACCAAGGTGCCCCTAAAATTTATTCTTGGTGGTATATATTTTAATGCAGTTGACTTGCTACATGATTCATTATATTTTATTTATTGTATTTAAAACATTGATATGATAAGCGTTCTTAGATATTATGAAACTGGAAAAATCTACATAGTTTAAAAAAATACATTTATCCCAGAAATAAACCCACGCAAATATGGCCAGTTCATTTATGACGAGAATAAACAAAGGAGACAAGAATATACAATGGGAAAATAACAGTTCTCTTCAATATGTGGTATTCGGGTAATTGGGCAGCCATGTGCAAAAGAATGAAACTGGGCCACAATCTTATACTGTACAGAAAAATTAAAATAGATTAAGGGATTGATCATAAGACCTAAAACCATAAAACCCTTAGAAGAAAATATAGGCAGAGGTGTATAAGTTTGGAGAAGTTATACATTACTCAACTACACAGTGGAGACATTAATGGTTCTTCTTGTATGGTCATTTTGGGGCTTGCCTTAAATGTAATGCAATATAACATAACGTAACGTAACGTAACATAACATAACATAACAAACATGACCTAACATGACATAACATAACAACATAACATAACATAAATGTTGTATAATAATATAGCATGCCATATTATATAATATATATTATAATACAACATGTAAGACATTATATTATAGTATATTTATAGCTTATATATATAATTAATATTTTAAGCACTCGGTGACTGTGGTATAATAATAACTATCATAATTTATTAAATTTGAGACATCACTTTTATAAATCATACCACTTTTTAATGTACATTTATGAAATAAGAAAATACTGCAAATTAACTATGATATGCCACTGATTAGAAGTATCCTGATTTTAATATGAAAAAAAATGTGCATTTCAGACTCAAAGAAATTTTAACATCTCTTAAATAAACATATAAGCTTTGTTTTCTCAGGAGGGAAACAAGCATAATCACATTCATAATTCACAAAATAATATTAATAAAAATATTTCAACTAAAAGGATGTATAATAATTTCATTCATTCATTTACATGTTCATCCAGTTAGTCAATAAATAACTACTAATTACCTGATAGTAATATTTTTTCATAATTTAAATGAATAAGCTTGATAATTAGGTGGCACTTCATATGCTCTATTCATATTTAAACAGAACATCTAATTTGTATCTGAAGAATCCTTTCTATTTCTTATGTATTTTGTGTCATGAAAATAATCAAAGTCAGTCTTCTGGATAAAGGCAAATAAATACATTTCCTCCATATAAACCTTTATTGCTACTTCTGTTTTACTACCACCAATCTCAGAGTTTCTGTGCGATTTGGCCATTTGTAATTTTCACCATATGGGTTTTGTCCATCTCCACATATGGTTGGCACCCAACATATCTTTTTAATTGTCACAATAATTTCTTCTTGACTCTGAATTTTAACTTTTTATTCATGAGCAAATGTGGTCTTTAAATATTTCTAAGAATATCTATAGTGACACAGGATAAATTTTCCTGATCTTATAATTCCCCCAAATTTCCCAATCCAGCTGTTTTCTTTGAAAAAAAAAATCAGTATCTCTTGAATGTCTTTGAGTAGTTGATTGCTTGTCATAAATGATGATCTCACTACCTTGCATAGTATACAGAAATACGAAAATTGCCCTTAAGATGCTTAAATTTAATTGGGGAAGCAAGATTTATGGAACAACAAAAAAATGTAGCATGGTAATGCTAAGATTATCAGAGAGAGAAAAAGAGGGAGAAAGAACTGTGTGATACAAAAGGGAAGAAGGGAAAGTGCTTCCCATAGGAGGTAGAATTCAGGTTGGCTTTTGGGAAATGGCCAGGTGAGCTATGGCCAGAAAGGATAAGAGGGTCGACCTCAGTGAGAAGAAAAATATATCAAAACCAAAATCAAAGTACAACTATGGCATATTGATGGTGAATTGAGAGGGTTGGTCTGATCAGGAATAAGGCAAATAAAAGGGAAGAGTATGAGAAATGCACAAGTATTGATAGGCAGCATGTTTCAGAGAGATTTTACTGCAGTGGTTTTCAAAGTGAACTGGAGAAATGAAACATGTAGAAAAGCAATAGAAAATTCATGATACTTATCCTGCCATTTAAACTCCCAGTCCATAGTCACATCTGTATCAATCACAGTACCCTTTCCCCCCAAGCAATATGGGGTCTCAAAATCCATCACACATGACATCCCAAGTATTACTGCCAGTCAGTCAGACTTGGCAGTTGAAACAAAACCTTGAAAGGGTGTTGGACACGGATCAGAAAATCTAAATTCAAATCTTACCTCTCCCTCTACTTCTATCACCTTTGGCAAGTCACAGCTTCCACAAACTGCATTGTTTTCATTGGTAACCCGGGAATAGTGGTTTCTGAGGCCACTTCAATAACAGCATCAAATAAACTGATAAATAAACATCAAATAAGCTAATGCATGTGGGACTATTTTGTAAATAAACAGAATTGTCATGCAAAATTTAAGGAGACATTATTCTGTATCTTTAAGATATGGAGATACTACATTTTACATCTTAATTTCCATATCTAGTTAAGTTTGGAAAGCACGTATTCTTTCTGCTTTGAACTATGTATGTAGATTTGCCAAGGAAAGCAGCACTCAGACACCGATTTTAAAATACTTGTTCTTAATATTTTCCAGTTCTTAAGAAGGAGCTGTTGTTCATATACTGGTGACCTGTCTTGGTACATTTGGATTCGTGCACATAGTTTATTTTTTTCTTGCATAAAACCTATTTATAAGTGGCCTTTTTTTTTGCTAATTTACCAGAATAAAAAATACTTTTACCGGGATAAAAGATATTTATTTTATTCCTGTAAGGAGCTGATATCTGTTAAGATTTGAAGGTGTTGATAATTATGGAAGTATGAGGTATTTTACTTTTTTCACTCAAATAATTTATGCAAGTTAAGAACACAATAGGAAAAATAAGAGGTCACTTAATACATAGGTGGATATTCTGTATTCAGATGGATTAAATATTATTCAGCTGTTTCTTCCTGTAAATCATTTCGAAACAAAGTGCCCTGTTATTGTCTGGTCAGCCCTTGGGATGTGCAATATATTTTTCTGTCGCCTTCCTTATTCCATTTGCCAATCAAGTATATTATTTGGGGGATAATGCTCTGTAACTATTACTGCATAAAACATAAAATTTCCATATGTACTTATGGGCCTTTAAACAAAGGCAAACCAAGCCCTGGATTACAGTTACGCAGTCATGACACAGACAAAATTAGCAAAGGTGAAAAGAGACTGGTAGCCGCAATCTAGTCATCGTTCAGGACTGGTACTCAAAATTATGGAGGGGGGTGATTACATGTCTCATGATAGGAACTTCTGATAAACAGGAGTTGCCAGCTTTAGTTGTTATTCCTTTAAAGAGTGTCAGGGCATTATGGAGAGAAGCCATGCGATACCAAGAATGCCTGAGCCACAGTCAGTAAAAGGAAGACTAAAACACTAAAACAGGAAATTATGGCCCATGTGAAGGGGACATACATGCGAGGTGGAACAGATACAGAGAACCAAACTTCAACCAGACATTACTAATGAGACTTTCTTGAGATATTTTGATGATTGGATGTGTCTACTGGTTCTTACAAAATTTTCTTTTTAACTACTGCCCTACATCAGTTTAGTCATGTCGACTTACCCATCCGAGTACATAATGATTTTTTCCTTTCTGCAGTGAGTGGGGGTCTGGTTGAAAATTAGCCCAGATGGATGGTCACATTTCCACTCAGTGTTGGCCCTGTTGTTACTGAAGATGAGGAAAGAAACACCAAAGTGATAGGATTGTCAAATTTGTTGAGCAGAATGAGTTAGGTCGACAGTTCAATGGGATAAAGTCAATTAGTTCCACTCCAGATTTGTTATTTATCCAACACTATTAATCTGCCTAGCACGACCCCAAGAAATGAAACATAGTGAAAGTACTGTTACATATGTTTGAAAACTCTGTGGAATATCTCTGACAGCTTCCTTATACCAAATGTTGATTCCATTTAAGATGTCTAAACATTTTTTCTTTTTTTCATAATATTTTCTAACTTACGAAAGGTACATTTAGAAAGTTAGACGTTTATTTGGAACATCATTCTACCTTCATCCTTCCCTCCCTCCCTCCTTCTTTTCTTTTTTCTCCTTCCTTCCTTCTTCCCTTCTTTCCTTCCTTCCTTTTTCTTTTTCTCTCCATCTTTCTTCCCTCTCTCTCTTTCTTTCTTTCAAAAATATCAACCATATTTGCTGACCCAGTAGAGTGGAGTGAATAGGAACATTGACTTTGGAATTGGACTGTTTGTGTTTTATTTACAGACCGACACATTTTAGATATATGACTTTACATAAGTAACTTAATTTCTCTGTGCCTTAGTTTTTCAACTATAAAATGGTGATATTAATAGTATTTATATTCTGTTTGTAGTTTGGAGTTAGTGCACTTTAGTTGCTGTGCACAGTGCCTGGCACATATACAAAAAATTTGTTTATAGCAAGAGCAGGAGCATAGTGATGGTAGTGAGAGTGGTGAAGGTTCTAGTGTTACTGTGTAAGACTCTGTATTATAAATGCAAAGATAACTTTCTCTTACCTCAAGGAATTACATTCCTATAATGACTTCTGTATTATCTGTAATGTTTCCCTGCGGGTCCCTGTGTGTATGTGTGTGTGTTTAATTCCTCATGTCACAGCTTTGTGTTCCTGGGAAGAGGAATAGCATAAAATTAAATTTACCTATCTCATCACCAACCATATCATCACTTTTTACTTATCTCAGAGGTGGTAGTGAAAACCTAGCTAAATGAATCTTTCTGGAAAATAGAAACCTCATCCTTGAATAATGATTCCCTATATGTTTAATTTATGAGATTTAGAAGCTATTTTAAGAATGAATTTTATTTTCTAATTCCTATATATTGTAGTAAGTTACAGCAACACTTCTATATTTAAGATCAGGATCACTAACTTCTATTAAACACACGTTCCAGTTTAATTCAATGTCCTGTCTTGTTTATGTAATGTTATTTGACCATGGCATCAAAGCCCCCAGTTTAGTCTAGTGCTTTTTTGTTTGAAACTAGTGGATAAGTGATAAATGCCTCCCATTCTTCTTCTGTCAAACTCTAGACAATTACCGACCATATAACAAAAAAGAAAAGCAAAGATCACCAAGAAAACTGTGTTTCTCTCAAATCTCAGGATGACTGACATACTTTCTTCTTGCAGTCTCTAGACAAAGAACTTCTCTCTATTTTGGTGGGAGGCAGGGGGTTTCTGTCTATGATATCTGGCCTGAATGGGTTGGCACTCTATCACAGTGGGGTCAGGATTAAAGACTGGTCTGCTGATGGCCAAGTTCCATACATACAAGGGTAAACAACACTTCTATTTGCCAGTAAGAGATGAACTTAATTATGCTCACAGCTGTGTCACTCATGAGGCCACTCATACAACGGTCTGGCTCTGCGTCTCCTTTCCTAGAGTTCTGTACCATGGAGATGAAACATTCTATTCTCTGGTGCTTGAGCTCATGCTGACTTGACTCATTAACTGATTCCAGCTGTTCTTTCATAGCAACAGACAATTTCACATCTGCAGGGCCATTTGAATCTCAGATGTCAGTGGCAAAGATCACTGCTTGACTATGTTTTGAAATTTCAGGTTGTAGTTAGAATTGGAGTCAATTTAAAATGAACAGTTTTGATTACCTTATATTCTGACTACATGTTGACTTTCAACAAGCATATCTTTTTGTGGGTTGAAAACTAAACTCTACAATTTGAAACCCACGTTAAAATAAGTAGAGACTGCACACATATATAAACGATAAAAATCAGGGCTTAAAACTAAAAATAAACTGAGATCTATGATTAACTGTGAATGAAAAAAAAAATGTTGAATTTCCACTAATGAGTTATCTGGCCCTAACAAGTCAACCAGCATCTTGTGTTGTTGGTGTTGTTGTTTTCCCATTTATAAAACAAGGTAGAGTTAGATGATCTCTAATGATATTTTGGTTCTTCTTTTTATGATATTACAATTTATGCTAAATAGGAAATAAGCATACCAAAATATTACAGTTATATGAGAAATGGAGTTTGCATTAGAAAACACAGAGTATATTGTAAGTAGAAAAGACAGTTCTGTAGATTCTAGAAAACCATGTGCTTTGTACAAAAAGTGATGAACAGCAGTGATCAATCAATAAATGGGAAGTGAAGCCTGCAGAGTAATGGCAACAGAATGCGTTATTTGGAATCTATTATTTTAGGAAAAAAAAGTGAATGGCAAAACTAGTGAGTTTAGGAAGAAGGAGATGGATGGGTTTGCCAGACCAAAATTCTACTCAGTCCAAGGTCTCCAAATGAGTGATAACATTGTTATTTTTAAAAGAGGAAACCAGAAGAACAGCATGCATATGTTTCCATCACTAGTGAATGTTTTCTTTCAAGCTAACAACCTTGTCTTTGGACCATTTCCTTCATCAACATATTATCTACTTGAAAGAGAACTTTCAAAACCTTCTGTTGAGAGGATTGTTTTAAAGATAATGGATCTTCCTGAGAGGGTAAAATACTATGCTCTATTTGATTTCTGCAGACATTACCAATTCAGATACTTCTCATTCAAATTTAGATTTTCCCTTCCTCCCTCCCTTCCTCCCTTCCTCCCTTCCTCCCTTCCTCCCTTCCTCCCTTCTTCCCTTCCTCCCTTCTTCCCTTCCTCCCTTCCTTTCTTCATGTATTTTCACACTGTCTGAATTTACGAAAGACTTGATGTAGCTTCAAAACTGAATTATCACAATAGTCTCCCAACTGGTTTTCTTCTTGCAGCATCGCAGCCATTGAAATTATTCTCTTCATAATTGCACAGTTGAGAACATTTAATTTTTCTTCTAAAATTCTTTGATGGTTTTACATGTTCTCACACCCCTTGAAAATTTACTGAAACATCTCAACCTGGAATTCAAAGCTTGATTCATGTTAGCCCTGATTTACATCTCATAAACACACAGACACACCGACACAGACACACACACACACACACACACACACACACACACACACACACACGTTTTTACTGTAAAATAGTGTGAACATTAATTGCATTCTCCTCTAGAGCCAAATATTCTAATCACTACCATTTCAAAGTATCTGAACATTTCTGAATAACGCACCTTACCTCGTATTATTCATTATCCCTAAATTCCTCAGCTTATTTCTCTTCAGTTATGTCAGCTCTTCCCTAGGAAAGGCTTATTCAAGTCACACAAAATACCAAGGAAGACCTGATTGCCAGGTGGATGGTGGAAACTCTATACAGTAGAACCTAATTTATATCTTCATTTGTTATATATTCAGAGGTATATTAATACACTTTGACCACTCTTGGGGGCTGGTAGGGGAAAGATTGGTTTTCAAAGCTTATAGACTGTTGTGCTGTAAATATTCTGTGGCTGATTACCAGTACAGTGTCCTGAATGGAGAGTTACAAAAAGACATGAACAATTGGTTCTCGTTCACCGGTACCAACTGCCTATAGCAAGCAGGACTTGCTTCTTCAAACTGATCATTCTCAGAACCTTGAGTGTAGGTGATAGTTTAAAATATTTGAGCTTTCCACCTCTCCTTAACAATACTCGAAATATATTTGACATCTATAATGTATATGCATTATTAGAAATTTCTGTAATGGCTTTTTCTAGTTCCCTGGGATGTATGAAGATAAATGTGATCAAATGCCCCTGCCCCTGCCCCTGCCCCAGCAGGAAGATCTGATAATTTGATTCTTCACAAATAATGGTCTTTTCATGAGCAGTTTACAATTCACATTATCTTTTATAATTATTTATCCTCTTGGCATCTGTGTAAATAAATGACTATTCTGTGTTCACAGATAAGAAAACTGTGGGTCAGTTGAGATGAACAGTTGCCTCTAATGAAAGAGATAATAAGTGACAGAGTCAGGACTTACTCCAGATGTTTTGACTTCAGGGTAAGGAAAACAACAACAACAACAACAACAAAATCCTCTCTAACATCTTAGCAGAAGATTCTTGACAAGTAAGATGTTATCCTAACATCTTTAAATAATGCAGTAATGCAATAATGTGAATATATTTCTATCCCTTAATATCAGAATTTTATTTTGACTTCTCAATCCAAAAGTCCCCTATTTCTTCTCAATCCAAAAACCCACCATATAGAAAAAAAATTGATTATTTTTATAGTGACCTCTGATAACCATGTCTACTAGATTTAGATGGAATATATTTCTTTATCTTAGATTTTTTTCGGTCTTTAGAGCTGACAGCTTTTTTCTAAACTAAGAGTCAACAACTTAAAATAGGTAGAATAAGGCCATGCTACATAAATTCAGTCGGCAAAATCAATACTATTACTGGATGAACATTTGAAGGTAAGTAGTTGGTCTTTGACTCAGTTTCCAAAAGCTTCTTTCTTCTTCAATTTCTCTGGGAGTCTCTCCACCCATCTTAACTCATGGCTCTGTATCCACCCTAGTTATGAATTGTCTAATTTTGTCCAGCTCCTCCCTTTCACAGTTTTACCTGGCTAACCACTGCAGATGGGAAATTCATCTGAGCTTCAATCTCTATCAAAGGCATTTGAATTTTAGTAAAGGGCTAATGAAGATATAAAGGCATACAAGAAAAAAGACTAGAAACTCAGTGATTATATTTTCAGATAATGTAGAATAAAATGTCTTAGTTTATTTACTCATGAGATCTGTCCAATTAATCTCAATAATTCAAATGTTGGGTTGTAGAGAAATTCTTAATATAATGAAGGAGCTAGGTCTTTAAGACACACTGCACATCCTCACACCATTTCGTCAATCTTCTGAAACAGGAGTCTGTTTGCATGAAACTTCAAAGTCTTTCAAGTTAAAAGAGTTTTACATGAACTTAGATATGGATATTGCCACAGATCTCAAAGAACTTAGTAAGTGTGCCAGTATGAAAAGACAATTGAATCACCTGTCATCTTTGTCACTTCCACTCTCTTCTATATAAAAGACATAAAGAAATAACATATTTGACCACAAATAAGGGCAGAAGATACATTCATCTAGGTAAGACAATGATCCAATATTTAAGGGTCCTTTCAGATAGTCATATTAAGTGCATTTTAGGAGAGAGAGAACTAGGCACATTTCACTGAAGAAAGCTAACGTAAACTTTTAAGGAAACTCTAAAATTTCTATCTTCTCTCTTGTAACTTCTATGAATACATGAATTTATAAAAAAATGAGTTTTATTGGTATATATTTTATTTTATGTCATTTGGTATATACAATACACATTTAGTAATATGTGTGTGTGTGTGGATATATATACACACACATATACCTATACATATATACACACCCAAACTTTACATTTAGTAGTGTATATTAATCATTCTTCTAAGCAACCTATTTCAAGCATTGATAGATAATACCTGCTGATACTGGTTGGTGGCTAAGTATGTGCAGATTTTTCTATTATGGTTGATCTCATAAACCTTGCCCTAGATATATAATTGCTAATTTCCCAATAGACCTAAGTTTCTGTTGTACGGAAACCATTTATTGCCCTTATTTCATTTTGTTTTTGTTTTTGTTTTGTTTTGTTTTTGAGAGAGAGAGAGAGCATGAGCAGGGGAGAAAGGCAGAGGAGAGAATCTTAAGCAAGCTCCACACTCAGCATAGAGTCTGATGCAGGGCTCGATCCCATGACCCTGAGATCATGACCTGAGCCACAATCAAGAGTCAAAGAGTCAAAAAAAAAAAAAGATGGAACTTCTTTGTGGAATCAGGAAGAGTGTGTTGGTGGAAAGGAATTGCCTATCTAGATTGGATATTTTGACTGTGCCATATTTTCAAGAGTTCATTAGAGATGGCTCAAAGATAAAGGAATGCCTGGTACTTCCTCCTATTCTTGGTTTTATAATTGTGGAACATGGGGATAAAACAATCACCATATAAAACATGTAATACAGGCTCAATGACTGAGCTACCCAGGCGCCCCAAGCCCCTGGTTTTACATTACGCATCTATGGATGCTGTCTAGTGTTTGTTTTTGATGTATAGTAACCAACCAAGCTATGCTAATCAGTGTGTGGATACAGTGAATTGCTTTTCCTATTTAGGGATTTTCATAATGAAAAGAAACATGATTCATCCACAAATTCTAAATTACTCGTGGGAAAACATTTCTTATTTTCCTTTCTATAAGTAGCAACTTGTCACATTCATTTAATAATTTTTTTCTCCATTTCATTAACTTATAGAATGCACATTTTATTAGAAAGGACCACAGACATTGAAGCAGGTCTATTTTCTTTGAGGGATTAGTAATAGAAGTGTGGAACAGTCTTCTTCCCAACATTTTTCGGTCTACTTCTGAACATACTACTGCTAAACACCAGAGAACTTTTCAGAAGAAGATGCCAAAAATGTCTTTTTTTTTATTCTGACAATAAAAAATAGGACTTTTTTCTAGATTCCTCAGATGGTAAAGACTCAGCAATATATATAAACAGGACTAAACAGATTTGATTTCATTAATTAAACACCCATGCTTAAACATAAAGCCCATTGTGTCCTGAAAGAAGCAGAAGAGGCAGAACTCAGAAAACTTTCCACAAACCTGCCCTGTCCTTTTCTTTATTTTTCTCCTAAGAATACTATATGTGTGTAAAAGAAAAAAAAGTTGAAATATCCATATATGTGAACAAATGAAGAGGAAAGGTATGAGGGATCAAATACATTTGAATTATTTTTTGAAACCCCTTGAAGATATTTAAACAACACAAGGAGTATGTATTCATCATTAGAAACACCATAGAAAATAGAATATCTAATTGGATTGGAGAAGCTCATTTAATTTTTCATGCTGTGTTTATTGAAAATAATCTGCCACTAATAAGAAGGAAAACTCCACCCAAAACAAAATACACTAGAAATAAGTGGTAATAATGTATGTCTTTGAAATAGGATACACACACACAAATACACACACACACACACACACACACACACACACACATATACAGGACAGTATGGTAAAAGTATCACTGAGTTATATATAATTCATTCATACTTAATGAAGAGTATTTCTGTATTTCTACTTTCTTTCTTAAATAAAATATCTCACCAATTGTAGGTCAAAAATGTTTTACATCAAAAATTATTTGTTGCATCTTCTTTAGTGACAAAGTATTAATTAAAACCATAATCTATGATAAGCTTCTCAATATAGGCAGGATTTTGTTTTGATCAGTGACAGTTAGGCAGATAATAGATTTGATTAATTTCATTTCATTTTTTAGTGCATGGAACACTTCAGTGGCCTTGAATTCTTACATGGGAGAGAAAAAATGTTATTTGTCATTTTGGTAACTTTAAATTAGAATCAAATTCTTGAAGAATATTTTCTCACCTAAATAATGATTTCTTTATTTCAGACATCTTTTAACTAATTTTACTTTTTTTTTTTTTACTTTCTTTTTTTTTCAACATTTATTTATTTTTGGGACAGAGAGAGACAGAGCATGAACGGGGGAGGGGCAGAGAGAGAGGGAGACACAGAATCGGAAACAGGCTCCAGGCTCTGAGCCATCAGCCCAGAGCCCGACGCGGGGCTCGAACTCACGGACCGCGAGATCGTGACCTGGCTGAAGTCGGACGCTTAACCGACTGCGCCACCCAGGCGCCCCTTTTTTTTTTTAATTTTTTTCAACATTTATTAATTTTACTTTTTACTATATCTCAGAGGCTTACAATGTGAATGTTCTATTCACCATTTATAGTTATCACTAACACATATAATACATTTTCTTACAATTAATTCAGTTTTATCTTTTTTATTTAAAAAAAATTTAATGTTTGTTTATTTTTGAGAGAAAGGGACAGAGCATGAGTGGGGAAGGGGGAGAGAGAGAGGGAAACACACAATACCAAGTAGGCTCCAGGCTCTGAGCTGCCTGTCAGCACAGAGCCTGACACGGGCTCGAATTCACGAAGATCATGACCTAAGCTGAAGTCAAACACTTAACTGACTGAGCCACCCAGGCACTCCACAATTTACTCAGTTTTAATGTGACTGCTAACATTTGCACATTTTGTACCAAGTCATAAATCCATTTTATCTTACTTACTTCTTATAACATTCTGAGATGAGATTTTTTTTTTCTTTTATTGGTTTGCAGATGAACAAACAGACAATCCAAAGGACTAAGTAACTTTCTCATAATCATATGGCTAGGATGTCAAAATCAGACTTTTGGCTTTTTTTTTTTTCACTATAACATGCCATTATGTAGTTGGTTAGGAGCTTAAGTTCAAGGTATAACTTGAAATGATTAATTCATTTACTGGTTTACACATTGGTTCCTTCATTCCTCCAACAAATATTTGTTATGCACTTACCATACCTGAGGCACTATGCTGGGAGCAAGGATACCTTGACAAGGATTAGAGGGACCATTTCCTCACTGATTTCAAGATAAATAAACAATTGGGTAATTTCAAGGCAACACACTAAATACTTTAAGGAGGGGTGTCTGTAAAATACATGGTTACATGGTAACAGACAGGAAGAAACACCTATGTCTACCTTCTGAAGTCAAGACAGCTAATGGGAGGGTACCCCTTGAAATTAATCTTGAAAAAGCAGGAAAGTTAATACACAGAGAGTTGGCAATAAGGTTCTTAAGAGCGAGAAAATAACATATTCCAAGGCAGATTAATGTATAGTTGGTTTTATTAATACTTTTAAAATTCTCTTCAGAAAATACACTCTTATTGTCTATGCTTAAGGCAATTTCTTTCACATTTGGCACTCTCCATAATAGGTAGGATTTCCTTAACACTTACTACATGACAAAAATTGTTATAAATTTTTGTATAATTATATTTTTATTTACAGAAATCTCTTTTGTGCAGTTTCTATCCTTTCCCCATTTTACAGATGAGGAAATTAAGGAACAAAATGTCTAGGTATTTTATCCAAGTTAACAAAAGCAAAAGAAGAGTGGATTCCAGGAAGTTTGATTCCCAGATCCTTGCTTTTCATCTACCTTCTTTTTCGAGATATTACCTTATGTTAAGTGTCACCCATCCATTTGTATTTTGAAAATCTAATCAAATTCTTAACACAGAAAAATATTTTCTTTAAAATTACATGTATATCCACAATGGAGTACTACGTGGCAATGAGAAAGAATGAAATATGGCCCTTTGTAGCAACGTGGATGGAACTGGAGAGTGTGATGCTAAGTGAAATAAGCCATACAGAGCAAGACAGATACCATATGTTTTCACTCTTATGTGGATCCTGAGAAACTTAGCAGAAACCCATGGGGGAGGGGAAGGGAAAAAAAACGTTAGAGTGGGAGAGAGCCAAAGCATAAGAGACTGTTAAAAACTGAGAACAAATTGAGGGTTGATGGGGGGTGGGAGGGAAGGGTGGGTGGGTGATGGGTATTGAGGAGGGCACCTTTTGGGATGAGCACTGGGTGTTGTATGGAAACCAATTTGACAATAAATATCATATATTGAAAAAAAATAAAATAAAATTTTGACATTTTTTCATCAAAAAAAATTACATGTATATCAACCCGACTTCAGTGTTGTATGAATTTATTCCTTCAAGTTTCTTAGACAGGCAGTGGTATGGCTACTTAAGAATGTAAGCCAAACAGGGGCTCCTGGGTGGCTCAGTCAATTAAGCATCCAGCTCTTGATTTCAGCTCAGGTCATGATCTCACAGTCTTGAGATCAAGCACCACATGGGACTAGGTGCTGGCTGTGGAGCCTGCTTAAGATGATCTCTCTCCCTCTCCCTCTGCCCTTCCCCCACACATGCATGAGCTCTCTTTTACTGTCTCTCTGTCTCATAAATAAATAAATAAATAAATAAATAAATAAATAAATAAGTTGGTCAGTCGGTCAGTCAGTCAGCCAGCCAGCCAGCCAGCCAGCCAAACCGAATAACTTAACTTCCAAATCTGTTTTTTTTAATATAAATGTAAGTGTACATCTCTTATTTTTGGCCTGATCAAAATCTTTTCTACATTTAACAATTTCAGTGTTTCTTGACTTTGTGAATATTACTATCCTGAAGTAAAATTAAAAAAAAATAATAATAAGTAAATATTGAGAAAATAAAGTGCTATTTTAGCTTTTGTTGTAGCAAGGGTAATCTAAATCAGCTCTGCTAAAAAGATAAATTCATGAAAGACATTGGCTTGGAAGTGAGCCACTGATAGAACATGGTCCATTATGCTGGCAAATATGGTGATGGAGGCAACCTGGTTCTGGGGTCAGTAATAGAAGTCCACTTAAGTGTATCCCACAGAGCTCGTGAGTCTTCTAGGTAAGCTCAGCCTTCCTGGTATTGTAGATAGAGCCTATATTTTTCAACCCAGGGATCAACACACCTAGCTTTTAGGACTATTAGGAGGATTCAAAGAATGGCACAATATAAAGCACTCAATCTAATTGCTTCCCACGATGAGGGCTCAGAAAATTATAGCTATTTATATTCAAGTTTAAACTCCTGCTACTGTGATATGATAAACATCTGGCAATTCTGTTATTTGATAACTCAGGTTGTGAATTGTTCCAGCTATACTCAAAGTATTCTTTCAATTTATGTTCTCTGCAGATACCATACTGAGTCAATTTTAGATAGACCTAGTGCTCACTATTCATATTTTTAAAAATAGCAAATTTTGGAATTTTTATAGTAATTATCTCATCCTCATTTTATCCTACATTTTGTTGAATTTTGTGTAATTCTTAATGTTAAAAACTACAAATCTGTGAAAAATCTATTTTCTCCTTTAAGATAGTAAATTACATTTAGCACTTTAAAAAACAATAGCATGTATATGAGCTGAGTTTGATTTATTATGACATTCATTTTCATTGGGGTTCTTAGTTCCAACTGATAATAAGCTTTCAAAGAATATTGATGATGTAGACATACAAGGAAATTCTAATATGATCCAAGTGATTTTCAACTGTAGATGTCCAAACGGCCATCATCTATTTTGTTCTTTTTTAGAAAGAGTTCCAGGTGAAAAGCTATTAAGAATATCTACCTCCTGAAAAATTCCTCTAGAAAATACAGCCATTTTTTCCAGGCACATACTACTGGTTAAGAAAAAAAAAAGTCACATAAGGAATCAGAAGGTGGTCAATTTATATTCAAACATCTTAGAAAGGAAAAGTTGCATTAACAGAAAATTCTCTTTTCAACCCTCAGGTGTTAATCATTAGAATATGTAGAAAGACAGAAACTAGGAAAACTAAGATCCAGAAAGCCTCTAATGATCTCTTTGGGGAATCTGTATATAACTTAGCCTCTGCAGATCAGGATGGGTTGGTTTGGGGGAAGAAACTTCTATTGTTCCTTCCCTTCCCTTCCCTTCCCTCCCCTCCCCTCCCCTCCCCTCCCCTCCCCTCCCCCCCTCCCCTCTCCTCCCCTCCCCCCTCCCCTCCCCTTCCCTTCCCTTCCCTTCCCTTCCCTTCCCTTCCCTTCCCTTTGTGATTCTATTTACAAATATCTTAGACTTTGCACATTGGAGACTGGGGAGAAAATGCTAAATAATCACATGGATTTTTTTCTTAGGTTATTCTCCAGACTTTTACTATCATTTTTAGTGACTAGGTAGGGAAACAGAGTTTTGAGGTACCATTGTTAAAAACTAAAAAAAGGAACCACATTTGGAAAGTTTAACGGCAAAGCAAATATTAAACAACTATTTCTTCAGTGTAAACTGTATGTTCCAAGCAATGTGCTAGGAAGTGAGAGTTGAAAGAGCTTACCATATTTTGTTACCTTCATGAAATTTACTGAAATTGCTCAAAAACTTTAAAAGTCCTCCCTCTACTCCCCTAAGATTGGCAACGCTAATCAATTTAATACTTTTATTGGTACAATACTTCTCTTAGAGATTTGTTATTGTCATTACTTCTCTGGGACACGGCACTTTCCATGTTCCATGGTGCCTACATGAGCATTTTTTATGCCTCATGAACCCATTCTGCCAGCTACAATGTATTGTATCCAGAGTGGACACCTTTTACAAGGGCAGATAAGTTATTTGTGTATGGTCTTTCTGAAAAGAGATTTTCTGGCCAATTATATTCTCACTGGAGTGAATATGAATTGGGAAACAAATCAATGAGTGGAAATTGAAGCTAAAAAGTTCATGAAAATAAGTCAGGAGCAGCTAAAGACACAATGACAATGAGGGTAAAGTTTTGAGAAAGAAATGATGAAACTAATTGGAAGAGAGAAGGAGCCAAACATTGATGGAGAAATAAAAATACCCCTGGAGAAAGACCACACAGATAAGACAAAAGGGAAAGCATTCCTATTATTTACATCTTAGTCAATTTTTAGTAACTCTTCATGTCCTGTCATTGTTAACCCTTAAAATAATCATCCCTCTTCCATTTCTTAAAGTAGCTTGGAAAAGATCCCTGTTTCTTTTAACACAAAGAGCATAATTAAATTCTGTGAATTTTCTAGATATTTTGTCACATATAGAATCTCATCATATTTCTATTTATCATGTCATAAAACAGAGGTAAGTAGGTGCTATCTCAGGCTAAAAATATGTTTATGTTTAGCAATACTGCCTGGATTAAAAGAATATGTCTCCTGGTTTCTTGTCAATTATCCTTTAAGGTATAGGTATTTAATTGAAATATGCCAGTAATCATTAAATGCTTGAGGTGAGCTAACTCTCTCTCTCCCCATATATATAATATTCTGTTTTCCAGGAAAACATATTTACCTCTAAAATAATATGTGACTTTATTCTAAACAATATCACACTGCATTAGCAATGTGTGTACCACCTTAGAACTGAAGAATAATATACATTAAGCTAATATACAATCTGTTCTCTGAAGACTATCATTATTTGACACAAATATAACTTCAAACGAAGATGAAAGGTATACTTTCTTTTTATGCAATAATAAATTAACTACATAACTTCCTTTGCAGAATTAATTGAATGAAATCTAGTTTGTTTAAATACAGTGTGGTGTTAAGCAATAGTCTTTGGAAAGCTTAAAACTTTGTTTTGAGTCCTTAGTGTTTATATACTAAATTCATCCATTAATTAAATTTGTTTGCTGGAGTCTTTAGTCCAATTCAGTATGGTATTTGGTGTTGGTAATATCAAATAGTCTAATGGTTCTCTGAAGGTACATATAACTTCTCGATATGCACAAGCATTGCTACTACCTTTCAGATCTGATACCAGCAAATTTTGTGACTCTGGGCCTTATTTGCTTCATGCATATAGTGAAGCAATTGAACTTGATGTGATAACAAATGGTGTACCTGTTGCCTATTTATTCCTAGGTAGGCTTCCTTCCATTTTTTAGAAAATGTATGCAATTTTTTTTTGCACTATCGTTGGTGTCTTTAAATTCCACTGGAATGTATATATATTTTTAAATTATGTTCTTAGAATTTGGTAGTCCTATTCAATATGAAGTCTTCAATTCAGGTAAAGTTTCTTCTCATTTAATCATCTGTTACATATTTTATAATGTATTCCTAATGGTTTTATATTCTTTGGTTTTACTATTTATATCATACAAATGGGCAAATGAACATTTGGATATATCCTAAATAATATCTGTATTATGGGAAAGAACCTTAAAAATTAACATTATCTTAAAATAATCTTAAAATTATCTTCTATATCATTAGGTTGGTATTAAACTCTGTTCAGTATATTTTTGTGTATTTTGTATTGAACTATATTTTGTATTCTGAATTTTCCAGAAATTTTTTCTTAGTCTTTGATTTTCCTTTTTGCTATGTGACCATATTTATACATAAAATAACCTCTTAAATATCTTAGGAGTATAAATTGTAAGAATTTTTCAAAAAAATTTTTCTCTTTCCTAATTTTGTTTTTCTATTTACACTATGGTGAGTTATTGGATATTTTTATCTTGGCACTTTCATTTCATGACTTAAGCTTTCCTTAGATATCTTTCAACCCATCTTTTCATACCTGTGACTATAGGCTGAAATGTTGTTAGTTTAGGATGATAGTGTGGGAATGATCTACAGTTATGCAACCAAATATGGTTTTACATTGATTTATTGTTAATGGAAAGTCATATACCTTTCCTTCTTCATAATCTTCCATACCAAATATACCCCACCTCAATACCCTTAGAAAACTCTGTCCTTTACTGAGATATCTCTAGCTCTAGGTGTCTGATTCAATGTAATTTATTGGTGGAGATATCTGAACCTTATCTAAGATAAGCTACCCTATATGACTCCTGGGGCACCCTCCACATTTCTCTTGACTTCTCATATTTTAATTGTTTATCTGGTGCATATCTTCTGTAGTGGGCCAATTGTGAACTCTGTGCCAACCTTGTTCATTTCTACATCCTCTTTTTCCCTAGTACTGTGCTTTCCATGTCCCCACATACAAATCTAAGCTGAGTAATTGAATAATTTGATGAATTATAAGGTCTGTATTTATAATGTAATGCATTGGATATTACCAGAAATGCAGAAGGTTATAGCTGTTATGTACTGGTGTCAAACTTCACTAGGTCTTAGACTTACATATATGTGATACTTTATATTTTTTGAGGATAGAGCTCCACGAAATCAGAGATTTTGTCTGTCATGTTTACACTTATATACCTAGCATTTACAAGAATGCCTAGTACATCATAAGCAGTCAATATAATTATGAGAGCACTCTATTTATCCAAAAATATTTTAGTTTTGTTTCCCAATATGAATTTTTATTTTGTCTACTCATGTATAATGTGGTCCAAACACAGATGGGTGCCTGTGGGCTGATGAGTCTCATTATCTATCACATAAATGTCATTTTTAAAAACAAAACAAAACAGAAAGCATTCTCTTTGGTTGCTAAGGAAGTGTTTCCTAGGCTGATTACTGGTGTCAGAGATGATAGAATTATTCAATAATTATTCAGTTATTAATGATAGCAAGATGCCCTATATTTAAATAATATCAGAAAATATTTTAGTCTTAGCCATTTCATAAATAAAAATAATAGGTGAGGCAGAGGAAAAAAGGGAAACAAATACATTTATTGCTCTTTTATCCATAAGCTTCCACTCAAAGTTTTAGTTTTTATAATTTTATCTGAAGCTATTACTCTCAAAATATTTTCCTAAAAATACAGTCTTTGTGGGGACCTTGGTGGGTCAGTAGATTAAATGTCTGACTCTTGATTTCAATTCAGGTTATGGTCTCACGGTTGGTGAGCTTGAGTCCCATGTTGGGCTCTGTACTGACAGCAAAGAGCCTGTTTGGATTCCCTCTCTCTCTCTCTCTCTCTCTCTCTCTCTCTGCCCCTCACCCACTCATGTGCCCACTCTCTCTCTCTCTCCCTCAAAATAAATACACTTTAACAAATATACAGTATATATAATCTTTGTTGTGGTTTTATTGGGGGGAAGTAAGGAAAAATAAGATGCAGGGCAATCATAAAATTAAAATTTAGAAAATAATATAAACATAATTTTCTCTTATTTAAATTCAAACTGATGATCACATGAATCGATTGAGCAATGTGATCATCTCAAGTAAAACTTAAGGACTTAAGGTTTATTCATTTCTAGTCTGTTTCTATTAAAACTAGACAATGACAAAAGTCATTAAAATTTCTTTAGCTATAAGTACCACTCATCAGAATTCACTCATTTTCCAAAAAGATTTTTTTTCCCTAGGCATCTAGCATTTCTTAAAAAAAATTTTTTTTGTTTATTTTTGAGAGACAGAGCATGAATGGGGGAGGGGCAGATAGAGAGGGAGACACAGAATCTGAAGCAAGCTCCAGGCTCTGAGCTGTCAGCACAGAGCCCGACACGGGGTTCAAACTCATGAGCTGTGAAATCATGACCTGAGCTGAAGTCTGAGGCATAACTGACTGAGCCACCCAGGCACCCTGAGGCATCCAGCATTTCTAATACAAACTGTAGGAATCTCAATATAATCTTTTTCTTTAATGAGCATTCAATGCAATTTTAGCAAATAAGCTATTAAGGGTAGAAACCCATCAACTTATGCAGAAAAATGTTCTAAATTATGCATGTTTCAGTCACTTCAGGAGAGCAAAAGAATGATTTTCAATTTAATCAGAGGCACTTGCCAAAGTTCACTCTGTTCTGTGCCGTGCTCTCTAAGTTTACAGTTATCTATTTGATTTGGATTTAAAGTTTCAACAGAACAGAATATGGAGAGAATTCCCTGACGATAAAGTTATTGCAACTTGCACTTCACCCAGAAGGCCTTTCTGTATTGAGTTTCCACTGCTTAATTTTGCCACCACCACTCTTTCTACTCAGAGGAGCTGACAAGAAAGTGCAGAAAAGAAAAAGACTAAATAGCTCCATTTGTCTTAGGCTCCCAGCACATAGTTGCAATGCAGTGATAAATGGGCACTAATAAATCTGCTATGGACAAACAGCACTGTCATGTGAGTGTATTTTCTGTTCTTTGAATAATCAGGGGAGGAGGGTAGAAACAACAGTATTATTGACAACAAAACAACAAAATAGAAACACACCCATACACACAATTTTGACCTACACAGGAAATGATAGTCCCCAAACTTTCTTCCCATAATGTGTATATATCATCTTCACCCCTCAGTGTTGTTGACAGGTAGTATTTCTTTGTTGTTGAGAAACAACAAAGTTAAAGTTCAAAGTTCAAAGTTAATCTTCAGGAAGGTGCTTTATAAACCTGAGGTCTGAAAGAAATCTTATCTTTGGGAAACCATCAAGCTATAAATACATACATACATATACCCATATATACTTATCACTAATTGTATTCTTTTAAATGCTTAAATGTAGCTTCATGCTATTGAATGAGAAGACACTAAACAACAAAACCATAATTCATGTCAATAGATCTTGCCAGAGTTATTTGAGGACATTATTAAGGAAGGGTTATGTCATTGTAAAATTTAATTCTAGTTCCAATCAAGAAGGTTCTGTTCATGACAAAGGGATAGGATGTATCATTTTCCCCATTCTAGCAGTGTGTTTGAAAACGTTCATGGCAGCAAATATGGATGCAGGACCTAGAGCTCAAGTTTCTGAAGAAGAGAAGTAGATTCAAGAAAACAGACCAAAAAGGCTTTCATAAATTATTATCTAGATTTTTACGGAATGAACTGGAGGCAAACAAAGTGTATGTAGAAATTAATCTAACATTTCAGTACCTAAGGAGACTTTGGAGCATTTGAAAATGTTGGGTATTTATATCAGAAATTCATTTTGTATAATGAGTAATTATAAAAATTTTATATTCCCAGAGAGGTTGGACATGTTCATGGACGACATATGGACAATGGACATGTCTATGCTCCTCACAGCTCTAGAGTTTAAGAATATCTCTGACTACAATAGACTGTATGAACAGCAAAGATTGTGATGCCTTCAGACACATCTGACCACTGGCAATAACAATAGACCTAAACTCTTTGTTTTGAATCTCGCAAATGTCATAATACCATACAAAATACCATACCATCTTGGTTCATCTAAGTTGAACCTTTAGTAGCCTTGCGTTTCAAGATCCAAAAATAAATCTGTAATACCTATATCTCCATTGATTTTAGTTAACATAAGCTGCCCACTTATTCCAGAAAATATTACTGCATCAATGCTTACTTCAGTATTACTCAGTACATTATCTATTCTCACTCCTTTCCCAATCTTTCCTGCTTTCATAAATGCTGTGCTGTTAAGTACTCTCAGAATCATATAACTAAATTCCTCCACAAAATCAATAATCTGAACTTCTTTCTTCGTCTTCACGTAGAAAATAGCAGTTCATATTTTTTAAGAATATAGACTTTCTTGGTGCACTATCAAGTGGAAAACATTTTTCCTCCCACAGCTCATGTAATTAAAATTTTAAGGTCTGTTGTGATCTCTCTTTCTTGCTTCTCATTTCCCATTTCTGACTTTGCACTTCAAACATTCCATATGGAAATTTCCCCAGATTAATCTCCTTGAAACGTCATACAGATTAACTATATAGGAAAACACATACACACAAATGCACAAATATACACTCACACAACATTAATAATAGAACTAGACGATAGGATATACTCACAAAACCCTATATATAGACAGGTGGAGGTAATCCACCAAGAGCCCAAAGACTTGCATTTTATCAGCATCTTTGTGGGAAGGAGCTGAGGGGAAAATACTGTATCTGACCTATCTGGTAAAAGAAAAAGCCTATTCCAACCAAGAAGGATTCACAGGAAAGTATCACAGGCTAATTTGAGAATATCAGTTGAACTTGGGAAGGATTTTGCCCAATTCAGTATCAGGTAAATTGAAAATGTAAACTTTCAAATTGACCATACACATATTCCCTTCTAGTAGAATCAAATTGAGAGGAAAAGACAGACATAGGTTTCATGCAAGTGAGGGAAGGAAAGAGAACTGGAACATTCCAGAAAGCAAGACATTGTATTTTTAACACTACATGAACACCAAAATATTGAAAAGCTTTATAAAGAGCTATTTGAACTTCTGAACCATGGCTTCTAATTGAGCCACTAATTTTAAAATTTCAGAAAAACAAATTCACATTAACTTGAATTAGAGCAAAAGATCAAGCTCAAATCACACAAAAATTATTATAAGAAAAAGGAAGAATAAAGCATAGAAAACATTCCTGCATAGAAAATATGGCTACAGACAATGAAAGCATGCCAGAAAAGACCAAATTACAACAACAACAAAAAACTATTTCAAAAGAAGACATAAAAAAATAACAGTTAAGAGGATGATAAAATATAAGAGAAAAATAATCAAAATAAAAATAATAAAACTCCAAAATGAGATGATGGAACTCTGCAAAAAGTTAGACATAAAAATAAAAAAAATAATGTTATATATGACTACATATCAGTAATTTCAACAGGAAATGCAGATAAGCATGAATGAGATACACACACACACACACACACACACACAAGATTGTGATGGTTACTTTTATACATCAATTTGGCCAGGCTATCATGCGCAGTTGTTTGATCAAGTGGTCTATATAGGTAGGTATTTTTTTAGATGTGATTAACATTTTAATCAGTAGACAATGAGTAAAGCAGATTACCCTCCACAGTTGGGTGGGTATCTTTTAGTCAGTGGAAGGCATTACAAAAAAAAGACCAAGTTCCTCAGAGAGAAAGGATTTTGATTCTAGGCTGCCATTAGACTCAAGAGTGCTACATTAGGGGTGCCTGGGTGGTTCAGTCGGTTAAGCGTCTATTGGTTTTGGCACATGTCATGATCTCGAGGTTTGTGAGTTCGAGCCTGGTGTAGGGCTCTGTGCTGATAGCATGGACCCTGCATGAAATTTTCTGTTTCCCTCTCTCTCTGCCCCTCCCCAGCTCTCTCTCTCTCTCTCAAATAAGTAAACACACGCGCGCGCGCACACACACACACACACACACACACACACTAAGAGTGCAACATCAATGCTCATGGGAATTTCCAGCCTGCTGGCCTGCCCTGCATATTTCATACTTGGCCAAACTCAGGGTATTTGGAGAACCCTAACACAAAGATAAAGGGAGATATTTGAAATGTGAAATCAGAACAAGATATCATTATGAAGTAATCAAATAGAAATATTCACTATGAAAAATATAATTTGATATAAAGGACACAGAGTGGAAAAGTGTGACTAAAGGGTGAATTAGCAGATTAGAAGATTGTTTTTAGAAGTTCTTTCAAAAGGTATTCATGAAGGATAAAAAACAGAAAATATGAAAGAAAATTTAATGGAGAGGAGTGATACAGGATTGCCAATATTTGAATGAGTTGTCCTAGCACACATGAAAAATAAATATGGATACGAAGAAGTATTTAGTTAGTGGAGATCTATTTTCCAGAATAAAGAATGGTGAATAACCCCAGGTTGAAAGAGCTCATAAGCTGTAACACAGATTATAGATTAGAGTCTGAGACTCTTCTTACCAACTAACTAGTTAGCATGGCAGCAGTTTCTTGAAAGCTGGCAATAGCTGGAGACTGAGTCAGAAACAAAGATACAGTGAGCAGCAGTGTATTTGTGTTACCTCTCCCTGGCTTTCAGTCTTAACAAGAGTGATGCAAATGGGTCCCAATGGATGCTTGAATGCAGTGAATTGCATCATATGGGAAAGATCCTGATAGAGGGGAACTTGGATCTTTTATAACAGGCGGTAAATATGCCCACCTTTTGCTCCGTAGGAAACACTGTATCTGTCCTTCAAGTCTGTCCACTATATAAGCATCCTTGAAAAGATAGTCGGGAACAAAGGACATCTATGTGTGTGGAATTGTGAGATACCTGTAGAGAATTATCTCCTGACATACAAAACATCCAGAGTAAGGATGTCACCTAAAAATAGGCAAGAATTAAATTGCTTTTAGACTTCTCCATAAAAACATTAGATAGTAAGGTAGGAAAATAGGTACTAAAATATTGAAGGAAAATTTTTCTGAGCTCAGAATGGTAATATCGGGTGTGCTTGAGTGGCTCAATCAGTTGGGAGTCTGAGTCTTGGTTTTGGCTCAGGTCATGATCTCATGGTTCCTAGACTGAGCCCTGCATTGGGCTCTGCACTGTGAATACAGAGACTGCTTGGGATTCTCTCTCTGTCCCTCTCTCTCCCTCTGTTCCTCCTCTGCTCATGCTCTCTCTCCCTCTTTCTACTTCTCTCTTTTTCTCTCAAAAAAAAAATAAACATTAAAAAATAGCATATAATTTTTAGGTGACCTTAATGATGTGTAACTGACATAATAAAATGCACATAATGTAATTAAATGATTAAATGAGTTTTGACATATATGAACACCCCAGAACAATCTCCACCATTCAGATAATGACAATAATCCATCATTTCCAAAAGTTTTATCCTGGACTTGTTTGCAGTTTTGCAGATCTGTGCTTTGAGTATATTATATCCTTTCTTCTTCTGCTTTCTTTGGGTTTAATTTTCTCTTTCTTTTCTTGTTCATGAAAGTAGAAAGTGAGGTGATTGAGTCTTTAATTTTTTTCTATTATACATGCTAAATGCTATAAATTTTCCTTTTAGTACTTCATTAACTAAACTCTGCACATTTGCATATATCTTATTTTCTTTCAGTTCAATATAAATTCTAATTTCCATTTTGATTTCCTCTTTAATCCATGGGTTATGTAGTAGTATATTATTTAGCTTCCATATAATTTTAGTTTTTCCAGATAACATTTTATTATTGATTTATAAGTTCCATTGTTTTCAGAAAACATACTTTATATATTTTGAATCCTTTTATATTTATTAATATTTGTTTAATGTCCCAAGTGAGGTCAATCTTGGGAAATATTTGTGTACCACTGAAAAGAATGTATATTCTGTTATTTTGGGTGAAATGTTTTCTAAATGACAATTGTGTCAGTGTAGGTGGTAGTGTTCAAATCTATACACTCCATGAATTTCTGTTTACTTGCTTTATAAATTATTCCAAGAGTGATATGGAATATTTGAATGTGGGGAATAAGCTTAGGAATTCCCTGGGCTTATACCAGTGGGTTAACAAGGTGTAAAGAAGCACAAAGCCATAGGATGGTCAAACTCGAGTTTGGGTAAACAAGATTAACACACTAGAATAGGGAGGTGCAAAGGCACCAAAAATAGGGAGGTTCAAGGGAGCCCAGACTAGAGAAGGGTGCAGAGCCCCTAGAATAGAGAGGAAAGGGCAAAGGCCCCAAAATATAGAGGGACACAAAGGCACCAAATACAAAGGTATATGAGGTAAGCAAGATTAGGCTTTCAGGGTGGAAGCAACCCCCAATTTAGTACTATAGCTGAAAGCTGCTTTCACAGGAGGGAAGGACCAAGTTGGGCAAACAGGTAAATTGAGCTATATACCGCTGTGCTGCAGGTGAAGCAGTCCAGAGCGGAGATGATTAACAAAAGAGAAGGTACCTTGTTAACCCTGAGGTTATTCCCCCTACCTGTCTCATCCCCTAGGGTAGCTGAGATAAACAGACATGGTGCCTCCTGCCTGCCGTTAACAACCATCTGCCCATCTACCCAGTGCCAGGATTTTGTTTTATATTGACCCAAACCCCAAACACTGTATATCTTCAAAACCCCCTTTCCCCTTATGTCCCCAAGTTAATGTTCCCAGTTTCTTTGTCTCTTTGTACATGCCCATCACATTGTAAGCCTTTTGATCTTAAAACATACAGGGCCAGGACCCTTATTCAGGGTTCTTGTCTTTTGCTGGATATTAGCCATCTCTTGCTTTTCATCCTGCATCCCACTCTTTTGCTAGCCAAAAAACTTTGGACTTCAATTCTACGACATATGAATAATAGTATATTTGTGTAATTCTCCTTAAAATGCTAGCAATTTTTGCTACATTTATTTTGAAGTGCTGTTAGGTGCATGATGGTTGAAAATTACAATGTTCTTTTGATGAATTAAATACTTTATTACAGATTATTTCAATCTATCCCTGCTAATATTTTTGCTCAGAAATGTACTTTGATGTTACTACAGATGTCTCAGCTTTCCTTGATTGGTTTGGAAAGGTATATATTTTGCATCCTTTTAATTTAAATGATTTGTGTCTATTTTTCTTTTTTTTTTTTTTAGTTTATTTTTTTATTTTTTACAGAGAGAGAGAGAGAGAGAGAGAGAGAGAGAGAGAGAGCATGTGAGCTGGAGAGAGGGGCAGAGAGAGAGAGAAAGAATTGTAAGTAGGCTCCCCAATCATCACAAAACCAGATCCAGGGCTTAGTCACACAACCTTGGGATCGTGACCTGAGCCAAAGTCAACAGTGGGACGCACAACCTACTGAGCCACCCATGTACTCCTGTATCTATTGTTAAAATGAGTCTCTTTAGGCTCCATATAGTTGGGTCTTTAACTTCTGCCTTTTAATTGGGGTGTTAAGAGAATTTTCACTTAATGTGACTATTCATAGTTGTGTGTTTAAATCTCCCATGTTCCTGTTTGTTTTTTATTTGTTCAGTTTTTCTGTCTTCTTTTGGATTGAGTATATTTTTATGACTTAACTTTATCAACTTTGATTATTAGCTATAAGTCTATTTTATGATGGTTACTTTAAGTGTTATACTGTAAACCTTTAACTTTTTTTAGCCTATCTTTAAATAATATTATACCACTTTGTAGATAATATTGAAAGTTTATGAGCATGCCTCGTTCCTGGTCTCTTTTTATGTTATTGTTTTACATTCAGTTGTACAAGTAAATTCCACAGTATTTGTTGTTACTTTGATTTTAAACAAATTATATGTTTTATTTATACTTTATTATTTAGAATAATTTTATACAAAAATCAAGCAGATAGTACAGAGAATTTCCATATAACTTGCAACTCCATACATATAACTTCCCCTATTATTATCTTGCATTAGCATGGTAGATTTGTTACAATGAATTTACTAAAATGGATATGTTATTATTAGCTAAAGTCTGTACTTTTTTTTGTACAACTCCTTAGTTTTTACCTAATGTACTTTTGCTATTCCAGGATGTCATTCAGAATACCCCGTTTTCTTTATTTGTCATGTTTCCTCTTCAGTGTAACAGTTTCTTAGACTTTTTTTTGTTGATGATTTTGACAGTTTTGAAGGGTACTGGTCAGCTATATTGTAGGGTTCTTCTTCATTGGAACTTGTCTGATATTTTTCTCATGATTAGACTGGGATTATGGGTTGTGGGGAAGAAGATGATAAAGTGCTATTTTCATCATCATGTTATATCAAAGGTGCATGCCATCAACATGGTTTATGACTATATGTTGAACTTGATCACTTGACCAAAGTAGTTTTTGTCAGGTTTCCCAAGTGTAAGTTTCTCTCCATTCCCTTACATGCTATACTGTTGGAAGGAAGTCAGTATGTGCAGCACAAATTAAAAGGTGAAATGATCTTCTTAAGAAATTTAGAAATTAAGTAAATAGTCACATACTTCCCCATTATTTACCAGTATTCTTCATTCTCTTTTGTAAATTCATATTTTCATCTTATATCATTTTCATCTTATATCATTTCAAGAAAGGTACAAATTAAGTAAAATAGCTCACATAATCCCCAACATATTTACCATGATTCTTCATTCCCTTGTATAAATTCATATTTTCATCTTGGATAATTTTCGTATGGACTGAAGCTTCCTGTTAATGTTTTTGTAGTGCAGGTCTGATTGTAATATGTTATTTCAGCTTTTATATTTATTTAATTGTTTTTATTTCAACTTTATTTTTGAAAGATGTTGTCCCACTGTCTTCTGGCTTGTGTTGCTTCTTATGAGAACTCTGCTTCTGATGAGAACTCTGATAAAAAAATTATTTTTGTTCATTATGCATAATGTGTTGGTTTTGTCCTCATTTTTAAGAAGTTCTTTTGATCACAGTTTTAAGTCACTTGACTATAATGTACTTTAATGTTATTTGCTTCAGATATATTATATATATTTTTTAACTTTAAAAAATGTTTATTTTATATATTTATTTTGAGAGGGAGAGAGAGAGCATGCATTCACTTGAGCAGGGAAGGGGCAGAGAGATAGAGGGAGAGAGAGAATCCCAAGCAGGCCCTGCACTGTCAGTGCAAAGCCCCATGCAGGACTCGATCTCACAAACTGTGAGATCATGACCTGAGCTGTTATCACGGTTGGATGCTTAACCATCTCAGCCAGCCAGGCAGCCCTCAGGTATATTATATTTAGAGTTTTTTATGCTACTTGAATCTGTGGTGTATAGATTTTACTCTAAATTTGGATGCTTTTGTGCCATTATTTCTTCCTCTCCACAGGGCGCTCCAATTATGTGTAGATTAGGTTACATGGAATTTCCGCAGCTCATTCATACTTCTCTTAAAAAAATTATCATTTTTATTTCAATGTTTAACTTCGGGTAATTACTATTATTATGTCTTTATTAATATTTTTCACTGCATTATCTTATATACTGTTAACACTGTCCATTGTATTTTTAATGATAGTCATAGAAAAATTTTTTATTTCTAAAAGTTTGATTAAGGTCTTCTTTATGTTTTCCATTTCACTATTTAACATGAACTTCTCTCTTCCTGTGCATGTAAAATATAGTTATAATACCTCTATCAGAGTCCTCATCTACTAATCATCTGTGCCATCTTGAGACCATTTCTGTTGACTGGATTTTCTCCTCTACGTGAATCCTTATTTCCTTCCTTTTTTCATGTATGCTAAGTTTTGATTGAATGTAAGACACTGTAATTTTATCTTGTTAGGTGTTAGTCTTTTTTATACTCCTATAAATATTTTTTAGCTGTGTTCTGGGACATGGTTATGTAGAAACAATTTGATTCTTTCAAATCTTGCTTTTATAGCTTCCTAGATGAGATCTGAGTGACTTTTAGTCCAGGACTAATTTTTTCCCACTGAAGTGATAACTATCTGAGGTTCTTCTTGGTGCCCCAGAAATAATAAGGGTATCTGCTTTGGCCAGTGGAAACAGGGGCTGTTTCTGGCCCTTTGTGAGTTTTAAGATGGTTTTCTCTCTGGTGGGATGATCAGTACTCATCTAAGAAAGCAAGATCTCTCAGCAAATACCCTTTGTTCTCTCTTTGTACCATGGCCTGCAAATCAAAGCTAGAAGACATCTTGATTACCCAGACTGCCAGCTCCATCTTTCTGACATTTGTAGATCCCCAATCTGTCTGTGACCTTCCATCACGCACTGTGGCCTGGACAATCCTTAGGCAATCACCTGGAGTGATTACAAGGCTCACCAACTTTTGTCTTCTCTTCCTGGGCCTTCACTATATTGTACTTTTCTGATATTCCAACTTGGACTTAAGTGGTAGCTTTCAGATAAAAATTGTTTATTAGAGATAGAGAGGGATAGGTCATAAAATAATGGTTAAGTTAAAAATCAAAGTAAACAAAAAATATCAAAGTAAAAAATTTAAACATGCATACAACTATAATCTCTTTTTCCATTTATCTGAAGTATGATACCAAACTGATCAGTTTTATTTTTTAATTACATCTCAATTCTTTAAAAAAGAAACCATTTTAAAGAAACTAACTTTTAAATTTTACTGAAAGTATTTGATATTTTTCTCCAAAAAGCCCTAAAAATTTATTAATAATCAGCCTAATAGAGGTTTTATATATTTTATTTCTTTTAAATTATCCACATTTAATCAATTTCTCAAATATTCTGGTGTAAACCAATCATAAAAACCTATAAGCTAAAAGTAAAAATAGAAAAAAAAAAGTTTCCCTTTCTAAATTTTGCTCTCCAAAATAAATATTCTTAATCTTTTTTTTTTAACTTGGAGTCCATTTACTGAAGAGACTAGTTGAAACATGAGGTATGGAAGGAGCTTTACAAAACAAGAAAAGAAAACAATAAAAGCCACAGACAAAGTAGCATTCTAAAAGAGCCAAGAAACTTATAATAATTTTAACCATTTTGATACTATGTAATATTTTTATAATTATTAAATGTTTTTCTACTAGTATATACAAAGTAAATATATGATTGTTATAGAATTTTCTGGACATATACAATAAAAAACCTAGAAAAATTAATGTAATATATCTTAGTTTATTATTATTAATAATATAGGACATTTGAAAAACTGGTATATAGGTTAGGAAATCTGAGTTTTTAATATTAAAAGAGATTTTTGTCTAGATCCTTTCATAATCCTACCTGACTGCTTTCTCCTGATGTTTTCTAATTGTTTATTGTTTATTTATTTATTTGTTTTTCTGAAGAGCAAACTTAACCTTGCTTTAAACTCAAAAATGCTATTTTGGAAGCAAATATGTAATCATAATAGGCAAATCTTTTGTGTGTATTGTATGTAAGTAATATAAACACACAAAAATCTTCAAATATTATTGCTAGAATTTTATTAAATATTTTTTGAGCAAACAGGTGTAGTGAAGTTGTTCAGGAGTCTTGACAACCAAGGTAAAAATAAGACAATTCATAGTAAGAGTTGAGAAATCATAATATATTATAGTAATAATAATCACAATCAAAAAGAATGACTTAACATTGTTAAGTCATTTTAAACACTTACTCTGAATTGTCAAAAAATCACCCATGAGGACCACCTATCATCATTTTACTAATGAGGAAACGAAGGCACTAAGCATCTTAAGTAACCTACTTTTAATGGTAAGACAGGGTGAAAAACAAGCTTCTGGTTGGTTCTGCCAAGGCTATTTTTCTCTGAACAGCTTTATTGCTACATAATTCACATACCAGGATGTGGAATTTTAAGACAATGGCTGAGACTTCAAAAAGATTTGGATTTACAGTGGATGCTTCAAGCTACCCAACTCTGAGGTCTGGGAAACACGTTATTTACTCTTTTATTGGAACCTTCGAAAAAGCATTAATTTAGTTCAAGCTTTCAAGTCTCTCATACGTTGCAGATAAGGAAATTGAGCCCCAAGAAGTGAAGAGACCTGCGTAAGAACATACAGCATATTAGTGGCAAAGCAGAACTGTAGGCTTCAAGTTCAATACACCTAAACATACTAATACTTTAACATCTCTCTTTTTCTGGTCCTCATCCATATTTGCATACAGGTTTTATGTTACTATCATTTTAATATAGACACAACTCAGGAGAATACGTATGGTTTAAAACAGTTTTTCTTCTCTCATGATTCCATTTTTATTATTCTTTACTCTTTCTATCCATTCTTTATACCTAATGAATTTGCTATATTTGCCTGCCTGTGGAGTATTTTTATAAAAGCCCAAGAAACTCAGCAGTCCCTTTTGCTAGGGTTTGTTGAAATCTCTGACTGCATATTTATATGTAAGATGTTTTGTTTTTCCCTTTAAGTAAATTTGTTTTTTTTTTTAAACAATGTTAGTTTCACAGCAAATTTGAGCAGAAAGTACAGAGAGTGCTTGCTTATATAGCCCCTGTCGCTAAACAGGCACATCCTTCCCCATTTGTTACAATTGGGAAAGCTACAGTGACACATTGTTATCACCCAAAGTTCAGAGTTCACATTAGAATTCACTATTAATATTGTATATGCTATGATTTTGACAAATATATAATGCCATGCATCCACCTTTGTAACATTACACAAAATTTTATATAGAAACTATTCTTTATGTTAAATAATTGTACTGCATAAAAATCCTTAGTGCTGTACCTTTTTATCCTCCCTCCCTCCTACCAGGGACAGAGAAATGTCTCTAAAATATTATATTAAAATATTATTGCACAATTTCAATGTTATATTTATGAAAAAACAGTCAAGACACACAATATAAACATAAAACCTGCTTTACAACAGCCTCCTTTGTATATTTGCAGAGATAGTTTTGATCATGGTCATATAAGAAATTAAGAGCAAGGTGCTTCTTGATTTTATGTTCCTTTCCTTTATCATACCAAATTTCACATTTGGTTGGCATAGTGGGGGATATCAAAATGTGATGTTCCTTTTGGAAATGGAATATCCTTTTGGGAATGGAAAGGTCCTGCTATGTGCTTTCATACACAAGAATCGTATGATCATTGAGAGAGACCTTCTCAACCTTTCATGCCATCACTTCTCTTTAAAGTCTGCTTGAAATAGATACCAGGCTGGATGAAACATGGAAATTCCTATTATCTTATCCCAAGGCGTTGTTTTTTTTTTTTTTTGAGCTCACTGGTTTTCTAGCTGTCTCCTATTTGTTAATGTGTTTTATTTCAGAGCACAGAAACTTTAAAAGCATTTACTTTTCACTATATTGTATAATGGAAATGGAATGACACATTTTAGGAAGTTCTTTGTAATTCAGGCAAGTTTTCAAATTATGACATTTTTTTTCCTTAATTATTAGCCTTATATCTTAATTGGGTTATAGTGCCAGTAAATGAAAATTCTTCATCTACATTTTTAAAGCTGACACTGGAAAGTAAAATTTCAGTTAGAGAAATTTCAAGTGGCTTTCTTAGTAGAGATAATAACAGGCCTCCCACTCAGTAATTTATTTCTTGAATGCTTAATATAAAAGGTTTTTGAACAGTAATTTTGTCAATGTGCCTTTTTCGGTAAGTGGTGTGGGGCAAACGTATGCTGAAAGTTACATGAGAAGAAGCAAAACTATTTTTTATTTCATCTATGTTAAAATTTCAGTTAATAATTTAAAGACTTTTGAGAGTAATAAGGAATATCATTGGATGTTTTTGAAAAAGAGCTGTCGTTAATGTGTAGGCATTAGCAATAAGGAATAGTTGCTAATAGTTACTATTTTATACAAAATTTTATGTGCCAAACATTTTACATTCATTAATTTATTTTATTGTTATGGAAGCTATAAGGAGATATCTATTTTCTCTCCACTTTCCAGTTAAAGAAACTGAGGTTTGTTAAATTCACACACGGAGCTAACACTAAAGTGTGACTTGGCAGAGAAATATTTCAAAGCATCTATAATAAATATGTTTAAAGAACTAAAACAAACCGTGTTTAAAAGTGAAGAAAAAGTAGGACAAGTAGAAAGCATTAATAAAAAGTTTTTTAAAGTTTTATTTTTTAAGTAATCTCTACACCCAACATGGGGCTCGAACTCATGAGCAGAAGTCAAGCATCACATGCCCTTCCACCTGATTCAGCCAAGCACCCTAGGAAGTAGACACTTTAAAAAGAGCAAAGGGGAAACCCTGAAGTTGAAAAATACAATTACTGAAATGAAAACCTCATGAGACACATTCAACAACAGATTTGAGTTAGTATATGCATCCTTGCTCTTTTATGGTTATTGTTTGCACGATATATTTTTTTTCCTATGCTATTACTTTCCACCTATTTGTGCCTTTGAATCTAAAGTATATTCCTTATATTCAGCATGTAGATGGATCTTGGTTTTCATCCAGCCGGACAATATCTACATTTTCATCAGAGTATCTAGTTCAGTCACACTTAAAGCAATTATTGATTTAGTTGGGTGTATAGTTGCCGTTTTGTTATTTTTCTGTTTTTCTTGATATTTTAATGATTTTTAAAAATTGTTTTCTTACTGGTTCTAGTAAATAAAAGATACATCTTAATTATCATACATTATTTCATGTTGCTATCAACTTAAATTCTATTAAGAATAGGAACTTTGCTCCAGGATAAATTGTTTTTCCCCATCCTTTATGTTGTGATTATCATGTATATCACACCTGTCTTAAAACAAAACACTACAGTATTATATTCTTATTTTGTTTCCTATATCCTTATGTTTTTTACAGAAATTAAGAGATGAAAAGAGAAAATATATATTAATGTAGGCTGTAATGGCCACATATTTACAATTTTTTCCACACTTCTTCCTCTAGGATTATGTTAGTTATACTCTGGTATCAATTTCTTTTAACCCGAAGGACTTCCTTTAGTATTACATGTAGAATATGTACCCAAATAGTGAATTATTTTAGTTTTTATTTTTCTGGGAATGCTTTCATTGGTCTTTAATTGTGAAGGGTAGTTTTATAGATACAAAGTATCTTATTGACAAGTTTTCTCTTCCAGTGGTTTGAATATGTCATTCTACTGCCTTCTAGCCCTTATTTCTGTTCAGAAGTAAGTTGTTAATCCTGTTGTTATTTTCTTATACTGTTTTGTTTTTTTTTTTTATTTCATTACTTTCATGGTTTGTTGTTGTTGTTCTTGACTTTCAATATTTTGGTTTATGATGAATCTAGGTGGGTATCTCTTTATGTTTACCTTTTTGGGGGTTTTATTGAGCTTTTTAAAGATCTTAGATTAATAGTTGTCATCAAATTTGAGAAGCTTCATTTTTCTTCCCTTTTCTCTGTCACCAACCTAGTCTGCACCCTCTGACAGCAGGGATTCTGACTGTCACAGCAAAACCTATCTGGCAAAGCTACTTTTCTTGCCAAATGAGTGGAAGTATGGGGATTAGGGGCATTCCTGGGCAAGAAGACTGTAGACTCCCATTGTTTTTAACTCAGATTTCTAGCAGTTCTTCTCTGATAAGTGCTTCTCAATTTGTTGTTTTCTTTTGGTTTTCCAGAGCCCTACAATTATTATTTTTGAGACTTCTGTTCTGTTTTATACTTGTTTAGGGAGAAAAGGATTTACTTACTTCTTCTTGCTGCCATGTCTAGAATGCAGAGACTTTTCTTCTTTTTTGTATTTTAATTCAGCCACTCTCAGAATCCTATATAATTTTCCACAAAGCACAACTTTCTCTTATGTTATAACAAGAGTAAAAACCAGATATTCCCTACAATTAAATTTTTCCTGTAGAAGATTATTTACATATTTACATTTTACCTTAAAATCTGCAGAAAAAAAATGTGCACCTCCTATTATGTTTCCGTGACTTATTTTTTTTTAATTTAAAACATTTTGACATATTCTCATATATGGTGAGGTTTATATACACTATGTTTTGACAATAACAGGATATGTGAATTGACCCTGTTTCTGTACTTTTTTTGCTAACATACCTGGACTGCTTTCATCACCTACCCTCTGAAAAGCCCTAATTCCTTTTTTTTTATGTTTATGTAGTTTAGAGAGAGAGAGAGAGTGAGCATGTGTGCACACATGAGTGGGGGAGGGGCAGAGAGAAAGTACATGGGATCTGAAGCAGGCTCCGTGCTGACCATAGAGAGCCTAATGAAGGGTTCTAACCCACAAACTGTGAAATCATGACCTGAGCTGAAGTCAAGGGCTTAACCAACTGAACCACCCAGGTGCCCCAAAAATCCCTGATTCCTAATCCAGGATGACCTAGTTGTCTGACATTTTTTTTCTCCTTTATCTGGAAGCTGAATAACCCGCATCCACACACTTGCTTAAACTGCCTGTTACCAGGCTGATTCTTGCTGAGAATGGGAAATTGTTGGACCATAAGATTTTTTAAGATAAAAGACCTATGTGAAAAGCCATAATGGACAGCCCAATATAACAAGATTGAAAGAGAAAGGAATCATCAGTAATTAGGGAAGGGGATACAAAACCAACTTGAACCATTGATGAGATTTGTGTTCTGGTGGACTCTGCCCATCCAAAGCTGGGAGAAAAGTAGTAAAACCAGTCATTTTCTTTACACCTGACATTCTGAACTCCTTCCCCTTCTTTCTTAGTCACTTCTTATAGATGACTGGCTCTGTGGTGAAGCAAGAGGTCTAAGATAAGTAGTGAAGATCAGACAATGCATGGAGGTATTTTAGCTGTGCCAGTACAGCTGCAAGGCACATATATCATTTGGTATTTGTTACTGTAAATAAAAAAAAAAATCAACAATCAAAACAAACCAACAAACCAAAACTAAAAAGGTACATACAGGGCCTCATTATTCTGTGGGGTTATCAAAATACATGCTGCCTGTACTTTGTTAAAGAAAATCATATGCAAAATGTATTGTACCCTTATAAAATGGTTTCTTTCAAACTAAGTACAAAAAAAAATTACAATGCAATTCAGACACTCAGCTAGAAGTAAATATGTATTCTTTACAATCTCAAATGGGCCTACAAGTAGTTAAGGTTCAAATGCAAGTCTGATTTCTTGGCAGAAAATTTGACTTCAACATCCTTTAACTTTATATTCATGCAAACTTCTATTGGGCAGCTATAAAAATGCTAATAGAGTCTCCTGCATTTTGGTTGAAGGTGTCCTAGACTAAAGTCACTGTTCAGATTTGCTGTCCTTCAAGTGAAAATGAAAATTTTAGGAGAAAAGGCCCCAGGGAGAGTTGATTCTGCTGTGTGGCCAAACCCCTCTTCTACGCTCTGCAGCACAGTCTTTCTCTTCCATCTGCCTCTCCACCCTACAGATCACTTTCTTGGGATCTGAGGAAATTGTGCAGAAAAGTATGGAAATAAAATCTAAATGTGGTCTCCCTGATCTGTCATGCTCTGTAAAGCATTAGAAACACACATAAGTTAATTTCACTCTCATCTGTTTGCATTTTATTTTCTATTTGAATGGCTAGTTGTTACACAGATATTTGAAATACATTAGAAACCCCAGAAGAATACCAATGCTTCTTCTTATTTGATTATAAAAAGACTTTATTCCCAATTTGGAGCAGCTAGGAGAAGGTTCATGTTAATAAAATATATTTTTCCTATTTGAGATATAGACAAAATAGTATTCATTAATCTACATTTCCTTTTAAGATGTAATACATTCAAACTAGAATTTTCAGGACACAAAATATTTTTTTATTACTGGTCAACTAGGACTGTTCATCAATTCAAAAGTTTATTCACTGTCTCCTAAGCCATTCAGGGGAATTTAAAGAAAAAACAAAATGGCCTCAAAGCCAGTCTGGGACAATCTAAATACCATATGTATGGTAATCATTCTAATTGATGTGGTTCGAATAACAATAAAACATTTGGTAAGAATTTAATCTCTGTGTCAAAGGGATAAAGAAATTATTTCCTGCTGTCATGAATGAAATAGATTTTATAGAGAGAAGGTCCTTGAAGAATAGGGCAGGATGTTTCCATTAAAGGAAACAGCATTGGCAGTTGCAGAGAGATTGGAGAGTAGTTAACACATCTGAAGATCAGTAAGTGTTTTTTGATAGGGAGAGAGTGAAGGATTTAATGTATGAAGTGGAATATTGGAAGAAAAGTCTGGGAAGTTTGGTGTCAGGTCCTATTGCAAAAAGAGAAGAGGATGAAGCATTGAGACGGTGACAATACACAGATACACAGAAGCTTATTTTCCATAATACAAATGAAGTTTTAATATTAAAAAAAATTTTTGTTAATGTTTATTTTTGAGAGAGAGAAAGAGAGAGAGAGACAGAGAGAGAGAGAGGGAGTGGGGGAGGGGCAGAGAGAGAGGGAGACATAGAATCTGAAGCAGGCTCAGGCTCTGAGCTGTCAGCACAGAGCCCGATGTGGGGCTAGAACCCATGAACTGTGAGATCATGACCTGAGACAAAGTCTGGCACTTAACCGACTGAGCCACCCAAGCACCCCTACAAATGCAGTTTTAGATATGGGTTCCCCAACTATGCTGATACCTGTAAGGTCTAGAAGAGATTTGAGAAATATGTTCACAAAACCCTGTGAGATTTTTGTTAATTTACAGAGTGCAATCTTTCATAATAATTGGTTAAAATTGTGGACTTTCCACTTTGATTTTCCTCTATCTCATTTTCCCTTATGTTTTGTCATGGAGTTGTTGTGGGCATTTTTTTCATTCTCTTTCTTCCTTCTTTCCTTCCTGCCTTCCTTCCTTCCTTCCTTCCTTCCTCCCTTTCTCCCTTTCTTTTTCTTTCTTTCTTTCTTTCTTTCTTTCTTTCTTTCTTTCTTTTTCTTTCTTTCTTTCTTTCTTTCTTTCTTTCTTTCTTTCTTTCTTTCTTTCTTTCTTTCTTTCTTAGGAGTTTTAGCCAAATGCTTAGTTTCACCAGACAAGTGTGCTTTAAAGCAGGAGACAGAATATGACATATGACAGGTGCTGGAGCCTTAGGATCTGATAGGGATGTGAAAGATCAAGAGTGGGTGCTCTGCAATTAGGTATATCAATGCTAGGTCAATAACACTCGCATAAAGTTCTGATAATTCAAATGTTACAAAACTGAGCCATAAAGAAAGTCAGAAGCATAGCCAGCCTCTAGGAAGGTGGTATAGGTCTAGTGGCATCTAGATGGCTACAGGGGCCTCATGGCCTCCGTGGTGCACATGCTCCAGCTGGCTGAAGTTGGAGACTTAGTAGTTTGCCTACTAAAGTCAGGATATTCATGAGAGGTCACAGTTTCAACCACCACCAATGATCTGTATAAAGGGAAATTGAGTTGGAGATGTATTTACTTTAAATTCTATGTGTGCCTATGCATGTATGTTTATAATTCTATGCTGTCATGTGTGTGTCACTTCCATTACCAATCTATTTCCATTGTTGGGCATAGTAAGATTTGTGAATATAGCTGTATACACCTCTGGCCCTGTCAACTGAGTTTTGCCCTCCCTCAACAAAATTCTTGCAAAAATATACATTAGAAGAAAGAATGAAATCTCTTCTTTTTTTAAAAAAATGTTTATTTAACTTTGAGAGAGAGAGAGAGAGAGAGAGAGAGAGAGCGCACAAGCAGGGGAGAGGCAGACAGAGAGAGACACACAGAATTCAAAGTGGTCTCCGGGCTCTGGCTGACAGCTCAGCTCAGTTTGATGCAGGGCTCAAACTCACAAACTGTGAGATCATGACCTGAGCCAAAGTTGGATGCTTAACTGAGTGAGCCACTCAGGTGCCCCAAGAATGAAACCTCTTGTTAATCTCTCTATGGAAAATGATATCATAAAATCTTTGTCAAATGAAAAGGTGACCCAAGAATAGTCGATGAATGTTAGAAAATTAGTGCTATAGTATTGTGTCACTTTATAAATAAATACATTTATTTATATTTTGTGAAGTTTGTATATTTTTAAAGTTTTTTGAATCTGTAATTATTGTGATTTCATGTTTCTTTTCAAAAACATAATTCACATTCATATCTGATTTTGCATTTGTTCATGTTATGTTCTTTTCCTAAAAGAAGACCCTCAAACGGTGTAAGTTGCAGGTTTCCTAATAATATGTGTGTTTACTCATTTATTAAATTCAGATATTATTGCTAGTTGTTGATGGTTTGGTTGTTTTTGTTTTAAACAGAATAGAACATGATCAGAATTCTTTGTTAAGGTGTACAGTGAATGGGATTGCCACAATAACTACAAGTTAACAGAAAAATTAGGAAATCATTGGCCTTCCAGGCAATCAGTGTTGATGACATAAGCTAGGGTAGGAGTCATGGCAGTGCAATAAAGTCATCAAGTGAGTAATAAATTATTACATTTTAATAGCAATCACAAGTCTTAGTGGTACTATACTGCAATATCTTAGAAAATCTCCCAAACTCACTTTTCTTACTAGAATACATTATTAAAATAGAACAAGAAAGAAGCTTTAAGATTTTAAAATTTATTTTTAATAACCATATTGATTTCCTTATTGTTATAAATTGATTGTTAACATTGCCATGATAAGAATGTTCTATCTCACCAAGGCTAAAATTTAAATAACGTGTTCAAAAAATCAGTATCTTCTTGCCTTTATCCACAAAATGACCTTCTGAATAAAATTGTGGTTATTTTAATATAGTAATTTCAAAGTTAAAATTAAAAGATAACTAGGCCATATTGGATTATCAATTTAGTGTGTTAAGAATGTTTATAATATAAGTTTCCTAAATTAATGTTCAAACAACATCTATACTTTTTTGGATTTTGTGGTTTTGAATTAGATATTTTGGCACTTATGAATTCCAAGTGAGAAAAAAAGTATTAGGTTTAACTTTGCTTTTTGTATTATACCTATCTTGAAATGATTTTCTGAATATTCACTTTTTTTCTGTATCACTTTGGAAAATAAGAATATATCTCTAATTGAGAAGGATATCTGTATCGATGATTATGAAGTATTAGGAAGTGCTAAAGGGCAATGCATAATAGAATAATTTGCAGTCCTATAAAAATTTTATGGGAAAGCAGGAGAGGGGTCTGGTGGAGTCTCAGGAATATTTGATGACATATTTATTTGAAAGTTATAAATGCAAATTTAGGTTAATCATGTTTGAAATGTATCATATCTAGTTGTTGAGTGTTGTATTAATGATTTCAGGAGGAACTTAGGACAATAAACTTAGCACAAAATCTACAGACAACACTAATCATGCCTGTTCCTATGGAAATGCACCCTGTGACATAACACTAAAAAATGAAAAAAAATTCCAGTGGCCAAGCATATTCTTTCTAACACTAATTATTGGCATATGCACACATGCACACATATTTGTGTATATACATACACTCATCACATTAAAAAATTGTAGTGGATTGTGCTTTTCGAAACTGAATGAAATAATTATATTGTATGTATGTATCTACAGGTAACCTAAAATTATAGGAAGTTAGCCATAATTAAATGGAAGGTCCAGATGTGTTTCATCAACATCGAGGGTTCATCATATCTAATAGTTAAATTTCATTAAATAAGTAAATTTGTTAATTTTAATCACATAGCAGCAAATATGTGAACTAAGCATAAGATGGCACAAATGTCTGTAAAAGAAAAAAGAAATCATGTCATAGTAAGCTGAGTTTAGTAAATGTTTTTTTTTTTTTTTCAAATGTTGGAAGTCAGAGGATTAAGCAGCAAGAAAAATTAGGCGATTGCTTCATCCAATATCCTTATTTTACAGATGAAGAAACAGAGGTAAACCCATTTATCCATGGGCACATAGAGTTAATTCATTACTCTGACTCCCAGGGTCTATCTCCTTTCTCTTGCCAGAGATGGCAAATAAATAACACTCATGCCTTTTACTGCCCCTCCCATATCCAATGTAGAAATTCACAGTGTTCTTTTCTACCAAATTCCAGCCTGTAGGTCATTAGCTTCGGAATACTCACCACAGTCCACTTAGCAGTTACTTCCAGTTGACCATATTTAGCAATCAAGATGAAACCTTTAAAAATGTAGCAGAAAAATCAGTCTCTATATAACAAGTTTTGTTCTAACCTCTTTGTAGCGACTCAACAAACTTTCACTGAACAATGAGTATAATGATTAATCAGTGATCCTATTCATTTCAAATAAGATCCATAAGCATTTCATGTAGACCTCAACATATCTATACAGCCTCCCTAATATCTGATACCAATATCAAATTCAATAGATATTAATTAATTGGTTTATTTTTGTAAACAGACATTTACAGTAATGGAGAAAATAATAATAATATTTGGGAACGTAAGCAATTTTGGTAACTAGTATAAAAAATACACTTCTTCAGCTCTGACTTATGGAAGTTTTTAAAGAAAAAAACCTAGCTGATTTTCAGAGCTAAAGAGAGAAGTCAAATTTGCCTTTGAAGTAATGGTACTTCTGGCCTTCTACGGAGTAATTTTGAAAGATGTTGTGCATTGCCCTTCAAGAGAGCAGAAGGGAAATCAGAGTATGGCTAAGTCAGGCTTATGAAATACATTGCAGTGCTGAAATGAAATATTTGTCTGAGAAATCAAAGAAGCAACGAAAGGCAGGAGGGCATGATTGGCTGCTCACAGGGAAAATGTCTTCTAGTCTTCGGTGTTCTGCTTCAGTTCACCCACGGAATCAGAACAAGACCTTAAGTAGAATTCTCCATGAGTCGATGTGTGAACTGCTAAACTGAAAGAAATCTGAATTGAAAGAGAAACTCATCTGAGAGCTTTTACAATATCCCAGGGAAAAGTCATTTCCTTTGTTTGGGCTCCCAGAAAAAGAAAATAAATAACATAAAATCTCTCATTTAGAATCTGCGGGGTTTTGTCATTGTGAAAAAATGAGGCAGGTTGTGCTAACGTGTCATGGGACAAGAGCTCATAAAAGCTTTTAAAAACAAACAAGTGGGGAATGTAGGATTTGAGGATCTATGGTATAAGGACCCGATCCACCAAAAATAAGGTGCTAAGGTGTAAAGACGTAAGGAAAGAAATTAATACCTTCTGTTCTTCTGGTACATCAAGATTCTACTACTTTCAAATTTCATAACAGGTGTAGCAAACCCTCAGTAATAGTCTTCTCCTTTGTTACGGAAAGATTTAATAATGGTGAGTTAATAATGATTATGGACACCATCACAGTAATCATTTACTGTTGTGAGCCCTACTTTATCCACAAAAATCTATGTCTTAGTACCTCATTCACCGTTCAACATAGACATGTTAAGTCTTCCAAACTGATTATTGACCAATGTAATTATGAAATAATTTGCTTTTAGGGTGGATAATTTAATAGTTTATGTATAAAGCCCAAAGTTTTTAGATTTCGAAACAGTAACAGAAGTGTCAGTATTCTATTCTGTATGTCAGAATAAAGATGGTTAACTGGTGGAATATTTTCCTTTACTGTTCAAAGAGAGAAATTAAAAAAAAGGATTTTTATTTGTACTTAAAAGCAATGCAGAAAATAAAGAAGAAATAACACACATATTACCTTGTGGACTCAGAGCTAACACTGAGATGCTGTATTTAAAATGTAGACTTGGAAATCTTAGTCAATGCAAGAAAATAAGTGAGATCTAAATATTGAGAAAAAGAGACAGTATTGTTATTATTTAAAGATTTTAAGCTTTTCTGCCAAAAAACATCAAAGGAATAAAATTATATATCATTTAGAATTAAAAGATGATTTAATTAGGATAATCATTCAGAAATTATCAGTTTCCTTTATGATAGCAATAAGCAATTAGAAAAAATGTGGAGATACAAAGATCACAGTAAACATAAATACAAAAGTTATAAAAATAACAAACATATCATATAGGATAGCTTTGCCTGTATAAATCTGGCTCAAGCTGCTTTACTTACAAAGGACAAATTATTGCTTAAAATAATTGAAAACACTAGAGTTAACATGAACTTCAGATGAAGCTTAATCCAATAGCTTGGTGATATTACCTAACAAATTATTCATGCTTTTCTGTCCTTTGAATTCCATTATATTATCTTGATCCTAAGACTGAATCCTTTTTTGCCACCAAGATGGATGGTAGCAAATTCTCAGACTATATGTTTCCCCATTTCTGTCCAGAAGTGAAGATTAATGTCTTTTTCTCAGCATCCCTAGCAAAGGTCTAATTGTACTAATTTAGACCTATTATCCATTGTAGTAAGCATAATAACGACTTCCCAAAGATGTCTACCTCCTCCTTCCTTAAACCTGTGAATATGTAACATTACAAGGTGAAGAGGAATTAAGGTAGTAGCTGGATGTAGAGTGCTAAGCAGCTGACCTTGAAACAGGGTGAGTGTCCTGATTGTCTAGGTGTGCCCAGTATAATCACAAGGGTCCTTAAATGCAGAAGGGGGAGTCAGGAGAGTCAGTGTGAGGGTAACACAAGTGTGTAAACGACTCCATTGCTTTCTTTAAAGATAGAAGAGGGCCAGGAGTCAAGGAGTGCTTTCTTTAAGGCTCAAAGGCAAGAAAACAATCTCCTCTTGAGCTGTCAGGAAGTAATGCAGCCCTGAGGACACTGGTTTTAACCAAGTGAAACCCATTTATGATCTCCAGAGCTTAAAATAATAAATTGGTGCTGTTTTAAACCACTAAGTTTGTGATAATTATTAAAGTAGTAATAGAAAACTAATATACCCTTGTAGCCACCATTCTGGCAGGGGAGTGAAATGCCCTGACTGGTAGCTGGTTACATGGTCCATCTCTGGATCTAGGGTTGGTGCTCACTTCTGAACATGAGTAGTCTTGAAAAAAAAAAATCAAGGCTGTGGGGCAATTTATTTTATTACATATAATTTAAATTCTTTTGACCTAAATAGTCAATAGATATGCTTCTGTTAGCTTTGTCTTTATGCTGCACTTAGCTAAATATGATATCCCCTAATGAAGAATACACACTTCAGAGTGATTAGTTAACATTTTTAAAGACTCTAATGGAAGCTCATTCATCAATTCCTGATGCTCCAGTTAAAGTAGTGGATTTTAAAAAAATGGCAACACATGTGAAAGGGGTGATACTGTAGATACAGGGGTTGGTGAATTTGCTGTACCTGCACAATATTCCCATAGTTTGTGCAGATTAGCATGCCACCCCATGAGTAGGATTCTAGTCAGCACTGAGTTCAAGGACATATGAATCATTTGTCTTCATCTGTATTAAACTCTGAGTTTAGAATATTATTGTCTCTGAAGCATACTTCTGTTATGTATGTATGTATGTATGTATGCATTTATTTATAAAGTTTATTTGTTTTGAGAGAGAGAGTGTGTGTGTGAGAGAACAGGGTGGTGGGGGCAGAGAGAGAGGGAATGAGAAAGAATCCCGTGCAGGCTCCACACTGTCAGAGTGGAGCCCCATGTGGGGCTTGAACCGTGAGATCGTGACTTGAGCTGAAACAAGTCAGATGCTTAACTGAATGAGCCAGCCAGCTGCCCCTGAATCATACTTTTAATTCTAAATACAAAGAACAGGAAATTTATTTTTATTTATTTATTTATTTATTTATTTATTTATTTATTTTTAGTATATCAAAGCATTTTTTTATTTACTAGTTAGCTATGAATATATAAGACTTTAATGTGCCTGGAATTAAGCTACTCTTGATTTGATTCCCCACCCCCAAGCCCCCACTTAAGAGTAAACCTTGTATGGAAACCAGTTGAACATAAAATTTTATATTAAAAAAGATAAAAAATAAAAAAAGAGTAAACCTTGGAAAGTATTCTTTTTTTTTTCAATATATGAAATTTATTGTCAAATTGGTTTCCATACAACACCCAGTGCTCATCCCAAAAGGTGCCCTCCTCAATACCCATCACCCACCCTCCCCTCCCTCCCACCCCCCATCAACCCTCAGTTTGTTCTCAGTTTTTAACAGTCTCTTATGCTTTGGCTCTCTCCCACTCTAACCTCTTTTTTTTTTTCCTTCCCCTCCCCCATGGGTTTCTGTTAACTTTCTCAAGATCCACATAAGAGTGAAACCATATGGTATCTGTCTTTCTCTGTATGGCTTATTTCACTTAGCATCACACTCTCCAGTTCCATCCACGTTGCTACAAAAGGCCATATTTCATTCTTTCCCATTGCCACGTAGTACTCCATTGTGTATATAAACCACAATTTCTTTATCCATTCATCAGTTGATGGACATTTAGGCTCTTTCCACAATTTGGCTATTGTTGAGAGTGCTGCTATGAACATTGGGGTACAAGTGCCCCTATGCATCAGTACTCCTGTATCCCTTGGGTAAATTCCTAGCAGTGCTATTGCTGGGTCATAGGGTAGGTCTATTTTTTAATTTTCTGAGGAACCTCCACACTGCTTTCCAGAGCGGCTGCACCAATTTGCATTCCCACCAACAGTGCAAGAGGGTTCCCGTTTCTCCACATCCTCTCCAGCATCTATAGTCTCCTGATTTGTTCATTTTGGCCACTCTGACTGGCATGAGGTGATATCTGAGTGTGTTTTTGATTTGTATTTCCCTGATAAGGAGCGACGTTGAACATCTTTTCATGTGCCTGTTGGCCATCCAGATGTCTTCTTTAGAGAAGTGTCTATTTATGTTTTCTGCCCATTTCTTCACTGGGTTATTTGTTTTTCGGGTGTGGAGTTTGGTGAGCTCTTTATAGATTTTGGATACTAGCCCTTTGTCTGATATGTCATTTGTGAATATCTTTTCCCATTCCGTTGGTTGCCTTTTAGTTTTGTTGGTTGTTTCCTTTGCTGTGCAGAAGCTTTTTATCTTCATAAGGTCCCAGTAATTCACTTTTGCTTTTAATTCCCTTGCCTTTGGGGATGTGTCGAGTAAGAGATTGCTACGGCTGAGGTCAGAGAGGTCTTTTCCTGCTTTCTCCTCTAGGGTTTTGATGGTTTCCTGTCTCACATTCAGGTCCTTTATCCATTTTGAGTTTATTTTTGTGAATGGTGTGAGAAGGGTCTAGTTTCAACCTTCTCTGTTGTTGCTGTCCAGTAAAAGAACAGGAAATTTAATATCAAGTTTTAGATTAGGAAATGTGGTTACTTTGATGACTACTTTCAAGTAAGTGTTTGGATATGTGATCTGGTTTAATTTTATTATGAGGTTCTGAGAGAAAAACTGCAGTTTCCATTTAATTCTAACTTTAAGAAGCCACCAATATCTATAGAAAACACAAAGGAAATAAATCCTTATGATTGTAAATGACACAAATGGTGTGGATTAGTGTGTTAGTTTCCCAGAGCTATTATCCCAAATTACCACAAATTGGGTGGCTTTCAACTATAGAAGTGTATTCTTTTATAGTCTGGAGGCTAGAAGACTAAAATCAAAATGTTGGCAGGGTCAGTTCCTATTAGAAGTCTGAGGGAGATTTGTTCCATAATTTCTCTTCTGGCTTCTGAAGGTTGCAGACACTACTTGGCATTCCTTGGCTTATAGTTGCATCAATTCCCTGTCTGCCTCCATCCTCACTTGGCATTCTTCCTTTTGTGTGTCTGCTTCTATGTCTTCACATGACATTCTCTTCTCTGTGTACAAATTTCCTTTGTCTTATTAAGGATGCCACTCATATTGCAAGAGAGCCCACTCTACTCCAGTATGCTCTCACCTTAACTAATTACATCTGCAATGTCTCAATTTCCGGATAAAATCATATTCTGAGGTTCCATGAAGGACATGAATTTTGGATGGATGCTGTCCAACACAGTATAATTTGCCCAAAGAGGCAAACCAACCATCTTATATTACAGTCTTAGTTGGTTTGGGCTGCTATAACAAATTACCACAGACTGGGTAGCTCATAAACAATAGAAATTTATTTCTTATTGTTCTAGAGGCTGGGGAAACTAAGATCAGGGTGTCAGCACGGTCATGTTCTGGTGAAGGCTCCCTTTGTGGTTCATAGTCTGTGCCTTCTCACCATGTCCTCACATGATGGAAGGGCTAGGGAGCTCTGTGGGGTCTCTTTTATAAGAACACTAACTCCATTCATGAAGTCTTCATTCTCAGGGCCAGTTTACCTCCCAAAGGCCTCCTCAGCTTCTAACACCATCACAGTAGGTGTTGGGATTTCAAAGTGTGAGTTGGGAGTGGGGGCGGGAGGGGTGCACAAATAGACCCTATAGCATACACTAAGAAATAGTAATATGTCATCTATATGAAGGAAATGATTAGACTTTAATGAAGAACTTAAATAAAGATACAAAGAGATTATGCCATTATCCTGGTTAAGAGTATGCAGTATTATAAAGATATTACTTCTTTATAATTCAACTTAATAGAGAATACAATATCAGAATTGAAGGCACAATAGATTATTATTCTTGGAGGGAAGGTGAGGGTAATAGGAGGAAACTTGAAAACAATGAATTATAAAGCTTACTTGGAAGAATGAGTACATTAAAATAGTCAAGAAATTTTGGGGAAAATGTAATAATGAACAGGAACTGACGTTATTATTCATCAAAAATACCTCAAAGCTATAGGAATTAAAGTGTAACACTGCTGTAGGAATAGATAATAGTTTAATGCAATTTAGAGTCCAAAAATGGGCACAGGTATTTTTCAACACTCTGAACAATATTATTAAAGATATATCTTGCTATGTAACAAATAATGCCAAAACTGGGTGGCCTGAAAAACAACACATTTTTTTAAGTTTATTTATTTATTTTGAGTGTGAGAGAGAGCATGCACATGGGAGGGACAGAAAGAAAGGGAGAGAGAGAATCCCAAGCAGGCTTAGCATTGTCAGCACAGAGCCAGACACGGGGCTCAATCCCATGACCATGAGATCGTGACCTCAGCCGAAACCAAGAGTAGGACGCATAACCAACTGAGGCACCCAGGCACCTCCAAAACAATATATGTTTATATCTCACATTTACTTGGGTTGACTAGACTCAGTTGGGCAGTTCTCACTTGGAATCTGTTATGCAGTTGCAGTCAGATGGAGAATAGGGCTGGAATCCTCAACTAGGCTGGATATCCACAATGGTTTCTTCACCCATGTCTCTGTTATCTCAGTTGAGACAGCTGGAGAAACATGGGTGACTAGGTATCTGCCATGTAGTTAGAGACCTTCTTGTGGCTTTCTCATAGCATGGCAGTCTCAGGGTCGTTGAACATCTGACAGCATATTCCAGGAAATGAAGGTGGACCCTTTAGGCTTCTTATGGCTTATCTTCAAATGCCACACAGTGTTGCCTTTTCTGTGTACAATTAATTCCACATGACTAGCCTAAATTCAATTTAGGAGGAAACCACAGAAGGCCACTGGTACCAGAGGGTATGAATCATTGGAAAACCATCTTTGGAGACCAGTCTAGGTTCAGTCAAGGAAGCAGACCATTATGAAATACTTACAGAATAAACAACTAGGCTTATACAACTATGGAAGGATTGGGGGGAAATAAAGGTATAAGAATAGCAAATAAAGAACTAGGGAAAATTCACTCAGCAAGTCTTCTGAGGTGTTGGCATAGATTAAATAATCCAGAAATTGTGAGGAAATCTTAGAGCTACTTGTGTCCAACAGCTGGAGTGAGATCCCAAAGTAGGGTTGGTAATTATAATTATATTATGGTACACAGAGCAGGTACTAAAAACGAAACTTAGAATTATATGTATGGACATAACATTCTGAAGTGAAAAGATCGCTAACCAAAATGTAAAAGATAATGCCCTATTATGTAAAATACATAGTATATATGCATAATGTGGTGTGTGCGTGTGTGTGTGTTTGAGAAAATGAGTGCATTTCTTTAAGTTTATTTATTTTTGACAGAAAGCACTAGCATACTCTGGAAGGGGCAGAAAGAGGGAGAGAGAATCCCAACCAGGCTCTGTGCTTTTAGCCCAGTGCAGTGAACTCACAAACTATGAGATTATGACCTGAGCTGAAATCAGGATTCAGGTGCTTAACCAACTGAACCACCCAGGTACCCCAGAAATGAGTGCATTTGTAATAGAAAAAGGACTAGAAGGATGAATGGAAAATATTGGTCTTTTAGCCTTCTCCTTCTTGCCTGCCTCCTTTCTTTTTCCCACATTCCTTTTCTCCCTGACTCTCTTTTTTATTTGTTCAAAAAATTTCTTAAACACCTACTTTTTACAAGTCATTTTTATAGACATTAGAAGGAAGGACAATTGGTAGGCATGAAACAGGGACTTTTTTTCTGTTTTAGATCTACATCTAGTTTAAGTATTATTAAGAATGTATATTTATATGTATTTACAGTCAGTCAATACATTTCAAGTTAGATATTTTTTAGGTTAGTGTAAGATCTAGTTTTATGATTTTACCCAGTTGCTCTGCAACTATCATATTCCTGAATATTTTCACATTACAATAACACTTCTCATTCCTATTATAGCTCATCTCTGTGCCCATCCCCAACCCCAGGCAACAACAAATCTACTTTCTATATCCATAAATTTTCCTTTTCTATAATCTTTATTATTATTAGTGTAATGAGGTCGGACTCTTCCATCCATATACATTCTGAATATATGGAAACAATATATACTGTTATATTTTCAATAACTACTGATAATTTTTCTCTGCCAAACCCCACCCACTAGAGAGAAGAAGTAATCACACGTTCAATTTGTTTTAAACATAATCTCAACATACAATTGAAATAGCAATCTATAGAAAATAGAATTTCAGAGTTTCTCATCTGTATAAAATTGTACATTATTTCAGGTATCATTTCTTTTTTTCTAGTTGTAAGTGGTGTATATATGTGTGCATAGGGCAGGAGTATTATGTAAGTTTTTGCATTTGGCTGATGTTGGGGAAGAAAGGAAAGAAAGGGTCCTCACATGCTGCATACTCTCCCTACCTTGGCATTTATCATGATATGTATTGCCCAACCAGATGCTTCTTGCTGTGTCTGTGAGTTGAACAAATTTAACAACTCTGGAATTATTGGTGGGGGGAGATTTTTCTGTTGTTCATTGGAGTGAAACAATTGGCATCTCTTGGAAAATAAGTTAACGTTAGGGTATTTATATAATATTCACTCATGTTACTAGAATGGATTAACCTTGAGTATAATAAGCAAGTTATTTTCAACATGATTAATGACCTTATTACATTCATCTGGGCAGGCTGAGACTCTTCATTTCCACAGAATTTTGCAGAAATTAAAGATGGGTTAGAGAGAAATAAGTATGAAAATAAGTACAGAACAGGAAGTAGAATCTGTAAGAAAGGTGAAAATAATTTATATTGTTTCATGTGGATGTGAGAAGCTTCCATGTGTATGAAAAGTTATTTCAAGCAGGAAGGTCAACAGCTGCCTTCAATTTCAGTGGAGTTTCTAACAAGAAAACAAAGTTTTATATTGTAGTGAATGACATTTACCTTGGAAGTCAGAAAAGTTTCTGAGTAATAGGAAAGTTCATGAAATATTTCAAAACTAAGAGAGACAATATATGGCCAGTGATTTAGGAGGTGGTCCTATTTAGGAAGTGAGGAATGAAGCAGGTGAACTCTGCCAACCACGTTTCAGAAAGATTAAAAACAAACAATAAAATCTCTATTTCTGTACTTGAGTGTGAATCTCCATTTCTATTTTTTAATCTTCGAGAATAAAAAAAATAATAAAATTTTTCAAATCTTGGTAAATCACTTAGACTCCTTGCATTTGAAGAACAGATTATTTTATTCATTTATTCACCCTCGTAGGAGACTTTGCTTGAGAAAAGCAGAGGAGCTACGTGTAGTGAGATTATCAAATTGACACCATTGAATAAGAACACAACTTGGATAGCATAGATATATCATTATTACCACTTGGTAGGGCATTTATATAACAAAGAAATAATTTCTGAGTAAGAGCTTTTTTTTCCCCCAACAAGAACTTTTTTTTTTTAATTCTATGATGTCTGCATAGTAGGAACAACTAGACCGCCTTTAGGAAAATAAAAAAAGATTTAAAATTATGCTTCTCTTGAATTCCCAGTCGAGCTAAAATTAAATATTAAATGCAAAAAGGAATACTGTGAATGAGAAAAGAATGAAATTGCTGTAAATTGTTCAAAAGAATTTGTTCCACTAATTTACCCAAAGATGACTAGCTCTTAGCTGCCATAGTTATTGTAGGAGGCCCTTTATCATTATAAAATTGAAAATTTAGGCTTTTGGAAAAGTTCTGCTCATTATACATTTTTCTTTGATTTCATAATTCAATCAAATTATGGATTGTATATTCATGTTTGCTTCTATAAATAAATTGGGGACATTGAACATTAATTTCAATTTTATTATATGCTGCAAATCCCACAAAACAGGTTTAAAGAAAAACACTGTTTTTGAAAAGGTACTCGAGGACAACACTTTATGAGTTTACTCATAATAGAGCAAGATAACATGCAAACCGTAGCCATTTTGTAATCATGGTTAAACTTAGACAGAATTAAGAACATTGTGGGGGTGCCTGGGTGGCTCAATCAGTTAAACATCCAACTCTTGATTTCGCTCAGGTCATGACTTCACAGTTCATGAGATTGAGCCCCATGTAGGACTCTGCCCTATCAGGATCAGGCTTGGGATTCTCTCTCCCTGTCTCTCTGCCCCTCCCCCGCTGCTCATGCATATGCATGTGCTCTTGCTATCTCTCTCAAAATAAAAATAAACTTAAAAAAAAGAATATTGTGAACCCCCCCCAATTCTAAACATTACTTTCACCCACATGTGTGACTACTATTTCTTTACTAATTATCTTCTTTACAACTAAGATACTCAGTAATAGAAATGCCTTCCTTTCTGACCATATCGCATACAAAGAAAACCCATACTTCCTTGAACTCTCCCTAAAATCACCCAACACAAGCCCAAATCCTATAACAAGTCTAACAGGTCCCTCTTACTGAGTCATCTCTGGTTCCCACAAATACGTGGTCTCCTGTGTTTCAACAATACCAAGAAGCCCAACTTTGTGCTATTATCTGCATGTTCCCGGTGCTCTTTGACTGGTGGGCATCCAGTATACAAGTAGATAGAAATATAGAATGATACATACACATAGATAAATGTGTAGGGGAAAAAATAGATACAGATGTAAAAAAATTATCATCATTGTCACCATTGCAATATTCGGAATTCACATTTATAGAGCACCTATAATATATTCCAGAAAGTTTGTCAGGTAAACTATAGGTAAAGTTTGTCATGTAAATTATAGGGATTTTTTTTTTCATTTAATTTTTATGATAACTCTGTGGAGTAAGAAATAATCCACTCTTAAAATATAGAAAGGGAAACCCAGGGGGCTTACGTAATTTTTCCTAGTACACATAGCATGTTAAGTGTAGAGTCAAATTCCCAGGTTATGTGCCATGTAAATTAGAAGGTTGGTATAAAAACATTTACCAAGATGAGGAGGGACTTGTCTCTTTTATCTTTAGGAAATCTAAAATAATGGCATTTAAAGTCTGTCTTTATCATTCTCTGGCCATAGTTTCTACACATCAATCAGGTCCAGTGGAGTCTCTAAAGGTTCTGCCTTTTTTCACTTCCAGATCAGCATTCAGCCACTTAGCAGAGCCAATCAGAATGCCTGCTTGGAAATTGCATTCATGTTTTAAGCTACTCACATTTTGACGTTTGCCTCAACTCCTGTTTTTCATAGTTTCTACCTACTGGAGGCACTGAAGAAAAGGCTGTAGAGTCATTATATTTTATTGAGGGAATGAAGACATTTGGCTAATTTTGTGAACTTATTACATGGAAGTTGGTTAAAAGAGATTCTATTATGGAAACAATGATAACACAGCTATGATTTGCAGTGCAGCTGTTGAGAAAAAATTCCAAATAAGTAATAGGGATATTAAGTGAAACAAAACAAATCAAACAAACCAAAAACCAACTAGATGTCAAATTCTAAATGACTTCAATAAATCAAGGGATGATGAATTGGGGAAACAGCCAAAGATCATATTCTACTCAGGGGAATACTTAGTTTAACATGGATATAAAAACACAATTCTAAATATATTTATTAAAAATGAACTATGATTTGAAACCTAACTTACAGATTTCTAAGCATATGATGGTTTGCAGGAATCAAATCTCAAGTGAAATACAGGAATGAGACGTAAAAGATACAAATTGTACTTGATTTCTTAGACCAATAGTTCCCAAAGTATGGTCCCTAGGCCATAAGCAACAGTATCACCTGACACTCGTTAGAAATGCAAATGTTGGGCCTCACCCCAGGCCTCCTGATTCAAAAAGTTTGGGGTAAGGGGTCCAGCAGTGTGTTTTAATAAATCTCGCTCTTTATTCTGCTATATGGTAAAGTTTAAGCACTACTAAACTAGTCCTAGGTGATAACAGGTTAAAGTATTCTCATTTTGCATTTCCACAAGACCTTAGTTTGCACCATCAGTATAGCTGGGACTACTATAAATTCCCTGACGAGGTGAGAGTGGTAGAAGATGTGGATTTCCCTTATGCAGTACCAAATCATCATCAAAACTAAACTAATGTTGGGGCTCCTGGTTGGCTCAGTTGGAAGAGCATGCAACTCTTGATCTTGGAGTTGTAAGTTTGAGCCCCACAGTGGATGTAAAGATTACTTAAGAATATAAAACTTAAAAAAAATTAAACTAATGTTTAAATTAATTATTTCTTTTATTTTATAACTGAAAGGCAGCTGGGTAAGATAAGCGATGCATGGGTTTAGTAAATTATCACAACTGCGTTAAGTCTTGTCTCTGCCTTCTCCCAATTGTGTATATGTGTGTTAATAGACTGAGTCATGGATTGACTTTATTATGGAGGAAATATTTGTCAGGTATCTGCTACAGGTTTGGCATTTTTTTTAGCTGATGCAGATACCATAGTTTAAAGTATGTCAGACATCTATCTCCTTTACCACCCTTCACATCCTCTCAGCCCATTTATTTGCTCCAGGCATTACTGTGACCGTCAACTGCATGTTGATATTACCTGACAGCATGTCCTCATTAGTTGGGGCTCCAACTTGTCCTCATTAGTTGGGGCTTCTTTGGTGTTTGTTGGATTGTGCACAGTTCTTCTAGCCTGTGAATAGACCTGGAAGTATGAGGGAGTTAATATCCCCTAGGATAGGTCTTATCCCATAGGGGTAAGGACTGATGCATAAATATTGCCCTTTTCTGTGGTTAGATGCACAATTCTGAGGGCCACCTGGTGTGATTCTTCAGCGTTCCCAGCGGGACTGACCCTCAATTGTCCACAGCAAGAAGTAACTCAATCATATACCTTTTAATTGGCTCTCCCTGGATCTGTGGGATCCTGTTCCCTGGGATCACTTTTCAAAATAAACTATCTGCTTATTGTGCCAACTGGAAAGGCAAATACCCTGCTTTAATATACTAATGAATTTAACCTCAATCTAGATCTAGAGAGTGGATTTAGACAATAGACAACTGAACAAAGAACAAACACACAATGCATGACATCATTTTGACAATTATAAGAGCTTTGTAAAATATGTGATGTGATACAGCATGACTGGTAAGAAGTGGATTCCGTTAGCTTAGGGTGCACTAGGTACCTCACAAGTTTGAACATACAACAGAATCATCTGGAGGGCTTGCAAACATCAGAATCCTGGACTCTACCCTAGGTTTTCTAAATCAGTGGGTTCAAGCTGTGGCTAAGAATCTACGTATCTAACAAGTTCCCAAGTGATACTGATAATGATGCTCTGAGGACTACAAATTGGAAACCACTGGATTCATGAGGGAGTCTCTAAAATACCATTCAGATCTGAAGCATGGAAAGGGGCCAGCAGCACAAGGAAGACAAAGAGAGTCCCAGGTAAAGAAAGGGTAAGCAGTGCAAATGTTCTAGAAAGAGAATGGTTCATTGGTTCAGGCTTGAGTTTCAGGAAGGTGGTTGTTGGGCAGGCGATTGAGAAGGGAAGGTGGAAAGAGGATGGAGTAATATGAGATGAATCTAATGGGGTAAATAGACACCAGATTTGGTAGAACAATATAGGCCATATTGAACTATGTTAAGATTTTAGTCTAGATGGGATGTTAAAAATCAAAGGATTTAAAAGTGTTGTTATCTGACTTGCACTAAAAAAAACAATTGTGTAAGATCAATTGTACTAGAGTTAGAATCAATTGTTGTTATTAGGGGAGGGCTAATAAAATTTGGGAAGTAACAAAATGCCAACCTCAGACGTGATTTAAGAACATACTGAAATTGTGTGTGAGTGGGGTAGGCAGGTAGGATGAATGGAAGAAGGCAAGGTGGTTATTGATAGAAGACTAGCAGTTCTAGATTTGGAATTATAGGCAATATGATAATGGCTTGAGTTTTGAATTTTGGAGTGGAACAAATTAAAAAAATCTTATATACCCTTGGTAATTTTAGATTTAATATTTAGAATATGGAAATTCACAAATATTTTTGAATGTCTTACTAGTCTCAGGCATGAACCTACAGTGGTCTTCTTATATGTGTAGTAGTGTTATGATATTTGGATACCATAAATAAATAGGTAAGTAGGTAGGTAGGTAGCTGGGTAGGTAGATCGAGATGTGGGAAGAAGGGCATGGTTGTATGGTTGCTGGACTTTTATTTTGCTAGGTGCAGAATTTTTTAAAACACTGAGATAAGAGCTAAATAGAAAAAGAGTAAACAGAAAGAGAGTAAACAGAAGACTAAATAGAAAAGAGAGAGGAAAAATGAAAATAATACAAAAATAAGCCAGATGTCAAATACTTTACAAAAGTTTAGAAAAACAATTGATGTAACTTGAAATCTCTTGTAATCTATAATAGGAAAAGTCAAGTAGCATAGTTTTTCCTATCACTGTTCATATATATCAATCTGATTTAAATAAAGATGGTGGCCAATATGAGATTTTTTGCTTTGAATAACACTTAAATTTACATGCCTCAAGAAATTTTGCCTACTTTAAATTTAGAAACCTATTAGAAAGTAATAAGCCTCAAATTCTTCATGCATTTTTAATGCTGTGAGCACTGTGAGATAAAGGTTGGAGAAAACCATTTATAAATATATCATACAGACTATGGACTATATCTTAACTATTTTATTCACAAATAAAGACCTTTTAGGAATATATTGCCCAACCTTAAATGTACAACTTAAATGTACATGTACATTTCATGTACATGTACTCTCTCTCCCCTCTCTCCTCCATTCTTCCTTCCCTCCTTCTCCTAACCACCAACCCCCATATATACATTATGCCAGCAAAAAATGCTAGTGACTTTCAATTTTTGCATCTTTGTATTTAGCCCATATCCACACATTTCATAAGCAAAAATCTCCTTGATAGAAGGAACATTAAGGTTATATTAATCAAGTTTAGAAACGTAAGAGGAGAGATCACACCTCACCTTCCCCCACCCACTTTCAATATATAAAATCCCAGGTAAAGTCCATAAGCTAGTTTAGATCATAAGCACCCTCCAGGCCAGTCAGTTGGGCCAGGGTCCTGAGGTGCTATTAATAATCTATCATGGGGTCAGATGATCACTCCTGTTGCTCAAGGGTTGAGAATTGAAGGTCTATTAACAGTAGGAGGAAGCAGATTGGTTGATATTAATGAATGGTGGCCACGGAAGTGATCCTTGAAAACTGACAGCTCTATTCAGTTTCATGAATATCTAATGAGTACTTCCTAATTGTCACTTTCTCTGTTAGATAATTAAACAAAATTGATATTGAGAAGAATTTCTGTTATATTAGTAATAGGAGCTGTTATTAATTGGATAAAAATAAAGATGTTTTACAGGTATTATGCTTAACATCAACAAATATGCTTTTGAAAAAACATATTTACTAGTGTTCTCAATTTTATACCTGGAATTTCTGAACAACATTAAACATGTTTGCAGTCACAAAGGTGATATCAGAAGTAAAATTTTTCCAGTTACTCTGACTCCAAAGTCATGTATTTCCATTATGCTCATTTATTTCTCTACGTTAAAAACCAAATACAAAAAAAGAAAAGAAAAAAAAATTAAAACGGAATGCATTAAGTTTTGTAATGGAAGTAAGAATTGAGTAGTGATGCATTCTGTTTGACGAAACTGCCTGCCTAGAAAAGCAAGGAATTTTTTTTTTTTTAAGAGTCTCATGCTCTACTGACTGAGCTAGCCAGGCAGTTTTTTTGTTTTTTGGGCTTTTTTTAGATGAGAGAGGGAGATAAAAAATGAAATCATGATTCAAAACATGTGAATCTCTTGTCACAACTACAAAAATATCACAAAGAAAACAAATATTTAGTATGTAAAATATTTTAGGTAGCAGAGCAATAACAAGCTATCTGTACAAATATGTAGCCTGAAGAACTGCACCTGAGTGCAGGAATAGAATAAAACAATTCCCCTCCCACACGGTTACCATTACCAAGGTATTTTTTCAGTTTATATTTCTTCCCTTAGAATTAAAAAAAAATTCAAGGTTATTATAAACAATGCAAACAAACACTTTTTATTTTTGACATTACATTTATTTCCACACTTTTGTAAGTTTCAGGAAAGTAAGTGAACAAAGGCATATGATGATAATGATGAGTTTATGTAAATTGAAAGTATAAAAGTATAAATCCCGACATAATTTGAAAAAAAAATACACGTTAGACATATCTTATTTCCATGATAGAAGTCCATTTTCCTCCTATAATTTAACATTTATCTGTTTTTTGTATAAGTTAAAAGGGAAATAACCTAGAGGCAAAGTAAATTACTAGTGAGACATGTATTTTGCTATAAGTTAGTAGATTAGCTCTGAAAGTGAATTGAAAGATTACAGTGTTTTATTGAATAATGTTTATAAGTTCATATGTCTTAAACCTTATTATTCATACTAAAGTGCCTTCCTTAAATAGCCATAATTGTTTACATTGAATTGCTCTAACTTTGAAGAAAATATGAAACTAATTTTTCACCATAACATCTGCTTAGCTTAAATCAAGGTTAGGCCAAATTCAGAATAGCAAGGAATTTCACTCTGTTTTCTCTTTTTTCTTCTATATTTGGGCTAAGTCTTCCTCTGTGTTCTCAAAATTTAGAACTTTTCCCCCACTTTTCAACTACAGGATTATTTCACAATGGTTAAGCATGAAGATTATTGTTACTGTTAAATACATAGGTTTTCTAAGTTGTTTCTGTGCCTATTAATTCATGCGGTTAAGTTTGCCTTCCACTTTGATGGACTATCTACTCTAATTTGAAAACCATCAAGGAAAGGGACTGCTTTAAATTGTCTTTCACAAAAGCCTGAAATTTGCATTCTTCTTTAAATCCAAATATCCAGGGAGTTTAAAGTATTTTAAGCTCTTTATAATCTGGTATGTCTGAGATTACTAATGTTGAGTAACAAGGAATGAGGATTCATTCTGTAAAAAAAAAACCATAGAAATAAAGAGAAAAGAGGTGAAGGAAAATTCTAGAGGAAAGATAAACCACATAGACTATCAGCCCTTTCTTAGCCCAAGCCTGTCTGTGTTGTATACACATTGATCTTTCATAGAGTGTGTCTTGTTTCATAAGGTTATGGTTGGTGGTAAATAAAAGTTTCATTCTTTAATGAGGCTGAGATGAGAAATTTCAGAATATATTAAGGAATTAAGGGTAAGAAGTGACATGTATATGTTCATTTCACAAGGCCACTGAAAAAGATCTGACCAACTGCCTGAGTTTTTACTGACATAAACATGCTTTCTGACTCCCTTTCATTGACTCCTCCACACTCTCACCAATAAATTGGCATAAAAGAGCCCTAAGGGGTGATTTTGTGACTTTTCTATGATTTTAGAACCATACATAATGGACTTACTATACCTACTGGTTCTATTCAGATCTAAAATTAGATAAATGTTTTCTGAAAATAACACTCCAGCCTCATGACAACTGCATCATAATGGAAGTACATGTAGCATAGTAGATTAAAGAATTTAACAATTGGCTGGCATAAAGAGGGGAATAGAATGAGGAAAGAAGAGGGCAGTGATAAACCATGGATAATGGGTGTGACGGGGGTCAGAAAGTAGAGAATATAGTGGTGCCTGAGTGCATCAGTAGGTTGAGCGTCTGACTCTTGATTTCAGCTCAGGTTATAAACCCAGGGTCATGGGATTGGGCCCTGCATTGGGCTCCATACTGATTGTGGAGCCTGTTTAGGATTCTCTCTCCTTCTGGCCCTCTCCCCGCTCACATGTATTCTTTCTCTAAAATAAAATGATTAAAAATAGAAAAACTAAAGAAAGTAGGAAACATACATGTGTTAGTGTCAGATCTGTAAACTTCAGTTCTTACCATCTATGTAACACTGGTTCTAATTTTTTGTTTGCTCTGGTGATATTTATATGAACATCACTGACTTCAGGATGATAGTCATCTTGCCTAAAGCACAGGACTGCAAGGAAAGTTAATCAGATCCTACATATTCTTTGACTTTCTGATTGGGAAAAGCTGGTGGGTCTAAATGTTTAATGATTATTGATATAGAATAAAATCAGACAGTAAACAATTAGGAATTAGCAGTTAGAAACCATGAAGAGCAGGTGTTGGATTTTCATTCATCTCCCAGTGTCTATCATCTTAAGCTATTAAAAACTACACACTGAACCTCGGGTGAGCTTCTGGGTTGAAAATATTGGGGATATTGACACAGATCTATGTCTGAAGGATAATGCATCCCTGAGGACATAGAAGCTTCAGATTTAGAAGCCTTGCAGTTCAGATTCTACCCTTTGCATCTCTTCCTTGGCTGGTTCTGATTTGTATCATTTTGCTCTAATAAAATTATAATCATAAGTGTCACACTTTGCTAAGTTGTTTAAGTCCTTCTAGCAAATTTTCAAATTTAAAGATGATAATAGGAACCCCTAAATTTGTAGCCAGATAGTTGAAAGTGAGGCTGTCTCCAAGAACCCCTGAACTTGGGATTGATACTTGGAGTTTGGGGCAGACTTGACTGTGTCCTTTACTTCAAGTCTGGCTCACTGAGCATTACCATTTACTGAATATCTACCATATCCCAGGCAATGTATTTAATGATTTAAAACATATTATCACTGTGAGTCAGCCACCCAGATGACTACCGGTAATCATTACTTCCTAATATTTACTCACTTATATATTCCCCTGTCACATTGAAACTGACTTCTTTTTTCGGGCTTTTATAACCAATATAGGGGTGCAGGTGTGAAGAAGTATGGCTCCCAAGGCTTCTGTCTCCCTTTTGGTCTCTTAAATCACTTGCTCTGTGGACAGCCATCTGTCTGTCATGATATGGGGACACTAAAACAACCACATGGAGATTCACATGGGAAGGTCCTACAGTTTTGGCCAGGTGTCACCTCCAACTTCCTTTAAATGTGACTGAGCTACGTTGTTGGATCCCGCACCCTCATCAGACTTTTAAATGACTGTAGTCTCAGCAAAATCTGAGCGCAACCACGTAAGAGACCCCAAGTAATAAATGCTCAGCTTTTCCTGAATTTCTGACCTGCAGATGCACAAGAACATAATAAGTGATTATGTTATACCACTAATTTCAGGGTAATTTGTTATGCAGCATTAGATAAACAAAGTAATCATTTTTTATATTTCACCTCGTTTAATCTGAACATGAGTCTCTCCAGTTGTTGTTGTCCACAATTCATTGATATCACCAACAATTTCTTTTGACATATAACCAGTTTCCTGGACTCATTTTTATTTATGTTCTCAGTGTGTTGAATAGTTGTCCATTCTCTACCTCTGCAGTCCTCAGTAACACTACATTTCTCTAGTTTGTTTGTTTGTTGCAATTTTAGACTATTAGTTTCAGTTTCCTTTGAGTATTTTTCTTCCCTCTCTACTCTGTTCATATATGCCAATGCTCAAGCATTGGCCGCCTTCTCCTTTCTAACTTCATTATTTTCTGAGTTATTTCACACGTGACTTTTAATATGAGGATGATTCCTATTTATTCATCTTATCCTTTTATCCCCTTCATGCCTCATCACAGCTCCATTTGAATATCTGATGGGTTTTTTAAAGATAATTTGGTCAAAAAAAAGTGTTTACTAACATCCCCCACTGTCCACTCCAACAGAAACTTCTTCCTCACCCAATTCCCTGCATTCTTCTTAATGACCCCACTAACCACACAATTCCGACCAAAAGAATCCTACCAATGATCCTTAATTCCTTGTATCATTATAACCCGTGTTCAGTCTGTTAGTCTACCAAATACTTGTTGGCTTTGCCCCAAAATCTATCCCACGCTCTACCATCACCATGTTCACTATTCACCTCCTCCAACCAAGATACCATCACCTCTCACTAAAACTAGTTCAATAAAATCCTAATTTCTTCCTTGCTTTTTCCCTTCCTGAATTTAGTCCATTCTTCATATAGTAGCCAGAAGCCTGCTAAAGTAAAGAAATAAATTGCATCAAATCATAGCCATCTTAAAATACTATCCTTTTTTGTAGCACTCCTAAGAAATTCCAAATCTAGTACAATGACTTCTAAGGCCCCATGTGATTGGATCTCAGATAGCATTTCCGACCTAATCTCATTTTCACTCTCACAAGACTGACTTTTGTAACCCTTCTCAAATGTGCCACGCTTATTCCCACCTTAAGACTTTTTTCCCCCCTATTACTTGTATATGACCCTTTTCCTAAGACTATCACTTGGCTGGCTCCTTCTCATTATTTAGATTGCAGTCAGATGTTACTGCTTTTGGGAGGCATTTCCTGATTACCCCTGATTTGTTCTGTTTCTGATTTATTCTTCTCTTACTCGCTAGTTGCCTATTTACATACTATTTAATAGTAATAATGATAGTTTTATAGTACTTGACACAATTTGAAATTATGACTTTAATTGATTTCTTTATGGCAACCCCTCATCCCTACCCAAAACTAGTGTGGTAGCTTTCTGATGCCAAGAGACCTGTGTCTTGACAATAGTATTTTTGTGCTTATGGGTAGTTACTTAATAAATATTTTCAGAATAAATTAATGAGTTCAGAGGGCTTAAGTAACCTGTCCAAAATCACATACAGAGAAAGTATGATTCCAAGATTTTTTATGTGACTGCAAAAATGTACCAGCTTTTTAAATATCACCACATTAAACAGCAAAGGCATTTCCATTCTTAATAGTAGTTCTATTGTTAATGGCAAAAGGGTCATTTGCCAGATTTGTTCATTGGCATCACTATCTTTTGCCCTCCTTTTTATACCGTCTCCTAAATCTGAAAGTTAAAAGCAGAGTTTGCAGTAAACTTAGATTCAAAGGATGGCTTTCCTCTTAATAGCTATGTACACTTGGGAAAATTCCTCATCTGCAAATCTTATTTTTCTCAATAAAGTTGTTTTTAATAATATTTCTCACATACAGTAGGGGGGAATCAAATGTAAAAATGTTAAATGCCTTCTGCAATGCCAGCCACACAATAAACATTTAAATGCCTAATGCTTTCCTCATCATAGTTGATATAATTTCTGGCAGAAACGAAGACCTAGCTCTTTTCCTCATTTTTTAGGTAAATAGCCAGCAAAACACAGCTACGGTTCCAACATTCTGACATGGTGTTTGATGTGCTAATAGTTGATGAATGAATGGATGGATTAGTTAATAACATGTGACTTGCTAATACTTAGTAAAACATTATTTGCTAATTAGAGATCTTTAGTCAAGGAATTACAACCATCAATGTCTTTACATCCCCCACTCTACCCTCAACAAACACACTTCCTTCTTTAACAAGGCTCAACACCACCATATATCTCTTCATTTTTCTACAAAGCCATTTGATTTTTTTTTTACTCCAGCCAAATCCCACAAATGTCGATGTTAAAGTCAAAGTGCATTTTTCTTACAATTTGTCTGTTTGGTTTTTACAACCCATAAATTGTTGGTTGGTCATCAAGGTGACTGACGGTTCATCTTGCTTTGAAGTGCAATATCCAGTTGTTGTTTTTTGGTTTTTTGTTTTTGTTTTTGTTTTTTTTTAACTGACGATATATTACTTTTTGGCATCAGCAAGCCCCAATTGATTTTAGGTACAAATTAAATGCCCTGATAGTTGTAATATGGTGATTTATCACCAGAGTCAGCAGTGATTTTGCTTCACAATGGGTTTAAGTAGAGGGTTGAGAGAAAACTCCACCTCTTAACGTGGGGGGTGAAAGTCTCAAGGGTGCAGGCACTTAAGTGTGAACATTTCATAAAGGTTCTAGACAAGAAAACTACCAAGTTTGGGGGAAATTGAGTTATTGAAAGCATAGGACAACAACTATGTATGATTAAGCCAAGATCTATATTGTCAAAGTTGCATGTATGCTTCATTGCTTTGAATTTTTTCCTGTGACCACTGAAAGAGAAAAACACTATTTTTGTCAACTTTCACAAAGTGTCTGCTGTTTGGGTCATGAGATAAGCTGTAATTTATTTTACAGGGTCCTAAATAAAGCAATTCTGGACAATTGGGGGAACAAAATAATTTCAGTGATACTGCATTCAGAAATAGCATGGGTCAGTCAGAACATTTTAGTTGTTGTTAATTGACAGGAAATTCTGTTTTCTAAGTGGCTTACATAAACAAAATAATTGGCTTCCATTCAGAAGAACATACCCGGAAATCCAACATATTGGGAGAAGAGGTGAAAGGGCGGGCCTACGCCAGCCGACTCCATCTTGTTCTGTGTCCTTCACCTTGACCACACCTCCTCCCCTCGACTCCATCTTGTTCTGTGTCCTTCACCTTGACCACACCTCCTCCCCTTGAGTAAACCCTCCCTCACCTGCCGGACCCTTCCCCAGGACCCCTCCCCAGCCAATCGGCTGAGGCCATAGCCATTACCTCACCAACTGCCCCCAGGCCCCAATAAAACCTTTGTCCTTTTGAAACTCGCTCTCTTTCCCTGGTATCTCACCGCTGCATCGGTGCAGGTAGGGGATTAAGCTCGAGCTAGCTCAAATAAAGGCTCTTTGCTTTTGCATCGGACTCGGCTCCCTAGTGGTCTTTGGGGATCACGAATTCTGGGCATAACAGAGGAGATTATGATTTTTTTCAGCTTATTTCATCACTGTTAAAGTGATGAATATTTATTTCTCTATGGTAGTGATGGAGGCATGAATAATTTGTTAATGTTTATTTTTACTTCCTCAGAGTAAAAATATGGTAGGCTTAATTAAAGGTGTGACACTTTCTGAGTTACTAGAGGTTAGGACTTCAACATATGAATGTTGAGGAAGATGTAATTCAACTCACAGCTCCAGCAACAACAGAAGAACGTGATCTCACTAAGAGACCATTATTTCTGAGACACTAGAGGCTTCTGGGCTCAAGCACAGCTTGATTTAAGACCCACATTATGACACCAGGATCTCTTAGCTTTCTTTCTGTTGAATTGGCTGAATTTTTCTGTTCAGCATCTGGTTTGCAAAAACTTGAGGCCTTTGATGAATCGATCATTTCTTGATTGCCAAATACCATGGATGCCTGTTCTCTTTGAGGAGTGGTATTGGCGAGGGTGGGGATGGGAGAGTTGGAATTCATAAACCTGACAGCAAACACAATTCCCAGAATTAGTTAGGATTATCCTAACTTGTGGAATGAGTTTGTCTTTTAAAAGGTATCACTATGGCAGAGAGTGTGTATGGAATTCTGTTACTAGTCATTTGTTACCTAGGTCCTTCGTGACTGTGCTTCTGTGTCCTGCTAGCAAAATCAGTTTTATCAGCAGAACCTACGTTGTGTGCGGAAAAGGGTTTCTTCCTCCAGAGTAAATTCAGAAAGTATTATAAAAGCAGGATTAATGGTTACATTGAGGTTTAAAAAAATAATAAAGAAAAAAGAAAACGGGAATAAACTAAATTGGGGATGGTAATCACTGGTACCCAATGGAAGGACATGACACATCCATTTTACCTAATTTATTTACAGCATTCAGATGCTTCTGACAATCCAAATCAAGTAACAAGTGGTAGGGGAAAAAGACATTAGGAGGTCTGATAAATTTTTACCTCAAATGTATGTTCTCTTTGAAGTATTTGCTCTTAGGTTTTGTAAAGGTTTAGTCAAATGTGATTACATTTTAGTACTTTTAAAAGCTTTTTCTCTGGCAGTGTTTCAGTATAATTTTATTTCCTTTTTGAGGAGCTTTTATTTTCGTCAGGTATGATATGAGAAGAGGTAATAGATAAAATACAAGTAACCGTGAGAATGCTTAAATACATACCCATTTCACAAGAGTTTGGAAAATAGGATGGAATATTAATTTTTTCAAGTTAATTACTGTCATGATTATGAATATTTGTCTATATATTGGTAGTGAGAGGTAAAATGACTTGTGAACTTTTTTATTAATACGTGAATCTCTGATTCCTCAGAATAAAATCACTGGCATTTCTTAAGAGTCAGAAAACTCAAAAATGACAGTTTTGAATTATCTCCTCTATTCATTGCCTTTTCTTCAGATAAGAGTACTGATCTTAGAGGCCATGACCACCCGAATGCAGGATGGTAAAATAATATACTCAGCTTAGAGACAAGATATATTTGGCACAGTGGCTACTCATAAAAAAAAAAAAAAATTAGGAGCACCTTGATAGTTCTATTGGTTAAGTGCCCAACTTCTGATTTTGGCTCTGATCATAATCTCAGCATCATGAGATCAAGCCTTGAGTCTGGCTCCATGCCCAGCATGCTTAAGATTCTTTCTCTCTCTCTGCTGCTCCCCTGTGCTCACTCGCTCTCTCTCTCTCTCAAAATAAACAAACAAATGGAAAAAAAAAAACCACATTTAAAAAAATGTAGGGGCACCTGGGTGGCTTAGTCAGTTGGGTGACTGACTTCGGCTCAGGTCATGATTTCACAGTCTGTGAGTTTGAGCCTGACGTCAGGCTCTGTGCTGACAGCTCAGAGCCTGAGCCTGCTTCAGATTCTGTATCTCCCTCTTTCTCTGCCTCTCTCTCTCTCTCTCTCTCTCTCTCTCTCTGTCTCAAAATGAGTAAATGTTAAAGAAAATTAAAAAATATAAAATGTGATATCCTACTACTACTTTGAAGACATTTGCAGAGGAAGACTGAGCTTGGTTTCAATAATGCTAAGCAATATGCAATTCAGTAATAAATGGAAATTGACTAAGTAAATTGAGATCAGACTTCACTGATTTCATGATTTAAATTGTGCTGTATCTGCATTAACATGAACTGCCTTATTAATCTGTTGCAATTATATTTATTTATGTTCAATTTGTCACATTTGTGGAAAATTGTCTCCCCTGTGGTAGCTTCTTCAAGTTTGCCTGAAACATCCTGCTTTGACCTTTGTTATCTTTGAAAGAGTTCTAATCTGGTGTGACGAGGTATTCCAGGCCCCTCTTGTATATATCCTATCCCACAGCTCCCAAAATGAGCTATTTCTTCAAGGAGCCCTTCAACTTTTAATGGAAAATGCTATTTAAAGATCACAGTCTGTGTTCAAGGAGGAAGGATACTCTTTTGCTTAGTGGAGATCTTGTCATACTAATAGATGATCTATTTCTAGAATGGTGATAATCAGAAGTCTGATTTATTAAAGGAAAACCTGTTAATAAGGTGACAGATTCTTTTTGAACTTTGCTAGAGAGTCAGACTTGAAGAAATTTTTCAAGGTTCATTTATTTGGAGAGTCTGAACTGGGACAGTAGTAGACCTTGTAGTTTTGGTATATCTCTAGGGTAAAGTAGATTTTCCTTCCTGTGAAACGGTGATCAGGAACCAAGAACCATCCAATTCACTTCTAACAGTCTTCATTACAGTACCTAGAATGTAGGCATGTATTCTTTCTTTGAGATGTTCCTGTTCATCAGTGTTCTAGGATGCCATGAGGGGATGTTCATCACTGCCTGTAATCTGAGATTTCCTAATCCACAGACCAAACTTTATCATTGATAGCATCAGGATCAAGTCTTAATTTCGTTTCCATGGCCTTTTCCTGTGGCCAGGAGTCTGCTTCTTAAGCATGGATTTGACCAAATACATTTGTTTTGAGTTGTTCTTTTATAGAATTACCAATCTCATGGGATTTTTAGACCAGTGTTACTTATACAACTGCAAAAGCTTTATATTTGAAGCTACATTACTTTCTGCCTATATATATATATATATATATATATATATATACACACACATACATATATATATAAATATGTGTATATATATTTATACATATTTATATATATGTATATATATGTGTATATATGTATATATATACATATATATGTATATATATACATATATACACATATATATACATATATATGTATATATTTATATATATACATATTTATATATAAATATATATATATATGTATATATATATTCCTGTACTTCTATGTGGAATAAATTGACAGATATTGCACAAAAGTCCTGTGTTTAGGACTTTGTACAGAGACATGATTGCCCCTATCTAAAATATACACCTATTCTTACTAACAACATTTTGTATATATTATTAACCAAGGAAGATTGAGCTTTTTTAATGACAAGACAGCATTTCACATTATGTGGTGAACAGGGTAGCTTTCATAGTAATGTTAGGCTGCTTATTAATCTGGAAAGTACCTGATACTCAATTATGTCAAGCATCACTGTTTTTATGATGAAGGAGCAAATATTTAACATGACCTGGTGGCCTTCTCACAAAGCCTTTTAAGTATAAAAGATAATTTAACAGTTTTATGGTTATGTTTCTAGATCCCAAATATTAAATAACTCGTATCAAAAATGTATCAGCATATGCAAGATCTGGACATCAGATAAAAGTGACTAAGGATAAGAATGGTTATATCCATTATTTAAAATAAACATAAGTAACACATTTCTAGGGTTCTAGCTTATCATTTAAATCAGAATTGTTTATTAAAACATGGTTTCAGTGGCCAACAGGTACATGCAAAGATGCTGTACATCGCCAGTCCTCAGGGAAATGAAAATACCTGTCAGAATGACTTATCAAAAAGACCAGAAGTAACAAGTGTTGGTGAGGATGTGGAGAAAAGGGAACCCTCATACACTAGTGGTAGGAATGTAAGTTTGGTATAGCCACTATGGAAAGCAATATGGAGGTGCCTCAGAAAATTATAGATAGAACTACCATTTGATCCAGCAATTCCTCTTCTGAGTACTAATCCAAAGAAAATGAAAACACAAATTCAAAAAGGTCTATGTTAAACCTATATTAATTGCAGTGTTATTGATAATCAAGATATGGAAGCAACATAAGTGTCCATCAGATGCACACATGTGTGTACGCACACAATGGGATATTACTCAGCCATTTAAAAAATTAAGTAAAGGGGCACCTTGGTGGCTCAGTTGGTTAAGTGCGTGACTCTGGATATGGGGTCAGGTCGTGATCTTATATGGAGCCTGCATGAGATTCTCCATCTCCTTCTCTTTCTCTGCCCTTCCCCTGCTCGTGCACATACTCTTTCCCTAAATAAATAAACAAACAAGGAAACAAACAAACATTAAAAAAGAAAATGAAGTCTTGCCATTTGTGATGTGCATGAACCGAGAGGGTGTTATGCTAAATGAAGAAAGTCAGACATAGACAAATACCATATGATTTCTTAAATGTGGAGTTAAAAAAAAAGAACAAACAAAACATAAACAGACTCATAGATACAGAGAATAAACTGGTAGTTGCCAAAGGGGAGGGGATGACTAGGGGTGCTAGGGACTAGGGGTGCCAGGCAAAATAGGTGAAGAGGATTTAAGAGGTACAGAATTCCAATTTATAAAATAAATAGATCATGGGGATATAATATACAGCATAGGGTATATAGCCAATAATACTGTCATAATATTATATTATATGTATAGAGGGTAACTCAACCTACTGAGGTGATAAATTCATAATGTATAAAAATATCAAATAACTATCTTTATATACCCCAAATTAAGATAATATCATGTCAATTATAACTCAATAAAAACAAAATAATAAAAAGTAAAAATACACTGTAATTACTTGAAAGTAACAAAGTACAAAATATTTTAAAAAGCAAACAATTATGGTTTTCAGATTTAAGAATTAAAACAAGAAATCCAGTAGTGTAAGACACCTGTAGTATCCAAAGTACACATCTTTATTTTTCATAAATAATATTCTATGTACTAACATATCAATATTTTTTTATGTGATGAAAAAATTCCAACTTACTGTTTTACTCTTTTTCTACACTATGTCTAACATAAGGATTTTGGATACACGTAGTTAATTAGAAGATCTCAGGAAATAAAAGCAAGGTAGTGGAAAGCATCAGAGGGGGAAGCAGGGAAAGCAAAACAGAGGTATATTATCAAGGTCACTGCTATAGGCAGTATGGGCTCAATCTCCCCAGACCTCTGGAAACATACGAAATGCCTTCCAGAATGCTCTGTTCAAAGGTTGAGGAATGGAGGCATACATCCACTAGTTCTGTTCCTCTGCTCTAAGGTAGTCCTCAGAGGCACCAACTTTTCAGTGCCCTGGGTTTACCTGTGTCCACGTGTAACAGGCTTCATAGCTTCTGCTTCTCTTGAAATGTAATGTGGAGATCTAAAAGCATCTGTTGTTACACATAAATCCTTTATAATTATTTGAAATAGAGGAATCACCTAAATTTGTCTTTTATGAATAAACCTATAATATTGTACTAGCCTTGTTGAACGTATTCAGCACATTTTGTTCTTTCCAACTCATTTTTTTTTTAAGTTTCTTATACAGGAAAGAAAAAAAAATCCCTTCCTTTCAGAAAGCCACTTTTACTGGATATTCTAAAATTTGGTTCCTTATATATTGAAAAGATAATCAGATAATTTTGCTTTACAGGATTACTTTTTTTCCTTGATAATCACCAGCAACACAGAGTATACATTAATTTATTAGTCACCTGGAACTATTATATACAATCTCTTACATTTTTTAAAAAAGAGGTATGCATAATAATTCAATTCAAATATATGCAAATGTGGGTACCATTTTCAACCTGTTAACTGATGACCATACTATAATATATAGATCACCATTTTTCAGGTTCCACTGTTTTATAATTTCTATCTTAATTTCTAGACACTACCAGGGGCGCCTGGGTGGCTCAGTCGGTTGGGTGGCCGACTTCGGCTCAGGTCACGATCTTGCAGTCCGTGAGTTCGAGCCCCACGTCGGGCTCTGGGCTGATGGCTCAGAGCCTGAAGCCTGCTTCCGAATCTGTGTCTCCCTCTCTCTCTGCCCCTCCCCCGTTCATGCTCTGTCTCTCTCTGTCTCAAAAATAAATAAACATTAAAAAAAAAATTTCTAGACACTACCAGATATCAAATTCTGATTTATTAATTAACTCTACATTAATTAACTCTTAATTAATTAACTCTTAAAGTTAACAAAAGATACTAAAATTATAATATACACTGGTATATTACATGGAGACTAAAAGTGATTTTAATAATTTATTTAAAAGATAAAAATGTGAATATTTTTAAGATGGAGAAAACATGTAAATATGACATAAATTGATAAGAACAAAGCTTTCATGAAACATCAATTATTGCAACTTAATTTTGTTTAACATATAATTTTACTTGTTTAAACATTTTGTAGCTGAAGTAATTCATTTGATAAAAATGATATAAAATTTAGAAAGTCCAAGCTAAACGTTTTTTATTTAAAAACTAATTTTATAGGACTCTAATAGTGGTATGTAATATATTAAGTATATGGAAATGATTTCAACAAACATGACTCACTGAGATACAAAAGTGTGCCTATTGCTGTTCTGGGTGCTTTAGAACTTAGCAGTTTGGTCTTTATTTGCCCTTGACCCCTTCCCCTTCTTCTTCCATCCCCAATATAGCCACTTTTAGCAGCTCACTGTGGCTTTCATTCCATAAGAGTTGTCATGTGACTCACACCAGGCTACAAACAGATCTTCCTGTAAAATATCTCCTTGAACTTTTGGTAAGATTAGACTTTTTTTTTTCTTTTTTGAAATTGATAAACATAAAATGTAGATCCAGATTTGGCTGAGGTCATTTAAGGTGTTTGTTCTGCTCTATAGAGAAAGGCTACCCTTGATAAGCCAATTGTGAGAAACAGAATTTCAACAGCATCATTGGAGGACCTGGATATAGTTAGGCCTTAAGTCAAGCTATGTTCCTGGACATTCTAGTCATGTAGGACAATCCATTCTCTTTGTTTTGGCTTACTGGATCCTGATGTTGAATTGTATACTTTTTGCTTTTTGAAGTAAACTTTATTGTGGGAAATTATATACAAAATGTCTTTCTCATTCTTTAAGAATAGGATAACTAATTACTCATACTTTTATATGTACAGGCAAGTTTAAAATTTCATAATAAAGATATGCAAAACAATGAAAATTGAGAAATAAGGGATCTGTGAATGGGTTAGGGGAGGGAAATGTTAGGGGAGATAAAAATATCTCTAAGGAAGAGTATAACCTGCAGGTAGTACTATCATAAATCCAGCATCAAACAATATGTCATGTGGCAATGAAAACTAGATATCTGAACAAGCCAAATATATAGCCATATATATGTTAATGTGTATATATGTATGTGTGTATTTATATATGTAAATGTATGCTTATGTGTATATATGCATATTCATGCATATTTAGTTGATGATAATAGTTTACCTCAATTATCATATTTACTTATTTCTTTCTCACTAGTTTCTCATTTATCTGTCTTAGCGGCTATATTAGCAGTAATGCATGTGGTTTTTTTCTTTAATATATTTTACTTTAAAATAGAGAATGCATGTATAATAGAACTAAATTTTTAATCAGGAGAGAACAGATATAATCATATAACAATATAAAAATTTGAAATATTTTGGAAACCTAGATTTTTTTAAAACTCAGATTTGTACATGTATCTCATCTGGTATTGTACAATAAATAGTGAAATTAGTGGGATCAGGAGACCCCATATCCCATCTCACCTCTAATATTAATGAAAGCTATTACACTGGATAAATCAACTAACTATTCCTAGCCTCAAATTTCTCATCTGCTACGTGGTGGGGAACAAGGTAGATGAAGATATGGTTCAACTAGATTAATGACCGCCAAAATTTTTCAACCCCAAATTTCCTTTACAGTACTGTACTTATGATTTGAAAGATATGTCTGCCATATTACATAGATTAGGATTACACTGATTTTGTCTTTCTTTTTTTAATTTTTATTTATTTTTTTAATGAATTGTGGATACATTCAGAACTCTGGGTAAGAAGGAATAACATCTATCTAAGACGCTTATGATTATATTTATTTGGTTAGGCTTTATGACTGTGGTAATTTATGATTTCCATTAGGTTTCTGGAAATATTGAAAATAGCTTCTGAATTGCTGTTGAAACCTTTTAGACTCTAAGCAGTCCAGAGAACCTAGGTTAAAAATAAATGGTTTCTGGAGTGGCTGGGTGGCTCAGTTGGTTGAGTGACTGACTCTTGATTTCAGCTCAGGTCATGATCTCACAGTTTGTGAGTTTTCCAATATTAGTATAACATACATATTATGCTTCATATACGCTAATATACCACAACATAGCTTACGTTCTCGATATGGTTAGTTGAGGGCATTTGTAGGAAATTCAAGCAATTTGCACTCTAAGTAGACATAGCTCTTAGCAGTAGTTGCTCTACAGTGAATTATTTAGCATACCTTGAACCTTTGATGATCTTCTTCATTCAGTAGAGTACACCAACTTCCCCACTCATCCCCATTTCATTCTTGTCCCAGCAGGGGATCAGAGTTCAACCTCAGCTGCCTCAGTTATTGTGATAAGCCTTCTTTCTGTAGAGCATTGAAGAATATAAGAAAGGCTGTGGAGAAAATAATTTCAGAATACCTCCACAGCCAGGGACAAATCACCCCCTCTGTCCCCAGTCACTTACACACAAGCGCATGCATACATTCAAGCACACTAGAGATTTTTGGTCCCTTTTCTTCTTAGTGCATCAAGTCAAAAAGAAGTCTACACCCAGGCAAAGAGGAAGTATTTTATTCTCTTACTGCAATCTACGACATGTCTAATGCTGTTTACTGTTACTAATTTACAGTTACTAATACTGTTTACTGACATTCTTTGAAAGAAACATCTACTTCCACCCTCAGGGATATAATGGAGCACTGTGGCTCCAAGGACGCCTGTACAGTGATCCATTAAGTATGCGACCCAAAGTACATGATACTAGATAATAGTGGGTATTATGTACCAACATCGCTTAGATACCAACACCATAGCTCAAGTTAGTTTGTCATCCTCATGCCATTTCCTTGTTAAGCTTTCACTTACATAGTGAGGTCAGAGTTCAACTACGAATGTAATCACCTTTTCACATGATCTTTACAAGCTTTTTGTGGCCCTCGTTAATTTAGCATTAGTAAATATTGAAATGGTATAGCCTCAGCTAGAATTTCTTAGAGTACCTATCTTAAAAATAATTTTCTATGTTTAGTACTTATCTCTGCTGGAATAAAAAAAGAGAGAGGTCCTATCAACAGACAAATACTTTATATGGTGACTTCCTTTATAGCCAATGATAAATCTTAAATCCGTATTTAGCATTTTTATTCTTCATACCATTTTTCAATCATTCTTATGTCCTTTCATTTTTCCTGTCAGCTCTGGTTTTGTCAGAAGAAAATGGATTATCTTTTGTTGTAACTCAGACATCAATTATAATTACTTCAATAGTGATAGTATGTTTTTCCTCAAGAAGAGCTTACAAGATGGGGAAAGCAAAAACTAATGGTCATCACTCATTCTTTTGGGCTCATTACTCAAGTAGCCATTTATTTCTAAGAGGAAAATAACATTTTCTGAGTATAATTTACATACCCAACAACTGTCGGCCTTGCATTTTGCAAAACTATGGAAAAACACTCCCTGTTTATCATTATTGAGCATGCTGGGAACTGCAGTGACATTTTATTGATTATAAATCACAAACTCCTGACGTTTAGCTCCTTTAACCCTGATGGCTCCTTAAAAGCATGTTAAGTACACTCAAGGATAGTGAACTGCTTGTTCTTACACCAAAATCTTTGATCTAAGAGACCGATATAATAAGAGACCATAAGAACAAGCATACCTCTCCCACCTGTAATCCCTCACATCTTTAAAGACTCTCACTAATAGGAAAGGCAAAGCTGTTTTTCCTGATAAGATCCTTCCATGTTGATGATGATGGCAGGGATGCCATGGATATGAGCAAAACTTCTCTTCTTTGACTTCCCTCATGGAGGAAGATCTTCCCTTTGATATGCCATGAACAGACATATGAAAAGAAGGGGAGTCATCATTTGTATTTTCCTTAGACAGGAGCCCATTCAGTTCTCTGCTTCCTCAGTTGTCATGACAAAAGGAAATACTGTGAGAAGAGAGTAACACTCTAAAATCCTAGGGACATGCCTAACCAGCTTAGGCAAAATAAATAAATAAATAAATAAATAAATAAATGTTTAATTGTGTGTACTTACTTAGATATTATCCACATTCATACAGATTATAGCAATTGATGCTATCTGTGGGTAAAAAAAAAAGTCATGCATATAAAATGAATGAAGGAAAAGAGACCCAGAATTATAGTATCTTTTCTAGAAGACCCGTCTTTTATAATTCACTTTAATATAAATTTATTTTTTCATTGCCAAGGTAATATAAAATGATTGATTCTTCCAACATTTATTAGGTATTAAGTATGAGGGGCTGTGTTCTTGTGATATATATCAGTGAATAAATGGGAGATCAGATCTCCTCCCTTCATGGAACTTACGTTGTAGTGAAAAGAGATTAATGATAAGCAAATACATGTTTATATATATGGAATGTATCAGACCTGTCATGTTCCCTGGACTTCACAAAGATGCCATGCTTCTAATCTCTTCCTAAAACCATTTTTCTCTGAATGGGTGCAAGCCTAAAGCCCATTAACATATCTGTAAGGACATAGGTGCTTTGGCAAATATATCCCCTCAAGTTCATTGTATGATATAGCAATTCTGGTAATCAATTACTTATGCCATTGCCTACAGATATCCCCTGATGTATTTCTTACACTATTCCTACTATTCCATAATGATGTGGTATATATTCAATAATAGTGGTCTGTACAATGTGGAAAAAAGTGCAGTCGTAGCGACATAGAAGTGTAATGAGAAATTATAACCAAGTGGAAGAGAATCACAGATCAATACATAATCACCTTAAGGAAGCCACACAATTAATCATTTGCTCAATTGCAATAAGAACCTAAAGTAAGTAGTTTCATTTTGCTTACCAGAAAACTCTACAAATACAGCCTAAAAGAGGATCAGTCTAAAATAATGAAATGGGATTATAGATTATCTTTTTAAATATTTATTTTTTCTTTAAAATGCATTTATTAATATTAATGACTATGCCAAAAATCATGATTGTCAAAATATTTATATATTAAATTGAATTATTTAATTTTAGTACATTTCATTTAAAAGTAATGTGTTAAAACTGGGCAAATAAAAACGAAAAGCACTTTCCCAGGTAGCAGAAATGCAAAAGATGGAAATAGTGTGTAAGATTAACAGATACCTAGAGAAAAAGTGCTAAGTGCCATATCATGGCACCGAATGCTAGGGAAGTAGAGTGGGAGGGATCATTTCTGGTTGTCTGTTGAAAAAGGTAGAATTTGAGATTAAGTATATGATACTTATAGGCATTATCTATGATAACTGTTTTAGTTTTCTGTTGCCTTATAGCAACATAGTGACTTAACACACTTTTTAAAATCACATCATTTCTCTGGGTCAAGAATTTGGGCAAGACCAGCACATACATACAAATAAGATGTTGGCTGGTTACATTCTTATCTGGAGGCTCAATGGGGAAAGGATCCAGTTCTAAGTTCATTTAGGCTATTGGAGGAATCCATTCCCTTAGATCAGATGCTTGAGGGTTCATGTTTTTGCTGGCTACTGGGTGGAGGCTGCTCCTAGAGCTTAGTTTTCCTGAAATTTCTAGAGGCCATCTGCAGTCCCTTGCCATGGAAGTTCTCCATCATGGTTGCTTATATTAAATCTCTTGTCCTTGTCTACTAAGGCACATTACATAACATGATATATAGCCTAACAAAGATGGCATCTCATCTCTTTTGCCATATTCATTCATTAGAAGCCAGTCGCTAGGACCAGCCTGCACCAAGGGCAGAGGATTACATAGGAACATGGGCACGAGAAAGTGGGAAATCACTGTGGGTCACAATGGGATCTATTTTCCAAAGTAACAAATGACCCCCAAAATTTTTACTAACTTACAAGAAACATTTATGTCTTGCTTACCATACATGTTGGTGTCTACCACAGCTGGTATGTGATGCCACTGCAAATGTCTTATCTCAGGATTCAGATTGATGAGGAGCCCATCTTTGGAAGGTACCATTTGTATAGTAGAAGAAGAACAAGAGACCTGATAGAAACTTTTGACTCATTCTTAAAATGACTACTCAAGTATAAGCCCATTCTTATCCCTTTGGTCAGAGAACATCACAAGATAATAGGAAGGGCTATACAACACCCTTGAAAGCAAAGGAAGGAACATCTGTTTGAGAACGATAGGCCAATCTACTACACTTTGAAGTGAAGATATGAGGGGCGGTTTCAGGGCAGTCATAGAATTGGTAATCCATAGGGTGTGTGTGTGTGTGTATGGTGTGTGTGTGTGTATATATATATATACACATATATATACACCGTGTATATATATATATATATATATACATATATGGTATATATATATGGTATATATACGGTGTATATATATGTATATATATACCGTATATATATATACTATATACATATAGTATATATATATATATACCGTATATATATATAGTATATATATATATGGTATATATATATGGTGAATATATGGTGGATATATACACCATATATATGTGATCTAAAGGTTTCCATTTGCAAGAAATTTATAGAGTGTAGGTTGAAAACTGTGGTTATTTTGAGTCTTTGCATTTTCAGCATTTTTACATTCTTAGCATTATAACTGTTTCTCCCAAACCACCTTTCAAACACTGAATTTAAAAACATACACCTGCTGATGAACACTTCCAATTTATTTGGATGAAAATCCTGCCTTCTAGAGCAGGAGGCAAATCTTTTTTTTAATTTTTTTTAACATTTATTCATATTTGAGAATCAGAGAAAGACAGAGCATGAGTGAGGGAGGGGCAGAGAGAGAAAGGGAGACACAGAATCTGAAGCAGGCTCCAGGCTTTGAGCTGTCAGCACAGAGACTGACATGGGGCTTGAACCCATGGACCGCAAGATCATGACCTGAGCTGAAGTCAGATACTTAACCAACTGAGCTACCCAGGCACCCCTACAGTAGGCAAAACTTAAGTGTTATTGTCTTCTTTCTTTAATAGCATTTACCTATACAGTTATCTTAATATTTGTTGCTCTTTAAGGTTTTATATAAAATTAATACAAAAAAAGATGAAGGCAATCTTTGTAAATTTTGCACAATCAAAACAAAAATGGATATAGCTGGAAATTCTGGATAAGTCTAACCTTGTATTTATGTTGGCTGTGTGGGCATTCAGTTGTGAAGGACAAGAACAAAATTTTAAAATGTAAAGAATAGGTTTAAAAGCAATATGTAATTGATGATTTCATTTGTATTTTTTTACGTCTTTAGGACCTTCTCACTTTTTGCAACTTATAATCTGGTTAATTTTTACAGCCACCATTCATTTTTTCAACAAGTTCACTGAGCAACTAACATGAAGTAGATACTGTTCTAAACCCTGGAGATAGAACAGTGAATAAAACATTTAAAAATCTCTAACTTCTTGGAGCTTAGCTCTAGTGGTCAATAATTATAAGTGCTCCATATAAATTATGTTGGATAATGTTAATTTATTAGAGACACATAAAATATGAAAGGGTAATATGGAAGGTTGGAGGTAGTTGGAATTTTACATCATGATAGAGAAGGGCTTACTAAAGTATATGGCATTTTAGTAAAGACCTAAATGAGGTGATGGAGCCATTTAGCTCTCTGGGGGAAGAGGATGGATGCAGAGAGTTCAGTGAATACACACTTAAATATGCTACATAGTGAAACGCTTGTAGAAAATCAGCAGGTGCTCCTAGACCTAAATGATTTAAAATGTATTGAAACTTTTTGAGATGGAATAAATAAGAGCTGTCCATTTGGAAAATGCATCTGGCAATATCATATGCAATGTTATCAAAGTAGAAAGTATAGATTAAAACAAAAAAACAAAAACAAAACAAAGCAAAACAAAAAACCCGGTAATAGAACTCTATAGCAATCTAGGCAATAAGTGGTAAATTGTAGCAGACACTGTTAGTTGGGTGCTAAAGAGCTTTATTCCTTTTTTCTCCTGAGATAATCAACTTTTTGTTGAGTGTTTCCATCTCCCTATCCCTTAACTGAAGAAAAGATGGTGCTATTCCTAACTTAAGGGTTAAATTCTGATTGGTTAAGTCTTCTGCCAATGGTTAATTTAGTAGTGGAAACGTGACCTAGTTCTGCCAAATGGGATTAAGACAAATTTTCTGAAGATTTCTAGTTTATGAAGATATTCTGGTTCCCTGAGTGCTTAGGCTAGGGTAGACTGGGTTGTTCCCCATAACACGCCCACTCCCCTCCTAAAGCAGAGTGGCAGCCAAGCCTGTCCCTAAGCCAGGAGCTGCCTCCATTCCCTGGCCATGGTCCTTGCAGGTTCCTGGTTGCTCTGGATTCCTGCTACTACTAATGGTTCTTGGCAGCTGCCCACCCAGGGCTCTACTTCAGACCCACAAGTGTCCAGCAAGTGCACAGAGGGTAAGCAGCCTATCCAGAAAGGACCCATCAAAAAACATGCTTGTCCTAGAGTCTGAAAAGCCTCACTTCCACCTTGAGATTGGTCGGTCTTCTGTGTGTCAGGGAGGCTCTCAGGCCAGGTCACTTTAAAAAACAAAAAAAAAATATTTATTTTTTAGAGAGAGAAAGTGACAGAGTGCTAACAGGGGCGGGATAGAGAGGGAGACACAGAATCCAGGCTGTCAGCACAGAGCCCTAGTTAGGACATGAACCCACAAACTGAGATCATGACCTGAGCCAAAGTCGGACGCTTAACTGACAGAGACACCCAGGTGTTCCCCACATTTCATTTTCTACCAAACTATGCCAAGGGAGGGTTGCTCCCCCCACTGCACAGCTTCCAGGCTGTTCTGTGATGTGAGGCCACAAGGCAAGTCACCCAGAGTACCCCATCTGGATTGGGATGGTCCAGACAAAGCAGACAGCATGATTCCAACAGAAATAAGGCTTACAACTGGGCAAATGTGAAGGAAAAAAATATGTAGAAAAAAAGATGAAAGATACAGAAAGGAGTATTCTTGCCTCTAATTTTCTAATGTATCTTGGGATGCTCAGACCATTTTTCATTTATGATGGGAGCAAGCCACAGGGACAAAATTTTAATATATGATGAATTGTGAAAATAAAAACCATAAGAAACTGAACATGTATTGATGTTACTGAGATGTAGTACTCAATAGCCTTAGAATTGCCACAGTTCAGGGCTTTACTTAAATTACATTATAATACTTTCTTATTGGAACCATTGGATTTGAGTTGTCTTACAGCTTAAAGTCTTCTAACTGAAAAGTAAAGAAGGAGACAAGACCATAGAGTAGAGTAGGAGTGGGGATAAACAGAATGGGTGTTGAGGTAGCTTAAATATATTGGGAGGTTTCCATCTACTAGTCCTTATTTTGACCATTTGACAGGTATTACTCCTCACAACCACTCTGAGAAATAGGCTACATTTCCTCTTAAAATGCATCCTTTATTTTCCTTGGCATTAAGTTATTGCTTGAACATGACTGACCTTAAAGGAACTACACTTCTCAGGCTTTCTTGCAGGCAGGACTTGTGATGTGATTGCATATTAAAGCAGTGTGGATAGAATTGATGCGAGACCTTTCCAGCCTTGACCTATAAAAATCTTCGCCATGATGCTGCCCCATGACCTTTCCTACTGACACGTGGCTAACCTTGAAAACAAATTTTGGAAATGGCAATGCCACCAATATCCTGTATTATTTTTTAAAATTTATTTATAATTTTTATTTTTTTAAATATTTTTTAATGTTTATTTTTTTGAGAGAGACAGAGAGACAGAGTGCAAGCGGGGGAGGGGAAGAGAGAGAGGGAGACAGAATCAAAAGTAGGCTCCAGGCTCTGAGTTGTCAGCACAGAGCCCGATGCGGGGCTGGAACTCACAAACGATGAGATCATGACCTGAGCCAAAGTCGGCTGCTCAACCAACTGAGCCACCCAGGTGCCCCAAAGTTCTTTATTTTTTTAAGATTATTCATTTATTTTGAGAGAGCAAGAATGAGAGCAAGAGAGTACAGGCTTATGAGTTGGGGAGTGGCAGAGAGAAAGAGAGATGGAAAGAGAGAGACAATCCCAAGCTCTGTGCAGTCAGCCAGGGCCTGATGCAGGGCTCGATCTCACAAACCACAAGATCTTGACCTGAGCCAAAACTGAGAGTCAGATGCTCAACCTACTGAGCCGCCAGGCACCCCAACATCCTATATTTTTGAATGTCTGCATTGGGAAAACATCATGGTGACCTGCTAACACACTCTTAGTACTTGCTAAGTACATTCACGGGAGCAAGAAATAAACTTTTATCTAGCAAGAGTTAATGTGCTATTGTATTTGGGTCTGTGTGTGTGTGTGTGTGTGTATGTGTGTGTGTGTATACACACATATATATATATATACATATATATACACATATATATATACATATATATATATATACAGTTGTTTTCATATAGTTGTTCTATATGATATAATTATTATGTAATTGGGGATTGGAAACTGAGGTATGTGTGTTTGTGTGTGTGCATGTGTGTGTGGTGTGAATGTGTGTATAGGAGAAAGCGCAATCCTGTTGGATTTGGTACTGAAGTGATATTATAATAAAATGATTGGAAACATTTCTGCTTTTTCTTTGCTCTGGAACACTTTAAATGACTTTGAGATTATTTTCTTAATATTTTATAGAAATCTCCTGTGAAATATCTTCTTGATAGCTTCAAGAAGTTTTTAACAACCATTTTTTTTTTTAATTTTTTTTTCAACGTTTTTATTTATTTTTGGGACAGAGAGAGACAGAGCATAAACGGGGGAGGGGCAGAGAGAGAGGGAGACACAGAATCGGAAACAGGCTCCAGGCTCTGAGCCATCAGCCCAGAGCCCGACGCGGGGCTTGAACTCACAGACCGCAAGATCGTGACCTGGCTGAAGTCGGACGCTTAACCGACTGCGCCACCCAGGCGCCCCTAACAACCATTTTTAACAACTGTTCTGTTTAAATTTTACATCTCTTTGGAGATCATTTTCTTGTTTTACTTATTTTTAAAAAATTGTTATTATTTATTTTTGATAGACAGAGACAAAGTCAAGCAGGGGAGGGAAGGGGTAGAGGGAGACACAGAATCCAAAGCAGGCCCCAGGCTCTGAGCTGTCTGCATGGAGCCTAATGCGGGGCTCAAACTCAGGAACCTGAGCCAAAGTGAGACCTTTAACCTGCTGAGCCACCCAGGTGCCCCTTGCTTTGCTTTTTCATGATTAGGCATTGCATCCAGAATGGATTGTTTAGATCTGAGTATGAGTCTCAAACAAGATCTTCCTTTCTGTCTATGGTTGATTTATCCATGATCTTTGTAGGTGTGTGTGTGCATTTTTGTTCCTGCTATTTGTGTCAGTTGGTTTAATGATTTTAGCTATTTTATTTTGCTTTTGACTGAACAAGTATTTAAGTTTATTCTATTTCCTTCTCTATTTTCACTTTCAGATTTCTTAAATCAGATCGTCCTACCTTTGTAAGGTTTATTTTTGTTCTATTTCTGATAAACATTGAATTTGAGTATTCATTAATTTAATAATATGAAAATAATATACTTCATACTTTCTTACAACTTCTTATCTAATTTGTTTTCACATCGTTTTCATTATCCTCATTTCAGCTTCATTTTGATTTCCTTTTTGATAGAGTTAAGGTTTTCTTCAAGGTGTTTTAAAACAGTTTTGTTTATTTGCTGATGAGTGTGTTGTTGTTATTTTGCATTAACCTCTAGTTTTATTACATTATTCTCTATACTTTTCAACAATACTTGGGCATCTCTAAAATTTAACTGAAAGCAAAATAAGTTTGAAGATTATTCTTTAGGTACTTGAAAAGAAGGTATACCGTCTGTTATCAAACCAGAATCTGATGTATACCGGTCATTTTTACCTCAATGTAAAACTTTGTTTTAAGGACTTTAATTACCTGATCTTATATGATCTGAACAATAATCTCATGATATAGATACTTGTATCCTCCTTTATAGAGAGAGAAATTGAGGCTCAGAATTAAGTAAATTGCTCAAGTAAGTGTTAAATGTCTTCTGATAAACTCCAAGTTCTCTATTCCTATTCTGTGCCACCTTCTACAAATCTACATTCAAATTTCCTGTTACTCTTTCAAAGGGATTTACAGTCACTGTTAGTCTGTGAAATACTTTTACTCATTATGATTGCTTGTGTTTTCCAATCATCATGCTGGAATTCTAATCCAATTTGATTAGCCTAGATGTTAGGTTATAGTCAGTTGTTCCTACCATAGGTTACCCTTTACCTAAAGCAAGGGAGGGGCTGGCCTATTAAATTATCATGAGAACTGATGTTTGTAATGCCAATTACTAAATCATTTCATTTAAGTTAGCTAGAACTCTGCTATTTGGTGTAGATTGGAATATATTTATTGCAAGAAATGTCTTCTATTCATTATAGGAATTCGTTATTTAAAAAGATTAATTTTGTTTTATCTATTAGGATCAAGTGTGAAATTGTTCATTTCAATGTGGTTTCTGGCTATCAGTTCATTGTTTGGCTCACTGTTCTTATAAATGCTAAAGGGTGCTACAGTAGTTTGAACCTTTCCTTTCCTTTTGGAATGTTCTGTGTTTTTATTTTCTCCTTAAGTCTGCCCTTTCTAGAGGCACCTGGATAGCTCAGTCAGTTAAGCATCTGACTCTTGATTTCAACTCAGGTCATGATCTCATGGTTTGTGAGTTCGAGCCCTATGTCACGCTCCACACTGGCAGTGCAGAGCCTGCTTGGGATTCTGTCCCTCCCTCTCTCTCTTCCCCATCCCTGCTCATTCTCTCTCTCTCTCTCTCTCTCTCTCTCTCTCTCTGTCTCTCTTTCTCAATAAACAAACTTAAAAAAAATCTGGCCTCTCTAATTCTATTCCATTATTCAATTAGGTTGACGTGATATTGAAAAGACAGATAGAATTGAAATACCTATCATACACGTAAGATATAATATGTAAGATATTCACTTTTCTGAAACTTGGTTTCCCCATTTAAAAATCATGATAATAATATCACTTTATGTGTTTGGGAACTACATTGTATACATTAAGCACTCAGTAAAATTAAAAAACTGTCTCCCTTATAAATCAAGCCGTACCTATTAAGAAGCCCATTAAAACTGAATAGGCCACGTTTTTCTCTACTCTGTTCCAATCCTGATTTCCACCTGCGGTAGAAAACAATATCCTTCTGTATTTAAGCTGTAGTGCTAAGCAGGGTGTACCAAGCATGCAAGGAGCTGAAAACCATTTCCTCTCATCCAGCAGTAAAGTTCATGTATTTTTTTGTTTTGCCAAGTGGCAATGATTAGATGATCCATATATTGACATAAATTAAGAATGCTTTCAGATCCCCAAATGCAAATCAGCTCTGAAATAAATGATTCAGAACCCAAAAGTACCTGTCTTATAAGATTACAAAGTTAGTTATGTCTAAATCTGACCACAGGATTTCTGGGTAAGTCCGAATTTTTGCCAGCAAAGATTGTCATTGAAGAGGACGTTTAAGCACACATTAAATAGCCTAAAATGTTATTAAAAAATACCAGTGCCTTGGTTACTCTAATATGCTTCCAGGTTTATGAGAACCATTGACATACAGTATATCATTTATTCTTTGCAAGACTTAATGGGGTCATTATTAGTATACCCACTTTTCAGATGAACAAAGGTCAGACAAGAGAGATGTACTCCAGGTCACATAAATCTAGTGGCTAGTGAAAGCTGAGAGCATGATTTCAGTTTTCTTATTCCAGAACCTCTCAAGTGGAGGGTGTCTTTTATACTTTAGGATTATATGGAGAAGCCCTGTCCTTGAAGTAACTTAGGAAATATATCACCATCTGAAAATTAAGTGTGGAATAAGCCAGAACACAAAAGTACAAAGCAACTTTAAAAGAAAAACAAAAAAAAAAAAAAAGAAAAAAAGAAAAAAAAAGAAAAAAAAAAGACTCTAAAGCCAGCAAGAATTGAGCTTGGATAGAAGTGCTAATATAATAAAACATTAATGGGGACTTTTCTTTCCAGCCACAGAAATTGCTGTAGAGTGAATGTGTGTCCCTTCAAAATTCTAATCTTAAATTTTAAAGCCCAATGTTTTGGAATTTGGAGGTTGGGTCTTTGGAGGTGTGTCATGAGGGTGGAGCCTTTATAAATGAGATTAATGCCATTATAAAAGAGACCCCAGAGAATCTCCTTGTCCTTTCCGCCATGCAAAGACACAACAAAAATGTGGCCATCTGCCAACCAGAAAGTGAAACTTCACCACATACCAGTTCTGCTGGTGCCTTGATCTTGGACTTCCCAGCCTCCAGAAATGTGAGGAGTAAATTTTTGTTGTTTATGAGCCACCCTGTCTATGGTATTCTGTGATAGCACCCCAGGCAGACTAAGATAGAAACACAAGGTGGAAATAGTCACAGATAAACTTTGTGCCGGTTTATCAATGTTCAAGAAGAAAGTCTACTAACCTTCCAGATGCAGGTAAAGGAAATATTCACAGTGAATAGAGGAAAAGCCATTTGCTTATTTCAGCCTTTTCAGTGATATAACAAACACCAGAAAATTATATTTTTTTTATTTTTATTATTTATTTATTTAGAGCACAAGTAAGCACGACGGGGGGGGGGGGGGGGGACAGTGGCAGAGGCAGAGGGAGAGGGACAGCAGGTTCTTTGCCCAGTGAGGATCCCAACACAGGGCTCAGTTTCAGGAGTGTGAGATGGTGACCTGAGCCAAAACCAAAAGTTAGATGCTTGGACCTACTGAGCCACCCAGCTGCCCCTCCTTTTATTTTATTGTATTTTTTAGAAAACTCTAATCTTCTGATTGTAATTTGTTTTTTCATATTTAAAATGTAATTGATTCAAATGGTAGTTTCTCTCCATGTGATGAGTCATTTAACATCAGGTATCATGTTTGTTTCCTTTGGCATTTGTATTGTTCATTATCGATGTATAGATTGTCTTTCAGGTTATCTATCAGGAATTTTTACTTTTGCTAATCTGAGGTTGGCATGTCTGTCTTACAGAATCCTTAGTGATTACTCAAATCTCATTTTAATTGTGTTAAAAAAAAGACTGAAATCTCTTACATTTAGCTCATAAAATTATTAGTTGTATGGCATAGTGGCATCATTTTACCTTTCTGTCAGAGTGCATTGCAGAAGTCTGAATAAACTGAATAATCATTCAGTTCTCATTAACTTAATACAGTTAAAGTATTACTTTTTTTTTTTCACCTATCAAAATGACAATGATTAAAGCAAAGCCTCATTGCTGATGAGGCTGTAGTGAAACAGACATTCATAAGCTTTTGGCGGCAGTGTAAATTGGTGCAGTCTCTAGAAGTGAGTTTGTTTCAGGTATCACAGACTTTACTTTCTGTTCTCTAACCCCATAATCATTATAGGATACACTATTACTTTTTGCCATCAATTAATTTTAAACAATATAATCGTTGAGCTAGATAAGATAGCTGTAGCTATGGATATAAATACAGATGATACAGATGTAAATACAGATATAAGTATAGAGATATAAAGTATAGATCAAAGTAATTTAAGACACATAAATCTCAACACTGCCATCTCCAGGTCATTCTTTGGGTGCCTAAGGGAATACATTTGAGCAAAATTGGTCTAGGAACGAAATAAAACAATTAAAGAATGAAATATATATAAAGTGATATATCTCACACCATGCTGTGATTATCTCAAACAACCAGATCAAAGAGAAGCAATTAGCAAATAGAGAACAGTAAAGTCCAGCCTTAAAGTGGAGGCTAGTTTTCCACTTGTAAGGAACTATTCCATCAGGGGCAACTGAATGGCTCACTTGGTTAAACATCTGACTCTTGATTTCGGCTCAGGTCATGATCTCAAGGTTCGAATTTGAGCCTGGTGTCTGCACTATCAATGAAGAGACTGCTTGGGATTCTCTCTCCCTACTTCTCTCCCTGCCCTGCCCCTTCTCTCTCTCTCTCTCTCTCTCTCTCTCTCTCTCTCTCTCTCTCTCTCTCTATCATTCTCTCTCTCAGAATAAATAACCTTAAAGCTATACTGAATGTCTTCTTGTGCTAATTTTTTTTTTTCCTACTTCTTCCCTTAGATTTGCCAATAAGGAAATGTTATCAGGAACTAATAGACTCCCATAAAATTATTTACACAAGGTTCTATAGCTGATAAGTTGAGGAGCCAGAACTGGAATGCAGGTCTCTTGATTCATTATCTGGTGGGATTTTTTTTTTTTTAACTTCAAACATTTTGTTTCCTTGTATATATGCCGTAATATATTTTTTAAAATATTTTGTTCATTGCAAAACAAATTACATTTCTTGTTCTTTAACAGAATTATGCTCACTGGGGACATTTATGTGCAATGATGTAGTAATCTAGCATTGTACTGTAGATCATGTTATAGTTTTCATGTCTCTAGCAACAGACCTCAAGGCTGAAAAGCTAATCATTTTGTGTAATTATTCAACCCCAGGGCATCTCTGTGGGAATCATCCAAAGTAACTGGTTAATTACAGGGATAGTTGAAGACCAGAACTGAATGAAAACACCAGGGAATGAGTCAAACTTTGCTGATAATGGCATAACTATTTAATACCAGGGCCAATGGGACTTTTGTCAAAGAACCTGTAGGGAAGATTTGATACCAAAGTTATAAACTGGTGATTGAAAGCAAAAATGACAGATAATTCCAAATGCCCATTCTATAATAGGAGAAAAACTTTCTTAATGGAAGCAACATGTACCTCTTTGTTAGTGTCACATACAAGAATACTTTCCATTCTTTTACTAACCTTGTCAATAATATTCAAGGTATAATTGCCAAACATCGACTGCATATGTAAAGGTTGCTAGTTTTAACCCCCTGACTTGAACCATTTAAACTTTCATATGAGAAGGAACCCTTCATACACGCAAAGAGGGTTAGGACGATGGAGAAAAATTAATATTTCAGCCTCTATCTGATGGGTGTTTTTTCTGATAATGTTTCAATAATAATTTACTATGATAGTAATAATTTGCTAAAATTTGAGGTTCAAACTATCTCAGAGGCTTGCTATTATTTTCCCATTGAGGTGGTGTCATGAAAATGAAAATAATTAAACTTATGTATATGATTATAATCTCTTTGCTAATTTCTATTTTGTTTTCCATGAAATCAGTTCTTTTTAATTACTCTTTGACCTTATGTGATCAAAGCCTACAGGGAACACTAACAGTTATAGGCACTAGTTTCATTGTGTGTTCTTTTCCCACATTCAAAATATACCATGATTTGAAAAATATTTTGAGTATATTCCACTTATTATATGTAATGTACAGTGAAACATTAGAATTACTATATAAAAATAATCCTTCAAAATGTCTGTGTTGGTGTGATTTTTAGTTTTAGGGTTTCGGTTTTGTTTTGTTGTTTACTATGGCCTTATCAGTTGCATTTGTTATTAATTGTATACGTTCCAAATTGTGTGAGAATAAAAAGCTCTTTACAATTTTATTTATTTTAACTTAGTCATTTGAAAATGAGACATTGACTGATGTCAACAATAATTTATACTAGAACTGTAAATAAGAAGTTAAGACCATATTGTCTCTCAACCTCCTATATTTCATAGGTTCACTTCCACAAGGAGCCAACAATAACCAATCTGCAGCATTTTCAGAGGGGGGAGAAGTGAAAATGTGCCCACTTTTATAAAAATAAAATTGAAACCAATAGTCTAGAGTCTTCTAAAGTTCAACAACCCTAAGTTTTAGAACACCAAGGGGAAAAAAAGATTCACATTATGTTACTCTTTATGAGAAGACAGTGTGATAATTGAAAATAGATCATCAGATCCAGTACAGCTCTTTTCCACTTTCTATGGAGTTACATCCTGAAAAACCCAGTGCAAGTTGAAAATACTGAAGTTGAAAATGCATGTAACACACTTAACCTACCAAACATCCTAGCTTAGCCTCACCTACCTTAAACATGCTGAGCAGTTACATTAGCCTACAGTTGGGCAAAATCATCTAACACAAAGCCTATTTTATAATACAGTGTTGAATAGCTCATGTATTTTATTGAATACCACACTGAAAGTAAAAAACAAAACAAAACAAAAATGAATGGTTATATGGGTGCAGCATGGTTGTAAGTACATCATTGGGTTACCCCTGTGATTGAATAGCTCACTGGGAGCTGAGGCTTGCTTCCACTGTGTAGCAGCAATGAGAAGATTGTACAGTACTGCATATTGCTAGCCTAGGAAAAGATCCAAATTCAAAGTATGATTTCTACTGAATGCCTATCACTTTCACACCATTGTAAAATCAAAAAATCTTAAGTCAGGGACCATCTGTATAAGGTGTTTTTAATAAACATTCACAGAATTTTAGAAATGAGGGCTCTAGATAGATCTAAAGGTTTGTCATGTGTACTGTAACAGCCAGTCATAAAATAAGGATATTAAAATATTGAGCAGAAGTTGCCTTCCCATGTTACTATAGAAATAGCTAGATTTATTTGGGAGAGTTTTACTTATATAGTGAAACAGGGTTTATAAAAGCCCATATGTCAGTAGCAGTTAGATTATGGTAATGAACAGGAAAAATTATCATGTGAAAGAGTATATTCTTATTTGGCCTTACTGTCTCTGGAAGGGTTCAATTATAGTTAAGAAACAAATTCATTTAAAATTTCAATGGATGATTTAAGGGGTCCCTGGGTGGCTCAGTTAGTTGAGCATCCAACTTTGGCTCAGGTCGTGATCTCCCAGTTCGGGGACTTGAACCCCGCATCAGGCTCTGTGCTGACAGCTCAGAGCCTGGCATGTTCTTCAGATCCTGTGTCTCCCTCTCTCTCTCCCCCTCCCACTTGCGCTCTGTCTCTCTCAAAAGTAAGCATTAAAAAAAATAAAAATTAAATTGCAGTGGGTTATTTAAGAAAAACAGAAAAATGAAAAATGACTCTGAATCTCTGGCAGTTCTCTGTCACCAACATTTATTTATGGATTCTCAGGTGAAGGTGGACTACCACCCTTTCCTAGTCCTCTGAGGGAAGAAACAGAAAAGAAAAAAAAAAAAAAACAACAACAAAAACCTACAAAAGTAGTTCCTGGTCTTTAGGAATTTTAGTTAGTTGGATAGAGTTCATACATTAACATATATTAAGTTCACTTACTATTAAATACAAATGCTCAAGCAAATTAAGACACCAGAAATGAAATCGGCAAATGTTCATTAAAAATAGGTCAAATGTTAGGGCGCCTGGGTGGCTCAGTCGGTTGAGTGTCTGACTTTGGCTAGATCATGATCTCATGGCTTGTGAGTTTGAGCCTCTTGTTGGGCTCTGTGCTGACAGCTCAGCCTGGAGCTTGCATCAGATTCTGTGCCTCCCTCTTCTCTCTGCCCAACCCCCCACTCAAAACTAAACATTAAAAAAAAAGAAATAGATCAAATGTTGAGTAAGAATAGGTTAGTTTGGGCAAAACTAAGAATTAGATTAATGGCAAATTTAACTACCGAATTTATTTCCTTCTTTATTTTTTGAGCTAATCTCTTACATAATGAAATAATAAATTACTTAGCACCTGTAGAGTATATATAATCTTGTCCCTACCCACTTTTCACCAGTCATTTGCACAACTCAAGGACTGCTCTCCTAAGTGCTGCTAACATCTAATACTTTGCACTTCCCTGACAAGAAGTTGATTCTCAGAATTATGTGGCTTCAGTCATGTCATTGTTGTTCTCTGGAATACCCTAAAGCACTTGAGGCAAGAGAAAAGAATGAGACTGTAGTTCTCATTCTGATGAAAGATGACTGTGATCTCAACTAAGTAAGAATAGGCAGATGTGTGTGGATTTGAGAAAGGGAACAAAGGGGAAAATCAAGAATCTTAGGGTTTAACTGCATATGACAGATGATAAAGACTTGGGCATCTGGGTTGGTAATTGTGCTGTCAACAGAGATTGACAAAAAATACGACACATTTTGGAGGTGATGATGAGATGAGTTTGGCCCAATGTATTGAAAGAGTTAATGGTAAAATAAAATGCAAAATTTATGGTAAATTTATGGCAAATATTTCTGGTAAATTCAGTAGACAGCTGGAGACATGCATATGACATGAAAGAAAGAGACGCAAATTGTGAATCCAGATATGTGAGAAATTCATATGGAGATGATAACCAAGACTTCTTGCGTGACTTGAGCCACTTGTTACTCTTCAGTATACTTACACATTTATAAATATGCCTATTTCATTGGTGTCAATGGGTCAAACCTCAAGGATGGGAAAACTTACATTAATATATGGATTTGAATATTTTCATGATGCCAGGCTCGTGGTAGACTCTTAATGTGTATTTCCTGTATTTTTTTTCTTATACATTTAAAATAACTTGGTTAGATTCAAAGGTAAACATTGGCGGTATTGAATGTGTAGACTGCTTATAAAAAGGTAAAGGGGTGCGTGGGTGGCTCAGTAGGTTAAGTGTAGGACTTCAGCTCAGGTCATGATCTCGCGGTTCTTGAGTTTGAGCCCCATGTCGGGCTCTGTGCTGACAGCTCAGGGCTTGGAGCCTGCTTCAGATTCTGTGTTTTCATCTCTCTGCCCATCCCCTGCTTGTGCTCTCTCTCTCTCTGTCTCAAAAATAAATAAACATTACAAAAATTTAAAAAAAGATAAAAGTATGCTTCTCTGTACATATTATTCAGAATCTCTACAAAGAACAAAAAATATATAGGCATCTTTATAATATACCCATTCAGCAATCATTTTGAGTAATTGTTTGCAATGTACTGTGTCAGGACAAAATTTTTTATTCAAACTCTCAAGATATATGGGAGATACAAGGACTTACAATATTTTGGAAGGTTGCCAGATAGACTTAGAAGATCTTTTTTTTCTGGCGACAGATTTTTGTTACTTATAAAAACAATATTTTAATTACTTTACCTCATGTCTCTAACCTTTTATCTTCACTATGTAGTTTTCATTATATAGTTGCTGAAAAATGGATGAATGAATGAATAATAAATGAATGAACTCCAAAAAAAAAAAGTGGTGGTCTTCAAATTCAGAGATCTCCCATAATAAGCTGACAAGTTTTACAGAATTATTTTAGCCTCGATTCCTTTTCTTTGTAAAATGAATTTAGATAAGCCAATCTATTGCTTTCAGATATAAAATAGTAGATTCTACTTTTTGCATAAAATGTGGACTTCTCATTTGCAGAGCTAAAAATGCCAAGGACATAATTGCCATAATGCTTGGTTTCCTTAGTTTTCTTTTCCACCTATCAGTGAACCTTTATAGACAAGGGTGGTTTTCTATCCACATTCATCTTGAGGCACCTAACATAACGCCTCATGCAAGATAGGTAGAGAATGTACGTTTGACAATCATTTTTGCAAAGAAAAAAGTAAATTAACCCAGAGCACAGAATGTATGCTGTGATTAGAATTTCACCATTGTAGTGGATGGCATTTATGTGTTTCTTCAACATATTTGTTGAGAATATACTTTATAGTAGGCACCGTTCTTTACAGTGAAGAAGGAATGGGGTGATGATCAATGCAAAGTCAAATCCTTGCTTTCATTGATTTTACATTGTGTTGGAGGTTAGATTAATAATCAGAGTCAAAGGATAAATGAAAAAGTTTCAGATAATGGTACATAAATACTGGAAGGAATTTAACACAGTAATAGGTTGCAGTGTGACTTAAAACCACCCATTGTCTGTCACATGGAGTCTCACACATTCTTTTGGTGTCTTTTTTGGTTCATTTGATTTTTAGGGAAATTAGTTAGACAAGATACCTTTTCCTTATCTTCTTCAAAGTAGAAAGTTACAAATAATAAATACATCAATTTATATAAAAATTATACTAATATTATGAAAGCACAATTTGAGTTTTAGTGATGTAAAGTACTGCATACTTCTCCCAAAATTTCATCCAAATGCCAATAAAGAAAACTGGCCCAAGAATCAGCTAGGGAATGGAGTGCCTTTTGCCAAGTGGAAGCCACAGGGGAAAATGCACATTTTCCTTATTGCATTATCATTATAGATATAGGCACTTCTTTTCCCTGATGAACCAATTTCCTGGAAGATGTTTCTGCTTAAGTCCTCATAATACTTCTTTCTCCCCATATTTATAATGTTAAATCAACACCCTTCATGTTTCTCCTACTGGCATATTAATTCATTATTATGCCCCTCAACCCACAAGAGACTACTTTGCTTTATTTAGGGTTTATTAGTCAGGAATAGAGCACAGGGTGCAAATTAGGTCTTGCAAGTTCCAGCTGTCAGAAAAATCAGCCAGCTGTGATTGATTAATAGAAAAATGCATCTGATTTTGCAGTGCAAAACCCGGTTGCAATTGTTAATATGTTCTGTCAGCAGAACCTTCTCAGCTGACAATCTTTATGGAACAGCCATCTGTTTTTGAGGATTACAAATACTTTATCAAAATATTTATGACATGTTTCCTCTGAAAGATGATATCTTATCCCTTTCAATAGATAAATGCCTTGAAGGTAACTGCAAAGCTAAGTAGAGAGAAAAACTTAACTTTAAAATTTATCTCCGTCAAAAGCAAATCCATGCCCATTTTTCCCCTACTGTCACGGGGCTATTAAATTAATATCAGCTGGAGTTGGTTTCACTTTTATGCCCAGATTTAAAGTCAGCCTGAATGAAGGAATAGCTTACATTTAAATGGCTAATTTGAGGTTCAGTTGCATCTTTCTTTTATCAATCGTGTGTTCCTATATAAAATATGTAGAATTAATGAACAATCCTAAATGAGAATTTGAAAATTAGAAGATATGTTTCTCAATTTGCTGGAGAATATATTAGTAGACTTTGAAACAGAATGATTTTTCTCTTTCTGAAGGAAAGTTATATAAAGTATATTTACGTTTTTTAAGACGTTTGCGACAAGGTTAAGGTGGAAGAAACTTGGCTTCTACCTAAAGTTCTATATATAGCACTTGTTTGTTTTAGCCATGAAAAAGATTTTTTTTTCCCCTGAGGTGAATACAGGAAAGTAAATTTTGAAAGAATTACAACAAACAGATATAAGCATTATACTCTGAGTCTTCTCTTAACCTTATGGAAAGTGAACTTCTAAATAGGTAAGTATAATTAAATGGAATTTTTCTCAGAACTTGCATTGAGGTTTGACTTTTTCTTTGTATATAGCATTGTTCAAAAACAAAGCAAAAAACACACACAAAAAAGAAGCCTTAAACAAACCTGGTTTTGTTTCAGTTGATTTTTCCTAATATATATTGACATTTTACTTGAGTTAAAGATCAAAGATTAAGAAGCAATGTCCTTCATCGTGGATCAGATTTCTGCCTTAGGAAATTGGAAGTGGCTTTAGTTTGATGATTGTTTATGGTTTGTATATTTTTCATTATATATTTTTTTTCATATTTCACAGATTAGCCCTGAAACTAGAATGAATTTTTCTACTTCTATGGAATTTCTTTGGGGATTAACATTGTTAGTGTCTTTTTGTTTTTGTTTTTGTTTTTGTTTTTAATTATAAAAGCAGAGTATTACTTAAGGCTGTGTATCATGAATATACATACCAACAGAGTTAACATGTAGTCTGATATATTTTAAAAATACTATGTCAGAGTTTACAATTTGCTGAGACAATGCAGTGTTAGCAAGAAACAGAAGACAATATTGGTGAGTTTAACTAGTTGACGGTCTAGTGAGAAAGCCTGGCATGGAAATTAGAGACTGCATGAATTGAAGTTTGGATTTACATAGGCCTGGTTTGAATGTCAGCCCTGCTACATATTGGATTGTGATTTAGAACAACTTCCCTAACCTCTCTGAGATTTAGTACTACCTTGAGATGATTAGCATCAGCCGGAAAGTGTTGGGGCTGGAAATCAGTGAGGACGTGGCGATCACATGAGTGAAGTAACCAGCACAGTGATTGATACATAGAAACTAAATCAATGTCACTTCCCTGTTCTCATAGAGCAGGGACAACGTGGTGTTATCAAGGAGCTGCAAACAGAGAGATAGAAACACAGAGTGAGGAGAGGTTAATTAAATTATAGAAATCTAGAAAGTTATAATTTGAATTAAAGAAATATTAAATGCACATGTAGTGCACAAAACATGTGAGGAGATGAATTTATATGCAATTCCTGTCCAATTTTGCTTGACCTCAATAAATTTCTAATTCCTTTCAGTTTTATTCAAAAATGCTACTACTATATGCTCAGTGGAGTCCCAGTTTCAGACAAAAGAGAAGGGCCTAATAAGTAAATGAAATTTAAATCCAATGGGAATAAGAGGGCAATTGAATTGAAATGAAAATTGCACTGAATATTATTCTATGTGATTGAAGTTAAACTCAATGTAATGCACTATAGGCTATGTTTTCCTTTGACATTATAAGGGCTGGATAATTTACTAAAAAAAAAAAAAATCAAATTGGTGCTTTTTTTCTTCATGTAACATAAGCAAGCATTTATGAAAATGTGTTTTGAAGTGAATATGGTATAAATATATATTGGTAGGAAACGAGAGTAAAAGGATTTGCTGGCTGATAGCTAAAACAAAAGCAGGGGTGCCTGGGTGGCTCGGTTGGTTGAGTGGCTGACTTTTTTTTAGTTTGTTGACTTATTTTGAGAGAGAGAGTGGGGGAGGGGCAGAGAAAGAGGGAGAGAGAGACTCCCAAACAAACTCTAAGCATGTTAAGCATCTTAAGCAGTTAAGCATGGCTTAAATTCATGAACCATGAAATCATGACCTGAGCTGAAACAAAGACAGGCTTAACTAAGGCACCCAGGTGCCCCAGTGTCTGACTCTTGTTTTCGGCTCAGGTCATGATCCCAGGGTCATGGGATCAAGCCCCACTTTGGCTCTATGCTGAGCATGGAGCCTACTTAAGATTCTCTCTCTCTCCCTCTGCCCCTGTCCCCTCTTGCCCTCTCTCTCTCTCTAAAAAAAGTAATAAATTTTTTTTAAACAAAAGCAAAAACAGAAACTATTCTTTCATATAACTCTAGATAACCAAGCTATCAGGTTCTCTGTTACCATTATTAAGGCATATGTTTATTGATTCTGTGCCTTAGTTCCTCATCAAGCCTCCCCATGATTTTACTTTAACCTGGCTTCTTTCAGATAAATTGTTGACGATGGACAATAGGAACACCCGATGCCTAGCCTCACATGGTGCTTGTGGGTAATACCATGTATGTCCAGTCTTACTCTTCATACACACCTACCCATGTGTATTTGACATCATTGTCTAATTCACTCAGTTTCCTTGTGATCACATCTTCAATCCTTAGAAATTTTATCCCAGTAAAATCAACTGACCTTTTTTTTAGTATCAGTTCTTGGTCGTGCCATAGACAGTCTTTGGGAAAACAAACAGTCATTTAAAAAATAGATTGTTTTATTAGTAAATGAGAAAAGAGGATGAGTAGCTCCACAAAGAGCAGGAATCTGTGTGAATGTCTTTGTGTCCGTGATAAAATACATGGCAGACACATTATTGTATTGAGGGAAGATAAGACCTATGTCTTTAGCTATCAGGAAAAAGTGGTCTAAGTTGCCTTGTAGCAGTTTCTGAAAGTTTCAAGTTGAGATCGCATGCTATGAATATTAGAATGGAGAGATAATCAACATTTCTAGAAAGTGATGTCATTTTATTACTTAAAATAATCATTTTTTGCAGTCATTAAATTAATACTGTAGACTATTAAAAATACAAAAAAAAATTTAAAGAGAAAGTCACCCACCAGTTCATCATCTAGAGGAAGAAAAAGTATATCACACATGCTCTCTCTGTTTTTTCTATACACATACATACGCATGCACACGCATCTAATCAAGCACATATATACAAATATAAAACTATTCCTGCACACATATAAACTTCATTTGTACCAGATGGGCCATTGACTACCTACAGTTCTATATCTTTTTACTCAGTATACTGTGACTATTTTATTAAATAGACTTGAAAATAATAATGCCAACTAACTAATTCAACAGGTATTTTTTCCAGTAATTATTATGTGGCAGAGGCACATAACTTGTAGGTGAGTGAACTTCATCAGTGAAATAAAAGATAAACACATGATACCATCCACAAAAGAAGATCAATATCCCTGTTCTCCTAGAGCTTGTGTTTTAGAAGAAGATAGGCAATAAAAAATTTTAAAAATAATAATAATTTGATTACATGGTATAGTAAAAAGATAGTTTTTGCTATAGAAACCGTAAAGAAATATATGGCTCAGTGAACTAGACAGAGAGGGTTGTATTTTCAGTAGCTTTGGCAGGGCAGGCCTTCTTGAGAAAGTAAAATGTGAAAGACTTGATGGGGACAAAAAAAAAAAAGGAGCCCCGGGAAGGTGGAAGAATGTTTCAGGCAGAATGCATGACCAGTATGTAGGTCCTCAGTGCATGGGCTCACTTCTCAGCATGTCTGGTGTTCTAGGAGTAGCTTAGAGGCTCCTAAGCCTGCAGGGGAAAGGGAGGAGGGTATTGTCGGAGAGTGTTGGGTGGGAGATCCTGTATTGTGTTGTGAAGATTTTGTTGTTACTGTAAGTAAATTTTTTTTTAATTTTTTAACATTTATTTATTTTTGAGAGACAGAGAATGAGTGGGGGAGGGGCAGAGAGCGAGGAAGACACAGAAGCTGAAGCAGGCTCCAGACTCTGAGCTGTTGGAACAGAGCCCAACGCGGGGCCTGAACTGACAAACTGTGAGATCATAACCTGAGCGGAAGTCGATGCTTAACCGAGTCACCCAGGCGCCCCAAAAATCTTAAGAGTGCAGGGCTGGCATCATGGGTGTGTGGCCACTATAGTCACACAAGGTTCCCGCTCAGAAAGGTTCTGCATTCAGGTTTTGTTAAAAAACAGAATGTGAGTAAATTTGAAGATCTGATTGGTTTTATGAAGTGATTCATGAATCCATCGGCCCCTGGTCTGGCAAGTGAAGTGGAGCTCTGAGGAGTTGTACAAAATGGGAGGGTTTTACAGGAATGAGGGTGGGACAAGAAAGTATAAAGCAAAAGAGAAGGATTGTTTCCTGCAAGGTTACCTTAGATGGAAGAGCAGGGACTCTTATCATGCAAATTCCCTCCTTTTTCCTTTGGGGGATGGAGAGGGCCCTTGTAACAGATTAGATCATTGACACAGATCTGAGAATTCCTGACTGAACCATTAAGACAAATTTCTGGGTGAGGTTAAAACTGTGATTAGATTAGATTAGATTAGATTAGATATTATTAAGCCCTGGTCTGATGACTAGATCTACGTGATGCCATGTTGGGCATGTGGTTTTCTTTTTAACACTTTTAGTGTAGTCACTGTTCTGAAACTTTTAATAATTTTATCTCTGAATTTGTGTTTTTAAGTGAAATCCTATGGGACAATGGGGTATTCTGCAGGGAGCCAGTACTTAAAGCTTCAGCTCATGGTAATGCCACTTGCTGTCCCCTCCTGAGTTCTCCAGGATGGGTACTCCACCCCTTGCTTTCTGGCCCCAGAATCCAAATCCGGAGATCTTAGCTACTCCTGCACTAACTAGACTGGGAGAAGTATGAATGTACCTGTATGTGTGCCAGGCAGGAAAGTACAGATATCCTCAAAGCAAACTGATTAACATTTAAAAAATATTTTCTAAACTGATGAAATGAAAAACCTAAACAAACACCATGCATATTGCCAAATAAATCTAATTTTTAATGATTCTTGCTGTTTTACTGATCTCAGGCTTCCTCATTAGCACATCTAAAAATATCTTGAAAAGTATATGATTACCATCTTGATGGTAGGATTTCAGTGTATTAAAAAATATTTAGAACTTTACAAGAGCTAAAGGAACATGTTGAAATAAAAACAGGGCACTGGTCAGGAAGGAGATTATTAGTTATTCATTTGCAATGCAAATATCTCTCCCATTTGTGGAACACCCAGCAGATAGCACATTTACTGTTGATTGACTCTGGCTTTCACTTTTGCCAAACAGTGACAATTTAAGGAAAGGAAGAAAGCTAAAATAGCTTCCTTTTAAGGAGAGATAAGAAGACCTTGAATGACTTTATGACTTGAGTTGAATTTTTCCAACTTTTCAAAAGTCTCACTTTGCAAAACAGAAGGAACTTTTTTCTCTTTGTTTTTTTTTTTTTTTACTCCCTCTTCTTTCAAGGCACTTCCCTCAGCAGTGTAATAAGACCTTATATTAAAAATTCAATTTCTTTCCCTTTTTACTTGATAGAAACAGCTGTAAATGGCTCTAAGCTGAAAGTATTCTTGGAGACTTCATTTTGTTTAGTGATGTTTTGGCCGTGATGTCCCTGGCCAATAAGAGTCCATCTTTAGAGTGTGAAAGGTCTTGGTCTTATAAACCTCCTTATAAGTCATTCGTTACTTTGCGCTGTGGTTTGCAGTTAAAAGTGAATTTGACAAGGCAACTTTTTTCAAGTTTCCAATAAATGTATTCAAAGCCAGAATGTATGATCCAAAGGTCAGAGTCAATCTGCCCAAGCTTGTCTTTAAGCTCCAGGAATTCATAAACCTAGAGCTGTTTATTTTTATATTTCTGAGGCAATATTTTGATTATGGTCCTAGGATAGACACATTTCCTTTCCTAAGAGAAGTATAGCAACTGTCTCCATTTTCTACTTCATGAAACTGCTATCTTTTTTTTTTTTTTTCATTAAAACCATTTTTCATGCTGCAGGCGGTGGCTCAAAATTGTGTTATAAAGTCAGTGAATTCAATGGAGTAAGTATCCAAAATAATAACAATAAGCTAAAATATAATACATATACATTACACACAATAAGACAGACACATTTATTACACATAGTGAAAGTAAGTGTTGTGACACTTTCTTTGTGTGTGAGGGTGTGGGTGCGTGCATGTGTGTCAGTGTGAGAATGTGTGTCTGTGTGAGAGTGTGGACAGATCCCAGACCTGTTTTGGAAGCATAAGCAGTACATAGTTGTATTAGTTGCATTATTAATTTAGCTCCATGTTCGCTTTTGTTCCCCACTTAATTATGTTTTATGCCCATCTTAACCTCATGCATGATCAATCATTAACTTTTTTACCCCTACTTCCTGTTTATCCACCTGTTGTAGAAACCTGATGTATCTAATCATTACCAGGTCCCAAAGAGCACCTCATTGTCTAGAAGAATGCTTACCTCCAGATTGTTTCAAGCCCTCTGTCCCCATGCTCAAGATTTCAAGAACACCCTTACCCTCCTTTCATGTAGTATATAAGCTGCCCCTAGGTGCAGTAGGGCAAGGCCACCTTGAGAATGATCCCCTGCCTTCTTGTTGAGCTGCCCTTCTGATAATAAAGTTTTCTTTGCTTCAGAACTGGTGTCTCAGACATAGGCTTACTGCACATTAGGTACATGTACAAGTTTGGGTTTGGTAACATCTTGTATGCAAAATAAATAAATAAATAAAGCTTATTTATTTATTTATTTAGAGAGACAGAGACCACGTGATCAGGGGAGGGGCAGAGAGAGAGAGAATCCCAGGCAGGCTCTGCGTTGTCAGTGGAGAGCATGACGTGGGGCTTGAACTCAAGCAACTGTGAGATCATGACTTGAGCCGAAATCAAGAGTCAGAAGCTTAACTGACTGAGCCACCCAGATACCCAAAAAATAGATTCTTTCCTATGTTTCTGTCCCAGTTGGTTAATAAATTACCCCAACTAAGTGGCTTAAAGCAACAGTAATCATTATCTACTTCTTACAAATGTTATAGTCAGGAATTCAGAGAGACTATAACTTACCTCCACCTGAGGATGTCTGTGGTCTCGGCTTGAAGACTTCAAGTTTGAAGCCCTCTCTTACCTAAAGATCCATTTACTCGCATGTCTTATACTTGATGCTTGGATGTCCTAATGGTCTAGTTTGAAATGTCAGCCAGAAAACCTATGTGTGTCCTCTCCATGTGACCAGGGTTTCATCACAAGCAGGTGGCTGGGTTCCAAGGGTGACCATCACAATAGATTGAGAGACAAGAGCAGCATCACTTTTAATTGTTGAGTCTCCAAAGTCAGAAAGTAATGCAGTGCCCTTCCTATACATTGTATTAGCTAACATAGTTATAAAGATCAACTAAGGTTCAGGGGACTGAATGTGCACCCCACATCTCCAATGAAGAATGGCAATGTTACCCTATAAAAAAGAGCATCAGGGTCAAAAAATATATATATGTATGGCCATCTCGAAAACTATAATTTGTTGCCACAGTGTTACAATAAAAAATTGGAGGAGTGCCTGGGTGGCTCAGTTAAGCTTGGCTCAGGTCATGATCTCATGGTTTGTGGTTCAAGCCCCGCATTGTGTTCTGTGCTGACAGCTCAGAGCCTGGGAGCCTGCTTCAGATTCTGTGTGTGTCTCTCTCTCTGCCCTTCGCCTGCTCATGCTCTCTCTCTCTCTCTCTCTCTCTCTCTCAGTCTCTCTCAAAAATAAATTAACTTTAAATTTTTTTTTTTAAATTGGAAACAACTTGGTCCTTGGTCACACCCTTTGGTCTGTGTTGAATATTTTATAAGATATGAAGAGACAATCTTGAAGGAATTCCTCACGACCCCTAATAAACACTCATGACCACTAATGCAGAAGACACAGTGGGAAAACAGTTTAAATTAGGGAAAGGGGGCAGTGTGTTGAGCATCACAGAATCTCAAGTCTTAGGAGATACATGCTGGTCAGAATGGACTTGGCATTTTGTTTCCTCTCTCTGTCTCTCTCTCTCTGTCTCTCTCTCTCTCTGTCTCTCTCCTTCTCTCTTTTAAATGGTGCACCTCATATAATTGTGTAATGGGAAGAGTTTCAAATTTTAAATTAATTTTATGTAATTTTATTAATTAACTACTTGTTCAACTCCAGGCATTATTCTAGATACTGGAGTAAATATTTAGCCCAATAAAACAAGATGGTGGCTCTTAGTGAAAATACAGTTTAATAAGAAAATATATATACTGATGCCATTTCAATTGGCTATATTCCAAGCTAAATCAGGATAATTGCAGAGTGCTGTAGGATTCAGAGAAAAAAATGACTAATTCTGGTTGGTGGGTTGGCAAAGGCTTTTTTGAATTGCACCTTGATGTGTTCCTGATGCTAAGTTATTGGTACAATGATTATAAGCTATGTTATTTTTGTCCCATGGAAAAATAGTACATTAGAAGATGTCAGAGTTGAAACAGAACTAGCAAGTTAGATTTAGGAATGGGCTAATTCTCATATTGGTTAAGAGTCTGGTTCTAATTCTTATTGTACCATGGGTGATCTTGTACGTTTGGTCAACTACTGAACCTCTCTATGCTTCAGGGTTTTGCCTGCACAAAAAAAAAAAAATTAGCAACCTCTACAATCATAATATTGTCATGAAGATTAAAAGAAATTGTGTTTGTGAAATGATTATGATAGTGTCCGACTCTTAAACACTCAAGTAACATCTGCCACTATTACCAGTGTTGGTTTCATTGTTCATAATATTGTTATAGATGGGAGGAAATTTTGTGTAGTATATCTAAACGAAACTTGTTTAGCATAAGTTAAGCTAAGGATGTAGTCATTTCAGATATCATCATCATTAAAATACAAATGGAATAAGAGCCATAAACAAAGCCAATCACTTTGAATTGCTGTGCTTCATTCTCATTATAGCACTTAGCACAATAAATACTGTGTTATCCATTTTTATTACTTGTTTATTCACGATTTCCTTGTGCCTTTATCAGTAAGGTTTCAGCCAGAGAAGCAGAACCAGTAGGAGATATTTACAATAAATTTCTTTATGTAAATTTATAATTTGCTAACAAGATAGGGGGTAGGTAGTCAAGTCTGAATTCTTGCTGGTAAGGCAAGCCTTCAGCAAAGGCAGCCTAGAACTTTGAGCTCTTCAGGGGGGCTAAATCTGCTATCCATAAAGTTCTTTTTTTTTTCTTAATTAAAAAATTAATTGAAAGGGTGCCTGGTTGGCTCAGTTGGGTAAGCGTCTGATTCTTGATTTTGGCTCAGGCCATGATCTCACAGTTTGTGGGATCAAGACCTATGTTAGGCTCTGTGCTGACAGTTTGGAGCCTGCTTGGAATTCTGTCTCCTTCTCTCTCTGCCCCTCCCCATACTCCCACATGCATTCTCTCTCTTTCTCTCTCTCAAAGTAAACTTAAAAAAATAATTGCAATAGATTTGACATATAACTGTATAAATTTAAGATATTCAGTGTGTTAATTTGATAGATTGAAGCCCTGTGATTTCCTTTGTAGCATCAATAATTAGCACTATTATTCACTATGGCCAAGATACAGAAACAGCCTGTGTCTGTCAACAGATTATATATGGTATATATTATCTAGGGTTATCTCCCTTGCTTAAGTAAAGTTTTGTAACAATGTGACCTTGATCATATATATAAAATATATTCACCTAAACACCTGTATTAGTGATTGATTGAACACCTGGACACTGCAGGCACACCAAGCTGACCCATCAAAAGACCATCACAGCACCTGATTATTTTGTCTGTCATGTGTCTGACTCTATCCTCACCACCTATAATATTGCCCTGGCTAAGGCAGAAACTCAAATACATTTGTTAAATGAATAGAGAAATACACACACACATGTATATGTATATGTATATGTATATGTATATGTATATGTATATGTATATGTATATGTATATGTAGTCATGCTATATAACATTTAATAAGCCTTGAAAATGACTTTGAAACATGCCCTGTAATGCAAACCAGAAAATATGTTTAGGTCAGATGATAATTTTATGAAATTTTTTCTGAGAAAAATTCTGTTAGCATTATAGAACACTTAGTAATAATGAGAGATGACCTCTAGGAAGAACCATCAGCAGGATGTTGTATTTATGTAGGTGAGAGAAGCTGGTTCTACAAATCGGGCAACAGAACAAATGGGAATATAGGACATAATTAACAGAATTCGGAAAAAGACAAGACTTTGCTGCAGAAAAAGCAAAAAGAATCTTCAGCCAATAACTGTTGCTTCTTATATGAAGGTTATGGACTAGGAATATACAAGTAATAATTTCTTCAAGTAAAATGACACATGAAATAAATTCTCAAGTTGCAGCACCGTGAAAAGGTGCTGCTATTGGACAAAAATAGAACTGATCTATTATTTCATGACTGTTAGTTATAAGCAAACATGTAGTTTTAGTGGGAAATGTAGGAGTGCAATGAATAGATAACTCATCAATGTGCATGTTGGTAATATATTTTACATGTATGGATGTCAGAACTTAGCATCACTGGCCTTATTGATGAGTGATCACTCTGTTGAGGTATTAGACAACTTTTAAAGAATATTGAGATGTTATTGGTATTTCCATGTTCTTCTCTTCTGATGTTTTTTTAATTGCTGCAGCTGTTTGTTCTCATTTAGTTAATATTTAACTGCACTCTGTTCTGAGATTGTTAAAGCTAAAGACGCAATTAAAACAATCAGAAGAGGGGTGCCTGGGTGGCTCAGTCGGTTAAGCATCTGACTTCGGCTCAGGTTGCTGACAGCCCAGAACCTGGAGCCTGGTTCGGATTCTGTGTCTTCTCTCTCTCTCTCTCTCTCTCTCTCTCTCTCTCTCTCTCTTTCTGCCCCTCCCCTGCTTGCACTGTGTTTCTCAAAAATGAATAAATGTTAAAAAAAATAAGAACAATAAAAGAATAATTACTACAAACATAGAATGTAGTGATGTGTTATAGTAACATTGTGTTTTTTAAGGATTCTTTTGTATGTTTCTATACCTATTTTCCTCCCATTAGAAACCAGTATATCTGTTCTTATAAGAACCATAGAATGACAATATAAACTGTTATCTTGTAGAATGCCATTATTTATGGTAAGTAAAGTAGTTAAATGAGTTTGGAAAACATAGGATCAAATAAATTTTTATAGATTTATTTTATTGCAAGACTTGTCATGGTTTATAACATACAAATGTTCATCCTGAGTTTTCAGGGTAAAGTAAATAGTATAGAACATTTGCTAACCTTATTTGACTAAATTACCTTTCTATATTTTGACATTTGAATAGTGGCGTAAAAAGTTATCTCTAGAAGCTTGGCTTCTAGTTAAAGATGGCTTACTAAACATACATAGCTACTGCTCCTCCCTCTTATGTCTCGTTGAAAGGATCGAATACATATAAAAATAATATGGATCAGATACTGATAGTATAATAAGAATTTCCTAGACGATATAAAAGAATAGGAGAGAATAATAGGAATTTCCTAGATGATATAAGACATGTTAGGATCACATTGAAGAAAATTGCAACTAGAAAACAGACATCTTATGTAGAGAACTACCAAAAACAAAACAGGGAGAGAGAGAGAGAGAGAGAGAGAGAGAGAGAGAGAGAGAACCACCAAAAACAAAAATAAAAACAAAAGAAAAAAATATATATACTTTCCTAGAAGATAGCCACAATATTGAGAGATCAGGTTTGTGTGTACAGGGGATGGTATGGACATTAAGTAATTAAGAATTAATGAAAAATCTACTCTCTTATCCCTAAAGCAACTAAAATAAAAATATTTTCCTTCAAGGTAAATCTGTGATTGAATTTAGAAAACAGAAATGTCAGGAAAACAGAAACTGTGCTACATACTAGATGTGTAAAGAGTTTAAAATAGAGGAAGGGGCTTACATGCATTTTGGAAGAGATGAGAAATGCAGGTCATGGAAGATGGTTCCAGAAGTCACCATTTGAAACTGAGGATCTATCTCAGCTTGCATCATCACGGAATGACTCTTAAAAAAAAATCCTGAAACTTAGAACTTACTGGGATGTTGCTGAGATTGTCTCTATGTGTCTGGCTGCCACCACCTCTGGAGAATAATGGAATCTATATTATTCCAGCTGCCTTGCCAGTCTTTTTTTTTTTTTTTCAACGTTTATTTATTTTTGGGACAGAGAGAGAGACAGAGCATGAACGGGAGAGGGGCAGAGAGAGAGGGAGACACAGAATCGGAAACAGGCTCCAGGCTCTGAGCCATCAGCCCAGAGCCTGACGCGGGGCTCGAACTCACGGACCACGAGATCGTGACCTGGCTGAAGTCGGACGCTTAACTGACTGCGCCACCCAGGCGCCCCTACCTTGCCAGTCTTGAGCAAGCTCCTATGATTGGCAAACTCTGTCTGAGAAGCATACGGGAATGGAAATTCTGTGAAATATTTTTTTAAAGCATAGAAGGTAGCAGCATTCTGCCAAATTAGCAACAGGAAATCCTGCAAGACACAATCAAGTGATTATCCAAATAAAACTTGGATTGTTGATACAAGCGATTCATAGAGCAGATTCCAGGAGTTGAATTATACAAAATAACTTAGAACGACCCTCAAGGAACCAAGAGAAAACCATACTAAGGATAAGCAACTACATTCCAGGAAAAGCCTGCTTCCGTATTTCTATTCATTACTTCCAATATCTGTACCAACTCTGGTGCCAGACTTTTCTAATAAGAACCTAAGAAAACTAGCAGTTAACTGTTAGTTAAGTGTTGGACTGAGGAAATGCAGTATAGATATCAATACTGTATTGGGATTCTCCAGAGAAACAGAAGCCATAGAATATTTAGGATATTTGTATATGTTTGTATATGTATGTGTGTGTATGTATATATACACACACATACAGATGTATATTCACACATATGTATATACATATACTATATATACATATGTGTGTGTATATATATATATATATTTACATATTTATATACACATTATATATACAATACAACATATATATTAAAAGTTGGCTAATACCAATATGGGAACTAAGAAGTCCAATGATCTGATATGTACAAGCTAAAGATCCCAGAAATCCAATGGTATAAATTCAGTCTGAGTCAGAAAGCCTGAGAAGTAGGAGAACTGATGTATAAATCCCAGTCCAAGAGCAGAAGACAAGATGAGATGTCCCAGTTCAAGTGTTGAGATAAAAAAAGGACTCACGTGAATTCCTCCTTTCTCCAACATTTTTCTGTTAAGACCTTCAACAGATCAGATGCAGCCCACCCACAATGGGGATGGAAATCTGATTTTACTGAGCCTACTGATTGCCCACTGATTGCTAATCTCATCCAGAAACACCATTGTAGACACACCAAGAAATAATGTTTAATCTAGATACCCTGTGGCCAAGCAAGTTGACATAAAATTAACCACTGTGCATGCAAATGAGTTATAAGCAACAATGATCATATATTTTAGGAAAACTAAGACAATGAGAGTAATTTCTTAAAAAAAAACAAAACAAAACAGAAATAACATCCCTTGAGGAAATAGTTAATATCTGTAAAGAAAATATAAAATGTTTAAAAGTTGATTGCAGGGGCACCTTGGGCGGCTCAGTCAATTGAATGTGGGACTCTTGATTTTGGCTCAGGTCATGATATCAAGTCGTGACATTGAGCCCTGCATCAGGCTCTGTACTGACACCATGCATAGCTTACTTGGGATTCTCTCTCCCCCTAACTCTCTGCCCCTCCCCTACTCATGCATACCTGCTGGCATGTGTTTCCTCTCTCAAAATAAACTTTAAGAAATAAATAAATGAAATAAATTACTTGTAAATTGTATCTTCACCAAAATTAGCAATAATGTTATAAATAAAGGCATATTTCCTATAAGAAAAAAATTACAATGTAACAACTATTTAATTACCAATTACTATTTGAATTACTATTTAATAACAGCTAGTTAGTGATATTAACTAGTTTGATATTATAAATCTTATAAAATATAATGTAAGGTTAATAATATAAAACAATATACTATTTAATATATTTAATACCATAACATTTAATATTATAAAATATAGCTTAATTTTATAAAATATATGATTTAGTAATATTTTAAATTACTACTTAATAATTATCTCAAAATAAATTAATCAACAAATAGTGGATAGAATGAAAGAAAAGAATGGTTAAAGTTTAGATTACTAAAATAAGAAATTTGGGGCACCTGGGTGGCTCAGTCAGTAAGCATCTGACTCTTGATTTCAGTTCAGGTCATGATCTCATGATGGTGAAACTGAGCCTCGTTTCAGGCTCTGCACTAGGTGTGGAACCTGCTTAAAATTCTCTTTCTTGTTCTCTCAAAAAATAAAATAAAATAGGAAACTGAATATAAAATGAAACATACAATGACACGGAATTAAATGAAATACAAGATTACATTTAAGAAGAAAGCAAATGAAGAAAGAAATGATTAATGGGAGGGGGAAAAAAACCAGAAAACTTTCTCTACTTAATCATTTAAATGTTCATGGTCAAAGTTCCACCAAGTATCAAGCAGAATAATCCTAAAGTTTCATATGTGGACATACACTGCTAACATTTCTTAACTAGAATAATAAAAGGTCTAAGGAAGCAAAAGCACATTACATATTTATATAAAAGTCATATTATACTGGCATGACACATTTAAACTCTAATATGATAGAAAGTAGTGAAACAAGCTTTTAAAAAGTTATAAAAAAATAAAAGTGATTTTCCCAAATTCACCCAACTATGTAGTGGGTTCAAAGCTGGTTTGCTATTGGGGCATGTGGGTGGCTCAGTCAGTTAAGTGACTGACTTTGGCCCAGGTCATAATCTCATAGTTTGTGGATTCAAGCCCCACATTGGGCTCTGTGCTGACAGCTCAGAACCTGGAGCCTGCTTCCAGATTCTGTGTCTCCCTCTCTCTCTGCCCCTCCCACACTTGCAGTTTGCCTCTCTCTCTCAAAATAAATGAACATTAAAAACTAAAAAAATAAACTGGTTTGCTATTAGAATCTATTATATATATATATATATATATATATATATATATATATATATATATATATAAGAGTAGTGGTAAGAATCTGTTATAATAATAATTATTAATGCCTGAGAGGTGACAGCAAAATTATTGCAAGATCAGATAGTACAATAATATTATAATCATACTATCTTTTGGACATGTCAAGAAAGATTAAATGTGTTTGGTGCATTTGATAGCTAGCTAGCCATCATCTATCTTTCTAATCTATCTGAAAGTTTTTTGTCAGTGAGGATTAGATTGTTAAATAATTTGCAAATTGAAAGTGATTAGTTTCAGTAAAATGGTAAGTGACATTGACAGATAAATGAAATACTTGTCCTGTTTTATTTTTCAGTAAAATTAAACATAACTAAAATTATATAAGTTTATAAGCACCTTTGTCCTGAACTGAAAAAACAGAAAACTCTTAGACTTAGCATCAATTTTATAAAATAAGACGGTAACACAGAGGGACATTTTTGTTATCTTATTTGATTCCCTATTACATTGTTTTACTTTGCAAGTGTCCATGCTATTAACTAAGTCCAGAGGCACAGTCTGTATATGGAAACTTTTAGCAACTCACAAATAATATAAGCAGAGGTGGGAAAAGGGAATTATTTAGTCCTTAGGTTTGTGTTTAGCAGGACAATTTTATTAGTACTTCTTTCTTGTCAACGAATAACCAAAAAACAAGCAGTGGGGGTGAGGAGCAGTGCTTCTGAAACAATAGTTCAGAGACAAAGGTGGCATTCAAATAATAGCAACAGTGCTAGCAATACTTGAAGAAAGAGAAAAAAAAAGCAATAGCTAAGTAATAATTGATATTATAAATGTCAAAAATGTCTCCAAAAACTACATTTTTTTACTGACTTTGGCAAAAATAAAAGATTCTGTCATTTTCCAATTTTTTAACGAAAGGTGTATTTAGCCTTTGTGCAAATCCACAAGTAAGAAAAGGCTGTTTATTCTTCCTCCACAGTCACACATGTGACTCACCATTATGACACAGGTCCTGTTTGCAGAGGACATGCTGGCTGTCTTCTGATTTGCATTCTTTTTGTGATTAATGGAAGGGCAGTTCAGTCTCCTTGAAGGCCACTTTGGGATGGGATAATGTTTCCTTCAGACAAAACCATAGCCTGCTGCTCAGGGAAACCTGGGCTGCTGGCTGAGTTAAATGGGCTTAGGTGTTCTGTAGATTTGTTTTTTAGCAATAACATAGAAATAATGACTCCTATTCACATGTGATTTGAAAATTACTGTGGTCTACTATCACATGTATGCATGTTTCCTCCACCAGAGCATGTGTGTTCGTGTACAGCTATAGCCTATTTAACTGACTTTTAAGATAGAACATTAACCAAAGCATGGATATTGTCTGTATTACACAGCACTGTATTCTCACCATTTTGTTGTTCATTGATTTAGTGCTCAGAGGCATTCCATTCTTACCAAGGACAGCATTCAGTGCTGGAGATAGAACTTGGGAGACAAGCAAAATCCCTCCTCTCATGGTTCTTACATTTAAGTAGTGATGATACATTTTTTAATAAAAAAATATTTACAAGTTTAAAATGAGTAAAATACATACGAGCCTCCTGAGAGCTAAAGATCTGTAGGTAGGCTAACCTCCTCATGAAAGGAGAATTGGAGCCATGACCAATAACACCAATGCCCGAATTCTCTAAATGATTATACTGAAGACAGGAAACCACAGCACATACCTGACACAGGATTTAGAATTCCAAATGATTTAATTCAAATTATTCAATATGTTCTTATAGGGATGCATGCAGTATTCCCCTCCAAGCACATGCGTGCTTGTGTGTGTGTGTGTGTGTGTGTGTGTGTGCGCGCGCGCGCGTGCGCTGGTGGGAGGTATTATGCAGGCCAGGGTAGCATTCTCATTAAAATCTTTGATTATGGACTTGGGTTTGACTATCTATTCTAAAAGATATTTGCAAGATCGCTTTATATCATGTCTTCAACCTCTCTAAAACCTGTTTTCTCATCTGTAAAACGGGGTGGATAAAAGTAATTCTGATAATTAGATGACATAAAGCTTAGCGTATTGTTTGGTATATAATAAAATTGACTGTGGATACTTACTATAACAGCGACTAGTAGTTTTGTTCAAACATTTGTGCCATGTACTAACCAATTTCCCCTTAAGAATATCACTCCATTCTCAGCCCTTTCAAATGCATCGGTAATTGCTTGTGGTAGTTTGTGAAAGCTTGCCCATTGGCATCATTTTTCCACAATTTTGGTGATATAATTTTGTCCAAGTCGATGTGTGTTCTCGTCTCAACCAGCTTGTTTCATGTGTATAATAATACTTGCATCAGTGGTTTGGATTATCCAACTTGTGCTGGAGAATGATATGGGTTTACCAGACCCTCTCCTTCTCCTCTTGACACATAGCGAGGCAAGTGTTCTCATCTTCCTGGCACTCAGGTAGGGGCACACTGCTGGATCCCGGCCACTGTAGTGCAGCACAGTGATGTATGCTACCTCCAGATCTTGAACATAAAAAAACAAAACAAAATAAAAAAACTCACTCTGATCATTTCACAATATATACAAATATGAAATCATGTTGCATACCCAAAACTAATATAATGTCATATATCATTTATATCTCAACACACACACACACACACACAAACACAATCTGTCTGTCTTCCCTTTACCCCTAGTTGGATTCGGAAGATGAAGTGCAGGCCAACTGTGCCGTAGGCGGTGCCTAGAAGGACACATTCCTGGTCCTTGTATGATTGCATGAACAGATCCCCTCTCCTTTCTATACTCATTGGCCATGAACGATTTCTTTCTGTTAAACCATGAAAATTTTGGAGTTGTCTCCATTTTGGGGTTTATATCTACAAGTAGCCTACTCTATGTTATTTCTCTATTGAAAAGGAAAGGGATTCATTGTGTATGTGTGTGCGTGCACGTCTGTGTGTATGAGAGCAACAGAGAGACAGAGATAAAGATGGAGACACAGAGAGAAAGAGATTGTAAGCAGTAAGGAGAATCTGATTTTTTTTTCCATTGCAGTCACAATAATTTCTGTGGGCATATACCTGGCAGTAAGGTAACAATCAGATGTAAAATATCACCACAGTAGAGACAGCATCCATAATAAGGAAGAGGAGAACACAAGGAGAAAAAAGGAACCAGAGACATATTTCAAAATTTGTTAATATATATATATATACATATATATATGTATATATATATATGTATATATATATATATATGTTGAACATATATTCTAATATTTTCAACTGGAGTTACAGTGTTAATTGACACATTTCCCCATGACATACATAGACTTTTAGCCTACCAATAAAAGTATTTTGTAGGTTACATCATCTTATAATTCTTAGGCTAAAGAAGTTTTATCTCAGTGTCTTATCTTGGGTATACTAGGGTTCCCTATGGATCCTGTATAGGACATATAGAAGACTTTTGAATAACTAATCTAGCCTTAAGCATAAAACATAATTAATTAGGGAAGATGGGGAATATATAAGATTGATTAAATTATAATGTTGTAATTGTGCAGTTATGCAGGCAAAATTAGGTGTTTGTAGAGGTTAAGAGGTGAACTGTTCCAAAAGAAATATTCCACAGTTTTCTATTATTTAAATGTGAATGGCATCTCAATTTTTATAAAGGTTTTTTGATCTGAGTGATGGAGATGTAATTGAGTAATAATCGTGGGCCAAAACTCCTGTGGAATAATAAAGCAATAAAATCTAAAATGAAGGGATTCTTTTATTCACATACACTTCAGAGTCTTTATAGTACCTGATATAAAAAAATAATTTAATAAGTATTTAATGCATAAACTCTGATAAAAATTAGGTAGGATGGGGCACCTGGGTGGTTCAGTTGGTTCAGCATCCAGCCCTTGATCTCAGCTTAGGTCTTGATTTCAGCTCAGATCTTGACCTCAGGGTTGTGAGTTCAAGCCCTGCATTGGGCTCTGCACTGGACATGAAGTCTACTTAAAAAAAATAATAATAATTTTAAAAAGTAGGTAGGAAAACATTGAACACTTGTATGAACTACTGCACAGATTTGTCTTAGATTTTTGGTATATCCCAACTTTTCCAAAAGTGAACCTAAAACCTTCACCTGTAGAGAAATAAAAGAAAAAGTCATGTAGAATTTACTCCCCACCTTGTGTTATGTATTTCTAGACATTCTATTAAAAAATATGGAATTTAGTCACAGCAACATTGTCTACTTTCATAAATCAAGATACAGCATTTGAATTCATTTTCTCAATAAATGGTATAGAAGTAGGTGATACCAATGAAGTTTTGACAATAAACCTACCTCCACTTTGCTTCATGTGAGGTAGGTTAGAATCTGAGTTCCATCTGTGATACAGTGTGATGTGTATTATGTCTTCTCCAGCCTTTCCTGAAAGCTGTCTCAGGCTGAGAAAACTGGGTGGGATCTTTTTGTTCTACTGGAGTCTTTCCCCCCTTCATCCATATCTGATGCAGTTTGAGGATAGGTAGAACTGTCCAACTTGGTGGCATGTGTATTTGGTGAAGTTAAGCACTAAGGATGGTCTAGACTAAGCAATACCTCTGCCTACTCTACCCCAACCCTTTGCTTTTGGATGTTTCTAACTTTTAGGGCTTACTGGTAGTACTAGTAGTTAGTTCTCTTTGTTTCCTAAGCTCTAAGGTTACTGGACCTGCTTAGAACCTGCAGACTCCCCGTTTTAGGGCCTTTGAATATATCTGAGTTTTTTTCTACCTGGAATGTGCACCCTTCTCTCATGGCTTGTTCCTACTTCTTGAGTAGCAGCTGCAAAATCATATTCTCAGATGAAATGTCCTTTGAATATATCTCTAGCACCTGTATTCTTTTCTTACTTCCTCTTACTTCTTTCATACCAGTCAATATAATTTGAAATTGTTTTATTATTTATTTAGATTTATTTGTGTTCTTTTCTTTTTAATTAAAAACACTACATTTTGGGGATGCCTGGGTTGCTCAGTCAGTTAAATGTCTGACTTCAGTTCAGGTCATGATCTCATAGTTCGTGAGTTCTAGCCCTGCATCGGGCTCTGTGCTGACAGCTCGGAGCTTGGAGCCTGCTTCAGATTCTGTCTCTCTCTCTTTCTCTCTCTCTCTCTCTCTCTCTCTCTCTGCCCCTCCTTTGCTCTCACTCTGTCTCTCTCTCAAAAATAAATAAACATTAAAAAATTAAAAAACAAAAACAAAAAACACTATATTTTTGGGGTGTCTACTATGTGCCCAACAGTGTAAATTCTTTCTATAATTAAGCACATTCAATCTTTGTAAAAATCTTATAAAGAAATTATTACTAATCATTCTTTAAAGATGAGGAAAGTAAAGCTTAGATTGTCACCTACTCAAAATCTCATAGCTAGTAAGTAGCTGTTTACAGAACGGAACATAGATTGTCTTTATATTCTATAAGGAAGGGATGGAATCAATTTTATTCCCTATTAGTAGCCCCTACCATGGTACTTAGTATATATTTGGTACTTGATCAGTACATAAGAAATTGGGAAATTTCATGGTTTTACTGTATGAGGAATCTAAGTAGTGGCTACTTCCTGTGAACTACTAAGATGAAAGATTTTCTATCACTCTATAATTTATCAAAGAGAGATATTTGAATGTTCATGGAATGACTAGCTAATTGTTGACTCTTCCAAAAATCATCAGAAAAATCTTCTGATCAAGTGAAGCTACATATATTAGATATTAAGGTGTCTTCCAAGGTGGGGAACTGATTGATTCTGGGTTAAGTTTATGACACAGGTTTAGTTTAGTGATTACAGTAAGGCAAAAGTCTTAAAGCTAGTCTTGGCTTCAAATTTTAGCCTGTTCGACTAGATTAAGTAAGACTTTTTAGTTGATTTATGGTCTACTATTTCAGGAGAAAGTATTTTCTTGAGCAACTAAATAAAATTTTGCTTGTCTCAGTAGTGTTTAACATTGGTTAAACATTATTTAACATTAACAGGAAAATATACCTGGTCCCCTATTGTTTAACACAAGGATATGAAAGTATGCCCAGTCTCATTATTGTTCAGCTTAGTAATTTTAAAATATATTGGTTTCATTTTTCACCAGGAAGTAATGATATTATGTAAGACAGAAGTATGGACAGATGCTTTTTATTGCCCCCAACAAAAACCTAATGTGGCATTATATTCATATTTGTATGCAGAACTTGCTATTTACCAGTGGGAGCATTAGGCTACAGATGTGATAAAGTGTTGCATCACCCCAGCGCATTTCACCAGGTGGCACACTGCTTGTATTTATATTTGAGGACTGTGTGTTTCTAATTAATAATTTATAAATTTATACAATCAAATGGAAAGGGACTGCAGAACAGTGGAGGATGCACAGAGAGGTGTAAACAGAAGACTCTTTAATGGCAAGGACAATCGATTCTCCCCCTCCTCCAGTTTTATTGACCATTGGATTTATAAACATGAGCATAAAATGCTTCACAACACACTGAAAACAAGTACAGTTGGTCTACATTGAATCTCTTTGTAAAAGAATGTACTACCCATTTTAATTTACTTCACACAGGGTTTTCTGGAATTCAAGTTTGAATTTTGAAGAAAAAGGCCATTATGGAGTCTTTTGTTGGTTTGATGGCTATAACTTTGTCTCTGTGCTCAGAGACACGAGTGAACCATAGAAAAAGTCATCACCTTCACTTCTCTTGCAAGATTGCTTTCTGAAGCAGTTTATTAGGGAAAGTCACCATTTAATTAGGCAGAAAATAATTTCTTTAAATATACTGTTCATAGGGAAAATGACTAAAATTCATGTTGTGTACACAAGAAAACACAGACTGTTACTTATGGATATGGCAGTCAATCAATACATAGTTGCTTTAAAAAAAAAAGTACACTACCCCTGCTTTGGAAAAAAAAAAAAAACCTCTATTAAACTAATACACAAGAAAGTATCAGTATTATAGTAGCTTCAACCAAAAGTCATTTTTTTTTCTGTAATGTGAAGTTTTGAGAAAAAAAGTTTAACTTCTACCAGCAGAAACTTGATTTAGGGCAATTTTTCCACATTACTATAGGTACGAGGCAGAGTGAATGTAATCTTTCCTGTTAGATAAGTTTTCTGGGGGAAGGCTTTTGATTACTAATCAAGGAAAACAAATAATTCACTTTCAGGGCCAATAATGTTTAGATTTGGAATATTTTGACATTCATTTTTGTGACCCCTGGTTATTCCTGTAATTTGCTCATTCTAATGCATTTACCCCCTTTAAAATCAAGCCAAGCTTATGTCTCTCACTTTTTTCTTGTCTAGGCTGTTTATCCCTCTGGCTATGAGACTCACAAATGGTAAGTAAAACCATGCTTTTCTTATAGATAACATTGATGCTGTCATTGAAAACAAAGATTTAGAGCACTCAGAGCTTGTAAGACTATTATCTGGAGTCCTTTCTAACTCATGGGCCCTGTTCCAGAGCTGATGCAGTCCTAGATTCTCCATAGCATCACTTGCTGTTTCATTACATAATTCTACCTATTAATCTCTAAGAATTTGTGAATCAGGTAAATCAAATTTGAATGAGATCATGGTAGGATAACCTGTGTGTTAAATCAAGTGGTAATAAGATGTACCTAGAGGTTTCTTCAGCTAGAGATAATATATTAATAGTACCAAAATGAAATAAAGCAGTTTCAAATCATACTGGCCTTTAGACTAGATGTTGGGTCACTATAAAAATAAAAACAAAAACAAAACAAACAAAAAACATTAAAACATAAACATTAATAAAAGTGATCTGAGAAAGGAGCAGGTGATTTATTTTTGAATATGTTATTATATATATTCTTTTAGAATATGTTATTTTCTGGCATTAGTATTTCTATAGCTATCTTGGAGTAGTCATTAAAAGTAATAGTTGACCTGTGTTAATATTTTTTTCCTTAAAGATAGTTATTAATTTTCCTGGTAAGAGAAGGGGAAGCAGGAATAATGGTAAGAGTCAGGGGCTGGAATCAAAGGACCTAGCTGGATTTGAGTCCTCTTCTGCCCCTTCCTTGCTGCTCTGTGAGCTGAGGCAATTTAGTTAAACTCTCTGGTCAATTCCTGCATCTATAAAATGAAGATACTATAAATAACAGAAAAAAATTTAAATTATTTAGTGAGACCATGTGGGAAAGTATGCCAAGACTATGAAATGTCACACATGTCACTACTACTTACCTTCAAAAAAAACAATGGCTTGATGGCTAACAAAACAAAGCAAAAACAAAAATCCTAAACAACCCTTAATAGGTAGTATCATGTCTAGTATGACATGGCATCACTGACAGAAATCCGGAAACAGCCTGATGGTCATGGAAATAATTAAGATTGTGAATGGTCTCCTCTAAGTTGCCTATGATTTAAGATAGAAGTGTGAACGCATGACTGATGTTTTGAGGTCAAAGAGGTTGATTGGTCAGAGTCAGACACCAGAGGGAAAGCAATTATGTTAACTCAGACACTGAAGTAAACAGATGAGAAAAAAGGAATATTGAACAATCTTATCCTACTTAATTGCTGAGCAAGAGGTAGTTAATAAATATTCTTGGTAAGACAAAATAATTACTAAATAAAAACATGAATGAACTGTTATTGAAACCTACGGAAAAATATTCTGAAAATATACAATGTAGTTAAATGAACAATTTTCAGGTGGGTTTAGATAAACTAAGAAGATGAGGAGAAGGAGTCAAAGGATAATGAAAAACATTTATTGATTACTCATCTGTCAGATTACATTCTAAGAACTTTATGCGCATATTGATAATTAATCCTAAAAAAGTCATATGAACAAAGAAATGTTGGTCTCATTTTACATATAAGAAAAATGATTTGAAGAGTTTAAGTAATTCGTTCAAAGTAACTCTCTCATCAGAGAGTTATTCAGTGGTAGAACAGGGACTCAAATTCAACCAGCATGACTCTTGCTGACTATTCAACCAGCATGACTATTGCTAAGTAGAAATTTTCAAAAGGTTAAAAACTGTGACTTTCATGAACATATAAAATTAACACATATTAAAGTTTCCATTCAATTCATTAATTAGGGAGGAAGCCAATAAGATGTTATGACCTGTACAAGGAGGGCACCTATTGGGATGAGCACTGGGTGTTGTATGGAAACCAATTTGACAATAAATTTCATCTTAAAAAAAAAAAGAGCATTTTGAGAAGCTATGTACCTATAGGTAATGTTAGGATAGTTTACGAGCTTCAGTACAAAACTGTCCGATGGGGCCATAAAACTTTAGGGTTATCGCTCAGTGGGATTCCAATTATTTGCATATTTTCAGACATAGTCAAATTAACATATGACTTTACCACATCTGTGATCTTTAATTGTAGTAAATAGTTGACTATGAACGTTACCTGAGATCATCCTTGGTTAGATATTTCTTTAATATGATAAGGAAAAGATATACTGCCCACCACTCTGTTTTACTTTGCAGATTCAGATCATTTTATGACCTAACATAGTAATATAATGCTAACATAATATATTTCATTTTAGATATGCATTCACTGGGTTAGAAATGTAATACTTGTGTTATAATTATTTATGTTTTATATAGGTAAGGAAGCTAATACTCAAAAAGATAAAATAACTTCAGATCCATATACTTGAGACAGGATGCAAACTAAAAGTTTTTCTGTAAACTTTCATATTATTTCCTCTATGTTTTCCATACAGCATCATAATTCACATTTTAATGCTGTCCATATAGCATCATAAGTCAGCACATTTTAATTATAATTTTTTATTTGTTGTATAAACTTTTATATATTATGTTAATAAATTAAAAAATACAAAAAAAGCAAAAATAACATATCTTTGAGTGTTTTCCTAGCCATAGGGAAAATGAAAGTCAAAAAAACCCAGCCTTGCCCTTGAAGAGCTCAACATGCTGCATATGGCCTTTTATGAGACCAAGTAAATAGAAACATAATGCATTATTTAAATAATAATTTCCATCTAACCAATACTTAATGAGTATACATTTGTGAAAAATAATGTGCAGATGCTCCTAGGAATATAGATCAAGAGGAAACGAACTTTGCTCTTAGGGGATTTTCAGTCTGACGATTTGACATTCTAATATTTTTCTCAAGTGCTTCTATAATTACTGTTGTCATTCAGGTCTTATTCAGGTCTTGCTTGAATATATAAACTAAGCTTCTAAATAGTTTCCTTGTCTTAGACTCATCCTCTGCAGTGTGATAGTATTTGGCATTGTCACATGTTCTAAAGTCCAAGTATAATGCAGTGTACCAAAGGGTCTGTTAATGGTGAGTACAAAGTGATAGAAAAAAGATGAGTATAGAAGACTTACTGGGCAAGTGAAGTTAGAGAAAGAGGGATTAGAGGGACATTAAAAATAAGTTTAACGGCAGAGTAGAAGTTTGCCACATAGAGAATTCAGGAAAGGGATGTTATGGGGTTGCAATTATGGATAAGAGTACATGTACATGGTAACCATGAAGGGGTGCCACTTGGAGTTCTCTTTACTAGAGACCTTGTAGAGAGTAGAGGCTTATTCTGCTTGCAGGGCAATTTGGCCTCTATTTCAGTGTTTGAGCTGAGGACAGAATCTTCTGAGACAGCACAATCCAATGACTGAGCATGCACAGGATATTAGGAGCTAGTCATTTTTCCTCAATATAGACTCCCTTTCAGGCAGTTTTTGCAATAGAACTTCCCATTTAACTGGCTGAGACTTTCTCAGAGCTGTGCAACCGTCCTGTGTTACCCTCAATCCTTCCTTCCCCTCTCCTTTCATGGCATCATGGTCTGTAGACTTCCCCTTCATACTCCTGCTTTCTCTACTTTACCTTTCATTGGCATTACCCTCCCACCCTTGCCCAAACCTCTTATTCTTGTAACTGTTTCATCCCATGCTTCCTGGAGAACCCAAGCTGACATGGTATATTAAGGTAAAGGACTGTGAAAAAAGAGAGAAAAAAACACCTTATATTTTAAGGGCTTCCCTCCAGTTAGAGAAACCTTGAGCCTAAACAAAATTTGGTATGGTGACTTATGTGAAAAAATTTACATAGTACTAAGCAATCACTTGGATATAATATTTCTTTCAACATCTTCATCTGTTGAATGCCTCCTCTGAAGCAGGACAATTTTAAAGCAAAGATGATAAAAAGATGGGTGTGATACTTGTGCTGGAAGATTGCATAGTCTAATGATCCTGGGAATGGGAAATGTGGAAGACATTATTTATGCTTTAGAAACTGCTCCTACCATTGAGAAGTCTCCTGTGTATGGGTATGGTAGTCCCCCAAGCAGTGTTATTCAGGAAAGAGAGATTTGTTGTTTGGATCTAAACTTTTTTTAATGTTTATTTTTGAGAGAGAGAGAGAGAGAGAGAGAGAGAGGGAAAGAGAAAGACAGAGCATGAGTGAAAGTGAGGCAGAGAGAGAGAGGGAGACACAGAATCTGAAACAGGGTCCAGGCTCTGAGCTGTCGGCACAGAGTCCAGTGCAGGGCTCAAACTCATGAACTGTGAGATCATGACCTGAGCTGAAGTCAGACACTCAACTGACTGAGCCACCCAGGTGCCCCTGTTTGGATCTAGGTACCATCTCACCAGGAGTCCATCCCAGCTGCAAAGAGGAAATTACTATTAATAGTTGTCCATGTGTTTGTCATCAAGGATAACAATATCCCATCAGTAAAAGTAAATGGATTGAAGGTCCCTTAGAGTATCGTAAAAGGGTTAAAATAGTATACAAACACAATCATATTCAGTAAGTCTTGTTTCTATCATTGGGAGAAAATCAGTTCATTGGAATTTTTTATTTAGTCATTAACACATTATTTAATCAAACTTTAAGATTAAGCATTAAGATTTAAGCAAAAATATGATTAATTTGTTCACCATTGCTTTTTGTAGTGAGCTTTTTAGTGTATCAACAGCTTCAGATGAATGCATTAACATTAAGATGAATTTATAAATAAAACCACATAGATTCTTAGAATATTAATACTATGCCTGTAATAGAAAGCCAAAAATACTTACTAGAGAACATCTTTGAGAAACAGATGCAATGTTGTATGCATTTCTAATAAATTACTTACAGTGCATGATGGGACGATATGCCTTTGAACACTGGTTAATCAATCAGCAAATGGCTGTGTAATAAAATTGCTTGGAGCAAACTTTGAGAACTGTCCCTACATTTTCCTCCTCCTCCTAAGATTAATTATGTGTAGGGATTAAAAAAGGAAGTTGATTCATACAAAATCCTTTTTCCTTTACATGCAACATTATTACTGTAAAGGAATATGTAATACAATTTAATTGTCATCCGAAGCTTCTGTCCTTCTTTCTGCAAGTGATAAAACGATCCATTTGATAATAATAAAGGACAATTACACAGGATATAGATTTTAGTAAATCCATTGAAGATTTGTGTGTTTATCCCTATGAATCTAGAAAACCATTATATGTAAATTGATCTATCCAGCTATTGGACTCAAAACTTCAAAGACCCAGATTGTTACCATAGAGTATCTTAAATCTATTTTTGGTTATGAGAATTAGAAATAAGTAGTATCATATTTTTATTATATTATCTTCCCCAAACTATTTTGCTTAATCTTTTCAGACACCAAACAGAAGTAAATTCAAAGCCAAATTTGTGTATCTAAAGGTCACTGTTGGTTTTTATTGGGCTTATAAACATCATAATCATTGCCAAATTCTGCCTTCTCTTTTTGGCCACACTTCCCTAAGAAATAGATTGCCATGAAGATAGACCTACTGCCTTGGCCACATAAAACAAAGGAACATGGTTTAATTCTTGGGAAGTCCAGAGAGCCAAATGCTGCAATGGACCATGACAGAACAATAGAACAATGCATGGCTGACTTAGGGATAATGTCATGTTTGGGATGTTTAAAAGCATTTGTAGAGGGATGTACTATATTGATTATTGTAACAACATTAGAAATGTTTTTGTGGCTCTAAATTCCTAACATAGTATTGTTTATGCACATACAAAGAGGGTCAATGATCAATAATCCAATTTGGCACAGACAGACTTACTCTTTACCTTTTTTTTTTTCAACCTCCATATTCATTGATGCAGAAGTAATATAATACAGAGGCTTGCCATTTAAAGAGTACAAGTCTTATTTTATCTATCCCTGGATGGACTCTCTGGACTGTGTTTTTTCATGTTTATTAATTATATGTTTGGTATTTATCCTTCCAGACTTTCTTCTGTCCTTTTCTTTCTCACCCCTCATTTATTTGTACTATGTATCTCTGTTTTTCCTGTTGTTTTCTAAACTAAATGCTATCAACATTGCTTTTATATATTTTTTAACTTGACATTTTTCACTTTATTTGTCTTCAAAACTATTCCATGTCACTATGTGTAGATGTGCCTCATCCTTTTACATTTGCACATGGTATGATTATGTGTCATGGATATGCAGTATGGTTTTTCCCCCTTTTTTACTAAGAGACCTTTAAGTGTTTCCATTTACTCTCTACTACATAAACTGTTTAAATCAATATCTTTCTATATGTCCCTTTCAGGATATGCTGTGTTTTTTATAAAAATTCATTTTATGTCACAAAATTAAAAAACAAAATCAAATTGCAGCTATCTTGATAATTCATATAAATACTCATAAGCTAACAACTCTTTTATCCAACTTCATTTTTCTTTGCTCATTCAATCTTTATCCATCAGTCACTTCCCCACATATTTACTAATTTTTATCATCTCATTATTTTTACATTTCTTGAATTGCCTAAAATAGTGCTACACATAGAATAAATGTGATACTTAGAGAGAAAGGCTTTGAAGCCACCTAAACATGGAATCCAGACCTGATGCCATTAAGTTGTCATTGTGTGCTTAGGGTTCGGTTACTTTAGCTAAAAACATTTCAAACATATATGTGGCCACCTAGGGGGAGTCTTTTTTCTTTAATTTTAAAATTTAAAAAAATTTTAACGTTTGTTTATTTTTGAGACAGAGAGAGACAGGGCATGAACGGGGGAGGGTCAGAGAGAGGGAGACACAGAATCTGAAACAGGCTCCAGGCTCTGAGCGGTCAGCACAGAGCCCGATGCAGGGCTCGAACTCACAGACCCCGAGATCATGACCTGAGCCGAAGTCGGACGCTTAACTGACCGAGCCACCCAGGCACCCCTAAAATTTTTTTTTAAGGTTTATTTATTTTTGAGACAGAGAGAGACAGAGCATGAATGGGGGAGGGTCAGAAAGAGAGGGAGACACAGAATCTGAAACAGGTTCCAGACTCAGTGGTCAGCACAGAGCCTGATGCGGGGCTTGAACTCACGAACCGCAAAATCATGACCTGAGCTGAAGTCGTACGCTTAACCGACTGAGCCACCCAGGCATTCCTTTTTTTTTTTTTTTTTAATTTTAATGTTTATTTTTGAGAGAGAGAGACAAAGTGTGAGTGGGAGAGGGGCACAGAGAGAGGGAGACACAGAATTGGAAGCAGGCTCCAGGCTCTGAGTTGTCAGCACAGAGCCCTATGTGGGGCTTGAACCCACAAAGCATGAGATCATGACCTGAGCTGAAGTCGGATGCTAAACCAACGGAACCACCCAGGCACCCCAAGACACCCAGGGAGTCTTATTTTTTAATTTGGCATCCTAAAGCCCCAGATAGTGATCCTGTGGCCCAATTTATGTCAAGTCTTCATTTCTAAACCAAGACATGTCCGAGTTAGGTTTTTATGCAACAGATCAGCTTCTGCTACAGCCAAGTGGATAAAGATGGAATAGTAGAAGACTGAAAAAGATTGAGGTCATGGGCAAATGAGTGCACCAACTGCCACAGTGTAAAGAGGGAGGATAATGCCCTTCTGTTAGGATTATTATGAGGAGTAGGTGAGACAAAATCAAAAGAGGACCCTATCATATATTCAACTATAAGATGCCTAGTGCATTTTATATTTTAGTCCATGTCTCCCTCCCAAGTGATAATTTCATAGGATTGTGTGTGTGTTGTCTTTTTCTTTTCAATGGACAGTATACTACATATGTTATTCTGCAACTTCTCATTTTTTGTTTAACAGTATACCCTAGAGATTTGTTTCCATTATCTGTACTTAGCAAGGTAACTGATGAATTACACTCGTTATTATAAACAAGCTGTAATGAAACATCATTAGCCATTAGAGAAACACAAATCAAAACAATAATGAGATATCACTTTATGCCAACTACGATGGCTGTATCAAAAAGATAGTAACAAATTTTGGGGATGATATGAAAAATTGAAATCTTCATATGTGGCTGGTGGGAATGTAGAATCATGTAGACACTTCAGAAAATAGTTCAGCAGTTCTTTAGAAAGCTAAATATATCATATGACTCAACAGTTGCACTCCTAGATATATAGCCCCTTTCTGATCACTTATTCAATATACATTCATGCAAATATGAAAAAAATTAAGCATACACAAACACAATACACACTTCCAAGGGAATTGAAAACATGTCTACACAAAAACTTGTAGAAATGTTCATAGTGGAATTATTCATAATAGCCAGAAAGTGGAAACATCCCACATGTCCAACAATTAACAAATGAATAACCAACATGAGGTATACCCATACAATGGAATACTATTTAGCCATAAAAAGGAATGGAGTGCTAATATATCCTATGACATGCATGAGTCTTAAAAACATTAGCTGAATTAAATAAGCTGGACTCTACAGACACATTATATGATTTCATTTATATGAAATGTTCCAGATAGGTGAACTCATAAGGGCAGAGAGGAAGTTAGTGTTTGCCAAGATTTGGGGTTGGTGGGAGGTGGAATGAATGCTAATGTTTATGGAGGGTTTTTGTGGGGTTTTTTTGATTTGCTGAAGATATTCTGGAATTATAGAGTGGCTATGGATACACAACTTTGTGAATATACAGTTGACTCTTGAATGACAGAGGATTAGGGTACCCACTCCCCTGTGAAATCAAAAATCTGTGTCTAACTTCTGACTCCCCCAAACTTAACTGCTAATAGCCTACTGTTGGCCAGAAGCCTTACCAATAATATGAACAGTCAAATAACACGTATTTCATGTTATGGATATTATATACTGCATGTTTATAATAAAGTAAGCTAGAGAAAAGAAAGTGTTATTTAGAAAATTATAAGGAAGAGAAAAATACATTTACGGTACTGTACTGTACCAAGAAAAGTCCATGTTATAAGTGGACTCATGAGGTTAAAACTTGTGTTGTTTGAGGGTCAACTGTACTAAAAATCATGGAATCAAACACTTTAAAAAAGTAAAGTTTATGATACGTGAATTATATCTCAATTTGTAAATATTCTCTAGAAATTCAGATTTCAATTCTGAACATGTTAAATTTCAGATGCTTATTTATCCAAATGTTAATTGTCCATAAATTTGTTTCATTGATCCATTAGAATCTATTTAGTTAGTGCCTTCATTGCCAGAAACAAAGTAATTTTAGCTGATTCTTTTTTTGTTTTTGTTTTTATTTAAATTCTAGTTACATATTACATATACTGTATATTACATATATATATATATATATATATATATATATATATATATACATATTACATTTCAGGAGTAGAATTTATAACACCAAGTGCTTATCACAATAAGTGCCCTCCTTAATGCCTATTACCCAATTAGTTAATCTCCCTATCCACCTCCCTTCCAGCAACCCTCAGTTTATTCTCTGTAGTTAAGTCTCTTCTATGGTTTGCCTTTCCCTCTCTCTTTTGTTTTTTTTTTTCCTTCTTTTCCCTATATGCATCTATTGTATTTCTTAAATTCCACATATGAGTGAAATCTTATGGTCCTTCTCTGACTTATTTCACTTAGCATAATACAGTCTAGCTCTATCCATGTTTCATCGGTTGATGGATATTGGGGCTCTTTCCATAAACTGGCTATTATTAATAATGCTGCTATAAACAGTGGGTGCATGTGCCCTTCGAATCAGTATTTCTGTATCCTTTGGATAAATACCTAGTAGTGCAATTGCTGGTTCATATGGTGGTTCTAATTTTAACTTTTTGAGGAATCTCCATACTGTTTTCCAGAATGGCTGCACCAGTTTGCATTCCCACCAACAGTATAAGAGGGTTCCCTTTCTCCACAGCTTCACTAACATGTTTTTTTCCTATGTTGTTAATTTTAGCCATTCTGACAGGTATGAGGTAGTATATCATTATAGTTTGGGTATATCATTGTATTTCTCTAATGATTCTTACACTGATTCTTCCTTGGTTGTGGTGGTGTTTGGGCTTTGAACCATGACATTTGCAAAGTTCTCAGAATGCTTTTAGCCAATCCTCCCTAAAGAGTCTTACTGCTGCTTTTACTCTACTCCCACTACTATATCATCCACAACCAGCAGCACCACAGATAAGATTCATAACTGATTTACTGAAATCAACTATGCAAAAGACACTTTACATAAATTAGCAATAATCTGCAAAAACTCACTGCATCATTACATTTTATGGAGGAGGAAACTAAGACTTAGAGTTCAAGTAAGGTTTACAACGGACTTTTCCCCCTTTAACAGATTAATGTAGTTGTTATCAATCCAGACAGCACATTACAATCACTTTTAAAAAGAGCAATAGTTAGGTACTTGACTAAAGTAGTTAAGTCAGAATCCTGAAGGGTAGGTTCTACACATTAGTAGTTTAATCTTTTTTGGAGATTCCAATGTACTTAAAGTTTTTCAGGAGAAACTCAGTATCTGACAAATTGTAGTCTTTTGAATCTGTCAACAGAACACACATGTTAATATGCCCTTGATTTTTATGATAAAGATCATATTACAATATGTGCAATTTAACCAACATGAAACATATTACTAACGTATTCCTTGGTGATAGAAGGATTATTTACCTATCCTCATGGGTCTTTGTGCCGATAAGAAGCTTTCCTAGCAATAAGAAAACGTTTCTTTGACTTACACAATTGATTTCTTATTGTAGGTCAAGAGAATAGTGTTAATCCCTTAATCCCTTTATGAGTACAGTCATTGCAATATTGGAAAACTGTCACAAGTCATTCATTACCTCCTTTGATGTTCTCATTAGGAAAAGAAAGAATGCCACTTGCTATTTAATTGAATCATTTCATTTATTTTGTTAATTATTGCAATTGTTTAAATATAGTCCATTTTGAGAAACTATTATAGGTATCAAAAGGACAATTTGATAAAGTGTAAAGTTTTGATTAAAATAGTTGTGTGAGCAACTCAAAGGTAGAAGAGGAAGATTTTATTTGGTCTTCCATTCTACTCATTTTATCTATATCTTCACATATTTCATAGTAGACTTGAAATACATGGGCTGCAGGTTGGGTGTGTATAAGTGCCATGAAGGTGCAGTCGTGCTGTCTTCATACCGTGCCTGGAAAAGAAAAAAATGGTCATTGCATAGGTATTGAATGAATCTATGACTGGGTGCATGCGTATATCTATACACCTATCTATATTCTCAGTAAAATTAAATTCCTCGAGAGCAAAGAGTCTCCTTTTATCTTTTTTGTTTGTTTGTTTCTTTTGAGAGGGACAGAGACAGCATGAGTGGGTGTGGGGGGCAGAGAGAGAGGGAGAGGGAGGGGGAGAGAGAGAGAGAGAGAGAGAGAGAGAGAGTCCCAAGCAGGCTCCGTGCCTACAGCACAGAGCCTGACATGGCACTCAAACTTATAAAACCGTGAGATCATGGCCTGAGCTGAAACCAAGAGTCAGATGCTTGACTGACTGAGCCACTCAGGTGCCCCCCCTTTTTTTCAAAGTTCTTTTTATCTTTTTGTGTCAGCTGCTACTATTAGCATAGATCTTGGTACATCATAAGTTGTCTAATAAATATTTTAGTTTGCTTTCTGAAAGTAATCTGAAGTAGTTGATATTTTACTGGCTTCATCATTCAGCCAAAACTAATTGGTAAACTGTAAGTTTAAATCAAATTTATTTTCTTTTGAAAAAAATATAGTTTTTACATTGTTCTTATCTCTATCATATTTCCATAAAAAATAAATGGTTTGTAAGGTCTCTCCAAAATTCAGGAATATATTTTAAGTAATGGAAAGAGATGTAAGAGTAAAATGCCCCACTTTGGAGAGGTCTCCATGAAATACTTGCAAAATAACGTATTGACTAATAGCCTTGTTTCTCAAATTGTGATCTGCACAACAGCATCGTTGATATCACCAAGAGTTTGTTACAGCTGTAGAATCTCAGATCTCACTGCAGGCACATTAAACAATAATCTGAATTTAAGTTTGAGAGGCACTAAATTCTTGTTTGCTCGTTTTTGTGCTTTAAAAATATTTTGATGGGATATGGGGGTACTTTCAGAGTGTTTTCTGCCCAGGGCATACTCCCAAGAAATAGATTTTAATATTAAAACCTTTTTTTAGGTGTCAGCTAACAGAACTCTTAGAAAATAAACCTTTTGTGACAAATAAGAATCATCTGTATAGGCTGGTAGAGAAGGGTATCATCTTGCTACTAATCTTGATCACCGTGATTTCTATGATGTGGAGCTCCATGTTGTTTCTCAGGGAACTTGAAATTTTCTCCTGTCTGCTCATCTGATGGCCAAGCAAAGGGCTGTCTGTACTCTGTGTATATAGTCAAAGAGAATTTTCTTGACAGTCAAAGTGGTTTTCTTTATTCATTGTATTGTTTCTTCTTTAATAGCCTCCTTCATATTCTCTGGTCTAAATGAGGATGAGACAAAAGTAGGGTGAAACCAAATGTTTACTCGGCCATCCACCCTCAGCACTTAAAAAAAGAATTCTTAGTGCCTTCATTCTTCATTTAGACACTTTAGACACTTAAAGTAAAAGATATGCCACAACAAATAAGCATAATCAGTTGACCTGATGTTCTTAAAAGCAGTACATTAAAACATGTTTAATTATAAATTGTATTAATGGTTTTCCCCCTTCTCTGTTTTAAAGTACAATAATTTCCTTTTTTTGTGTGTGTGGCTGGTATACTGAATGATCTTTGGACTAGAAGTTAAGGAACACAAATTCTTTTTTTTTTATTTAAAAGATTTTTTTAATGCTTATTTATTATTGAGAGACAGAGAGAGACAGAGCATGAGCAGGGGGAGGGGCAGAGGGAGAGGGAGACACAGAATCTGAAGCCAGTCTCCAGGCTCCGAGCTGTCAGCATAGAGCCCAACGCGGGGCTCTAACTCACAAGCCCTGAGATCATGATCTGAGCCGAAGTCGGATGCTTAACTGACTGAGCCATCCAGGTGTCCCAGGAACACATTCTAATGTCAGCTCTTGGAATGACTGGGTATATGTGACTCTGTGCAAGTGATTGAGGTTTCTGGGCTGAGATTGCTTTTCTTAGAAATGACATTGTTGGCATAGACATCTCTGGAACCTCTGTCTCAATGACTCCATGACACTGTATCAGCTTCATTTTCATAAAGCTCCTGATAAAACTAATTTAAATCCTCTTACATATGACACAAAGTCAGAAAAAAAAAGAATATTGTTTTATATAGAATACAATTGTGTAAAAATAAGTAAATAATAAGAACATTTAAGATTTCTGTCATATTACTGAGAAAATTAGATCTGTATCAATAAACATTTGCAAGGGAACAGTAACTAATGCTCAAATATAATACTTCCATGAATTAATCATGTCTGCTTTTGCACAGCAGCAGACTGATCAGGGCTTAGTGAAGCCCCCAGCTACTTCTCACTCTCAGACTGTATTTCTGAGAGCAAAATTGATTATTTGAATTGACATTCTCAATCCCAAGTCACCTAAGTGAGCAAGAGGTTATGAATATTATGGAGAGATTTTATTTTCCTCAAAGTCTGCTCTGAATTCAGAATTGTATTGAAGGTGCGGAGAGCAGTGAGGCGATGCCATATTCAGCCCACTGGGGAGGAGGGAAATGAATAGGAGGCAAGTGAGGATTCCAAGGGGAACAATAAACAAATCTGTCTCGCTTACATTCAATGTGAAGAATAATATTTAACATCTCCAGAGTGCTTCACTGATCTTGATATCTCAGTTAATTATTGCCTCCAGTTCTAGGGTTGAATACCTACTATGAGTTATGAACTGTATTTAGTGCTGAGGATACAAATATGAAAGAATCCTGAATGCTGTATTTTATCACTGGTAGTTCTCAGTATTGCTGTCTGACTCATAGGACTTTTAAAACGTAAATCATTCTGCACTGAATTTTCTTCATCAACTGTCATTGCTAAGAATAGAAGTCCAGAGATAGAAGGCCTTTTGTGAGATGTTGGCTGTGTACTTTTCTGGCCACATATCTCATTACTTACGCCGATGACCTGGGTTTTACCAAAACTTTTGCATCTCACTCCAAAAATGACTTTAGTGGAGGGACAATCCTCTCTTAAATTTCATTGTCTTTCTATGTTATTCCATCTTCCTAGAGTGGCTTTCCTGGCTCTCTTCACTTAATTAGCTCCTACAAGTTATTCAAGAATCAATTGAGATATTAACTCCCAAGAGACCTATCCTAATGCTTATAGGATTATTGGTCCATTTTTGTATTCCCGTAGGAAATAGTTCTTAGGTCTATTTCAAGGGCTACCATCGATTTCTCTCTCTAGACCATAAGATTCTTTGAGTCACCCAGCCCAGAATCTGGCTAGTACATGCTCAAATAAATTTTCTTTAAAGAAAAATTATTAAACGACCCTATGGGGTAGGTGCTTCACATTATTCTCTTCCTTTTATAGCTAAAGAAACATTCAAGATCTTATCCAAAACCCAGGGTCAGTGGGTAAAATACATCTGGTTTTCTGAGTAAATTGTAAGTTCATTTTCAATGCAGTACCTTTTCATCTTGTGCTAACCAAAATCACTGATGGAGAGAAATATCAGGGCTACAAAAGCCCCAGGGAGAGAAAAAGAGGTGACTTTTGTGACTCATGATGAATTAGGGTAGTAAAACCTATTTTGGCCAACTTCCAGCTTGTGTTGTTGGTAGTTGTATTGTTGCTGCTGCTAAACAAAGAAGGTTGGTCCCAAACACATTGCAGATTAGGAAATAAATTTATGTACTGTAATTTTTCTCTTGAAGTCCTCTAAGATTCTTCTTTTTTAAATTTTTTCAAAAATTAAATCAGCTTTAGACACAGGCAATTTTGGAGAGGACTGTTTGCTGTCTGTCTGCCTTTGAAATAAATTTTATTTGATCTGTTTTATTCTCCCTTTATTTCTTTTGTTATTTATTTATTTATTTATTTATTTATTTATTTATTTATTTATTTATTTATTTTTGAGAGAGAGAGAGAGAGTGTGAGAGAGCAAGCATGAGTGGGGATAGGACAAAGAGAATCTTAAGCAGGTTCCACAGTCAGCGTGGAGACTGATTTGGGACTCAATCTCACAACCCTGAGATCATGACACTGAGATTATGACCTGTACAGAAATTAACCTACCAAGCCACCCAGGTGCCCCTCTCCTTCTTTTAAAAGTAGTTCTCCTTAAGTTGTCTAAGACATATTTTAGTAGGCTTTATGCCTCGCATGGAGGCCAGTGTGGGGCTTGAACTCAGGACTGTGAGCTCAAGACCTGAGCTGAGATAAAGAGTTGGATGCTTAACCGACTGAGCTACTCAGGCACCTCTTGACTAAGACATTTGAAAGGCTCTTAAACAAGAGATTAGGCAATATATTGTTGGCATATATTTATCACCAAATATTTTTTCCAGTTCCTTGTTATAAAATTTTCAACATACAGAAAAATTTAAAGAATGAGCTGTGTAGATTCTTTGTAAATTTCATACTTGTTAATATTTTTATGTGTCATGATACTTTACTCCTATATATTCCAACATTATCTGCCAAAACAAGAGCATTCTCTAATATAACTCTAGTACTTTTATCTCACCTAAGAAAAATAACAGTAACACCCTGATTGCATCTAATATACAGTTTATTTTCAAATGTCCCAAGTTGACTACAATAACTATTTTATAACTTTTTTTTTAAGACTTGGATTCTTGTTTAAGTTTATTAATTGCATCTGATTCTCATCTTTTTAGCCTATTTTAATTTTAAATAAGTTCCATTTTCTTTCATGTGTTTATTTTTCATGACACTGAATGTTGTAATATTCTGGGTCTGTTATCTTATAGAATGTTCCCATATTTGCTTTCTCTTGCTGTTTCCTTGTAACGTTGTTTAATTTGTTCCTCTATTCCTGTGCTTTTTCTAAACCAGAATTTAGAACTAATGCCCAGATTAGATTCAGGTTAAAGTTTCAACAAGAGCACTTCACAGGTGAGACTGTGCAACACCTCATATTGCACATAATACTAGTTGATCTTACTAGTAGTGATGCTGAGTTTAGCTACTTGGTTAGCTATTGAGTTTAGCTACTGAGGTTAGCTACTTGGTTGGGTTTTGCAGAAGAGTGGATTTTCAAAGTATATGATTTCTATGCTATTTATTAGACATCATTAATCTGTGAAAAAGAAATTTCTCTCAACAGCCCGTGATGAATTATAATTTGTTAAAAAGGCAGAAAAATGTTCAGATCTCCTGTTTCAGCTCTTCATTTCAGAGTGAAATATCGGCTTGACAGTCAACCTTCATATGATTTTTTTTCCTTTAATTTATGATTGACTAAGTGGTAGATAGTCTCTCTCTATAGACGTTTAGAGGCGCTAACTCTAAACTCAGGGGAATAAAGTGGGTATTGGTTGATTAATCAGAAAATGTTGGCTTCAAATTCTAGATCTACAGCTTCTGAGCCTTGTTGCCAAGAACAATCTCCCTAAACTTTTTCGTTCTCTTTCTTCACTTATCCAACTATTTTCAATGACATCTGTCAAGTTCTATTATATGAATTATTTATTTTACAGCTAGAATTCCTTTTATAGCCTCGTATAATTTATTAGGTTACAGTGTCTTCTAAGTTTTTGTTGTTGCTGCTGTTGTTTATTAATGAATTAATATTAATAAAAATTCCAGGATGAATTTAATGTATATTGGGTAATATTTACATTAAAAATTAAATTGTGAACTTTTACTTCCTATTTCTTGGGGAATGTTATAAATATTGACAAATTGCTGTTGTAGAGCCAATGAGGAGAGAAAACACCCTCTTGCCATTTGTATTTAATTTATTTATTCTTATAATGTCCTGTGTGAAATGTTCAAACTACCAGGAAATAAGTCAAAATGATTTATCAGCCTCTATGATAATATTAACTAGTAATCACATTTATTTTCACTGGCTTGTTAACATTCCTCTGGTAAGATTTTCTTCTTGTATTTTTTTTTCTCAACTACATATGTCTTTCTTCATCTTAGGAAGGAAGACTGAAAGATACAACTTCAATGTAACTTTCTTAATTTACTTTAGTCATATTTTTCCCCCATGAGATGAATAAGTCTCTTCATACACACACACACACACACACACACACACACACACACACACATGAGATTGACTGAATTATTACCAATTAACAAACCTGTAAAATTATTAAGTGATTATAAAAATGTTAAAGTATCTCATGCTTTAGTTTCCTACCCTTAGCAACAAATAAATGATGTTCTGGGAATGAAATGGTCCAAACCATGCAGTATCATGAACTCCTAGTAGGGTATGACTGAATTAATCTTTTTCCCACGTGAGAGATGGATCATGATAACGAAATAGTCAAGAATTTCCTCCACTCCCATATTCGAAGGTAATGTTTTCTAAAATTCCCTGGGCCCAAAATGATATCATGTTCCGGTTCCACAGTTTTTGGTAAAATTCTATACATGAGAGAGTTTAGAACTCAAATCTCTCTTTCTGCTTTAACTGGGCAGTGATGGGCAGTGGTGTCTAGGCTGATCAGCTAAGATCTAGCGGTAGCTGTAGCATAAACTGGACTCAGATATAAATGGGTAGGTACAGCTCTGGTTAGAGATACACGTGGATCGATACAGCCCTGGTTAGAGATACATATGGGTAGGTACAGTTCTGGTTAGTCTGAAAATACATGAGGCTGGAGTTCAAATGATCAGCTTATCTACAAACAGCAATCTTGGGCTAGTGAGTTGAGATTTGACCTATCAGAGATCTGTACTCTATCAACTGAGAAAAGCTGTTGCTCTTAAGAAAGACTGAAACTGTTAAGCCTGTTATTTAGGCTCAGGATTTGCAACCTGAGAAACACCAGGTATCAGTATAGCATAGTAATGTGGGGTGTTGATCATTTATTTATTGTGTGTACTTTGTCAAAATTCCTTAAGTTCTCTGTATGTTAGTTTCCTTATTGGACCGTGGAGTATTGTAATAACAGCACTTCCATAGGGGCTTTTTATGAAAATTAAAGGTGGCCGTGTTTTTCAGGTAGTTAGTTTATAGGGCACGTTTGATAAATGTTAGAAATCCTATTGCTAACAGGTCTGTTAGCTCTGGTGTTTTGAAGGCTAACAAAAGTAGAATCTACCTGGCCTTAAAAGCTACAGTTTGTTACATCTGAAAGTGGTCCCCAAATTGGAAGGTATCATTTCACTCTTATAATCACTGCACTGTTTTCTGTAAATAATGTCACATATCCCAGATGAGTCTGCCAATTTGGTAAGGTTATATTGCTATTTACAACAAATTTGTTCCTCCTTCTTCACCCACCAGATACATAAACTTTTACTGTCTTATCTTCCTTGTCCAGATGCTACATTCCCATTCAGAAACAGAGTTTTATTAGAGACCCCTGACTCAGGGTGACCTGCCTTTGAGTTTGTCAATGAAGTCTGCTACCATGCAATCTTGTAAAGATCCCTTAATGTCAATGCCTGAAAAGGAATATTGAGCTATAATCTAAATTATTCCCTAACAGATTACATGTTCAGTAAAATTATAATTATTTGTCTGAATTCCTGTTTTCTTGTGTTTTTGAATTGCTTTGTTGAAATAACTCCTGAATTTTCTCCAGGCCATCCTCAATATCCAAATATAATCATGCTTCCCTCTCCACACTCACTGCTGAGCAGTATTTATATATATATTTTTCAGTCTTTGAAGTAGTATCCAAACAGAGGATAATGGGAATTAAGTAATCCCAATATTTCAACAGGAAGAAACAAAAAGAAGTTATTGGCCAAATTTGCGGACAATATATCATCCTACCAGAGATGAGAAGTGAACGCCTCAAAGTAGCTGAGTCTGCAGGTCTCTTCTGACAGTCAAAGCAAAGTTATTGTCTTGATATTTCTATCCAAGGGACAATGACAAGAGAATTGCCAGGAGATAAATTGGAAGTTGTGAAGTTGTGATATTATATATATTCAAACCAACATCTTTTTAAATGCCAAAATTGTTATTTAATTTGGGCTTTTAATATGAAGAAGTAAAACCTTAGATGGATGCTAGTTAGTTTTTATAATTAATAGTGTCTTTTTACCAGTGAAACATTAGGTTTAGGCTGTAGTTGTCGTTCTCTCTCTTTATATCTCTCTCATACACACACACATACACATAAACACAGAACCAATTTACTTGAAACTTTGAATAGATAATACTTCTGCATGTTACAAAATTCAAAGAAGTTCAAACAGGTGAAAACAAAAACATCCAAAACCTAGTCTTTCACTCTGGTCTTCAGAGACATTAAGTCCTCTTTAGAGACAAGTATTATTAACAGTTTTTTTTTCTATAGCCTTATAAACATATCTGCATGTAAATGTATACTCACACACTGTATGTGGTCTAATGTGCATCCACTATTCCCACTGTAGGGACACTTGGGTGAGTCAGTTGGTTGAGTGTCCACCTCTCAGTTTTGGCTCAGGTCATGATCTCATGGTTTGTGAGATTGAGTCCCCTGTTGGGCTCTGTGCTGACAGTGTGGAATCTCCTTGGCATTCTCTCTCTCCCTCTCTCTCTGCCCCAATCCTACTTGTACTGTTTCTCTCAAAATAGATAAACTTAAAAAAAAATTCCCATTGTATATCATGACTATGTATCCATGTTAATGAATGTAAATTCACATTTAAATCAGAAAATATTATTTATGGGGAGACTGACACATGGGGAAGGAGAGTGCTGGAGGAATTTCCCTAGATCTCCTCTAACAGTAGTAGGATCAATAGGAGGGTCAACTCCGGTGAGTGTACACACACACACACACACACACACACACACACACACGCACACACACACCAAGAATTTGCATAGCTATAATATCCCTCTAGCCTCAAGGGCTTGGTTAGGTTGACTTCAAATAAAATTCCATATCTATCTTCCAGTAGAGATACCCAGTTTTGGCGTGTAGAATCTATTACTGTTGTTTCCACTGAAGAACACATTATGTGTATTTTGTGTATTCTGTTGCTTCACCCAAACCTGCTATTTGTACCGTTTTTTTTTATCTTTGCACCAATGTAAAAGAAGATTCCAGTGAATCAAATTATATCAGTAACAAAATCTGATCTTTAGAAATTATGAAGCTTTCCAAAACAGACTTCATTTATTTATTTCTTGTTGGCATTATTACCTAAAGCCAAAAATGTCTCATGTAAATGTACTGATGTAAATTATTAATAGTGCTAAAAGCAAGACATTCATTATACAGGGTCCACTAAGGCATAATAGTGGCAAATTGCCATGATTTCATTTACTGAATAATACATTTATCTAAGGTATTTATAGGTACACTCTTGAAAATATGTATTATTTTCATGATTAAGTTGTTCTGTCATTTCCAAAAAATGTAAGGCTTACATAATTCTTTTGACACACACATAAATAAAATACTCAATGATTTTTATGTAGGTGTGTATATATATATAAGTGTGAGTGATGATATTATTCAGTGCTGAAAAACAGCACCTCATTTGCAGCCTGAAATTGACACTCCTCTGCTCCAGTAAATTCACATTCCCAGAGTGAATATATCTTAACTCAAAATAGTGTACCTGGCTCAAGTGACTCATTTAGTAATACCAGCAAGTTCACTTTAAGTGCAGTTTGACAAAAAGAAGGAAAAAATGGAAGGGAGAATCATTTGTGACTTTATTGATGAGCATCTATTCATTTCTATTAACAGATGCCAGTGAATTCCTAATTTATTTCTATTTCTATTTATAAATTATGATATACAAGGTAAAATTACATTGAAAAACTTTTCATTTTAAATATTATGTCATGCAGATCAATGTAAATCAGAAAAAGTTCTTTTCAAACATTCACTTTTGCTGAAATCATTTACTAGTTCAAAGAGTCTACCATCTGCTGGGCATTAAAGTGAGTGGTAGGTAGAAAGAGATAAATCAAGAAGGCCAAGGCAGTTAAAGAAGCAAATGAATATATTGTGAGGTAGTGATGCTGGGTCACACGGACTACCAGTTGTATGCCTGCACAGGGAAGGACAATCTGATGCTCAATGAGGAGTCAAGGAAGACTTTCCGGAAGAAGCAATACATTAGCTGAAAAGGCACTGCAGTATTAAGGAAAGAGGGTAATGAAAAGGAAGTGAAGCACTTACTGGAAAGAATTTTTCAAGTAATGTTTTTGATATCAAGAGAATATTTAGGATAAGTGGTGCTGTGGTGATTTAAAGAACTTTCCCATGGAAGATGTTTTATTACAAGGAGGCATAAAAAGTAGATGGACTATTTTCCAGGAGCTGGAAGTTCTGAATTTACAAAAATATAAAGATTAAGAAAGGCATGCACACATGAATATACACTACAAATACAACAGACGTAGAGCTGCGGGACAGTTTCATTTCTGCTAAATGGTAAATCTAAAAATAAATGACAACACTTGTTGGCAAACTTTATGTATAGATAGATAGATAGATAGATATAGATACAGATATAGGTATAGATATAATGTTTAAAGTTGATTTAATTTTCTCTAAATCTTTCAATTTTAAAGTACTCACAGTTGGATCAAAGAAAAAAAATCTTCAGCTCAAGACCAAGTATGGTCAAATAATCCTATTGACAATGATTGTCTGGGAAAACTGAGCACAGGGGTTTCTTAAACACCCTTAGTGCCCTGGAGGTTCCAGATCCAAACCAGAAAATGGGCACTGCAGTAATCACAATTGCTTGATTACTAAAATCTGAAAAACATAAAGTCTACATATGATACTGAAACAAAAATTCTAATGACTCCTGTATCTCTAACACAATTTCATCTGATGTATCTCTAATGTAACATTAATGTGTCTCTAACATAACATTATTATGGAAAATAATTTTATTTACTTTTTTTAAGAAAATAGCAGTTTATTCTTGTAATGAAGTAATCAGAACATCCACTATAAATTTTGCAAATAAAGAATTCACTTTTAGCAATATTTCTCCCCCATCTATTAGCAATATTTTAAGATGTTTACTTACTCTTCTTTTTGGGTTTTATAAAGCTTAATAACTCACATGTTGTGGTATGTTGGAGTAGTGTCTAAGGTAGAGGGCCTAGGCTTTATTCCCTAGTGCTTTATATTTTGTAATGTGCTGGAGTAACTTTTGCTTGCCATTCGTATGGCAAAAACCAGTTCATTATCTGTAAAGAATGTTCCATTTGCCTAGGTCAGCTCTTTGATGAGAATAATGGGGAACTGAATATGTACCCTAGGTAACTGATGGTAACAAGGACTTTTTCTGTTCTCTTTAGTGGAAATTTCTTGGTCAGATTGTAACTAACATCATATTTATAATATACAAGATCTCTTTTCTTTACTCACATATTTCTCTACTCATAGGAACCAGCAAATTCAACATGTTTCAAATTTTTAAAAGTATAGTTTCCACAGGTATGTTACTTAATTTAGAGAAAAATAAATGTAAGTCAGCAGACCACATATATAAAATTTATAGTAATTTTGGACAGGATTATATCTCCCCATTCCAAAGGGAAGTGTGAACTGAGGCAGGGCCATGATATGGACAAATGATGTAGACCTATGTATTTCCTTATTAGCTCTGTTATTCTTTATAGCATTCATGTTTTTGCCAAAATTCAACTTTATATTTAGGCTACTGATGGTACTTTCACCATCAGTATATTATTGAAACCATATACTGTGTAACATAAGAAATGAGCCCCTGGGGCACCTGGGTGTCTCAGTCAGTTAAGCATCCTATTTCAGCTAAGGTCATGATCTCACAGTTTGTGGGTTTGAGCCCTGCATGGGGCTCTGAGCTGATAGCACAAAGTCTGCTTGGGATTCCCTCTCTCTCTCTCTGCCCGTCCCCTGCTCGCTCTCGCTCTCTCTCGCTCTCTCTCTCTCTCTAAAAAATAAATAAACATTTTTTTTAAAAAGGAAATGAGCCCCTATGTCTTCCATCTTACTGAAGGATATTGACATGTTTAAATAAATGCTTTTAGTACAGTAGCAAACACTGTGTTAGTGGGGTGTACTCATTCATTAAATATTTTACTTGCTTACATGTTGACCCTTGAACATCAGGGATTTGGACCACAGGTCTACTATATATGAGTTTTTTAATAGTACAGTTCTGTAAATGTATTCTCTCTTCCTTAGGATTTTCTTAATAATATTTTCTTTTTTCTAAGCTTACTTTATTATAAGAATATAGCATATAATATATATAACCTAACAATATATTTTAATCAACTGTTTATGTTATTGGTAAAGACTTCTGTTTATGTTATTGATAAGACTATAAGTGAAGTTTCCAGGGAGTCAAAAGTTACACATCAGCATCCCTGATCCCCAGTGTTCAAGAGTCAACTGTGTTTTATTGTATATATGAACTTTACAAATATTTGACTTCCCAACTATTCAGATATTGTGTGATGTTGGCTTGCAGTTAAGCAAAGGCATCAGGTCCATTTGTTTTTTGTTTATTTACATTATCATTAGCTAAAGTCCATAGTTTATTTAGAATCCCTGGGTTTTTACCAAATTTCCTTTTTCAGTTCCAGGATACATGCATTTCATTTAGTTACCTTGTCTCTTTAGACTACTTCTGACCGTGGCAGTTTCTCATACTTTTCTTGTTTATGATGACGGTAACAGTTTTGAGGAACACTGGCCACATGTTTTATGGGATGGCATGCAATAGAAATGTATCCAATATTTTTTCTCATGATAAGACTTGGTGTATGAGTTATTAGGAGAAAGACTACAGAAAAGCCATTTTTATATCAATGCTACCTCTTGTCAACATAGTTTATGACTATTGATGTTGTCCATAATCACGTACCAAGGTAGCGTCTGTCAGATATTCTACCATAAGGCTATTCTCTCTTCCATCTTCCAACCCTATACACTTTGGAAAGATGTCATGATGAATAGCTCAAATCAAAGGAGTGGGTATATATGCCCCCATCCCCTTGAGGGAGGAGCATCTACTTAAATTAGAATTGTGCATGGAGGATTAGTCTCTCCCCCCACATACCAATTTATCAATTTAGTAAATCATTTATTTATATCAGTAGAGAATAATAGTTATTTAATACTTTGAAGTTATAATCTAGTACTACTTTATCTATCTATCTATCTATCTATCTATCTAATGAATCTGGCTTTGTCCTTAGGAGTTCTTTCAGTTGACTCCAGTATATTTTTGTTTTGGGTTTTATTTCTGGTCCTAGCCCTAGAATCAGTCCTTTCTTCAAGAGAATGGTATAAACCAAGATCTGGACACAAGTTTTTCTCCTTGTTAGTGGGGTGTCATTTCTTTTGGCGCCCTTAGCTAACAAAGCAATAACTCTATGGATTTGCACCAACTTTTGTATATAGAGATATCTAAACATATTTCCATATTTAACTCTCTATATTAAGATGGAGTTGATATTCATGTTTCTAACTCTTATCTATTACCAACCACATGAATCTTTTTGGCCTCCTTTCCTTACTTATCTGGAAATTTCTCTTTAAACAGTGAGGAACCTGGCTCATAAGATTCAGGCTCTTAAATTTTCAGTCTGATGTATATGAGTGGAAGTATCACATTTGTTCACCTAGACTCCTGTTGGATGCAATTTTATCAAAAATTGAAAAAAAAATCGTTATGCACAAATCCTTTCCTTTTTGTTTTACAGATTCTACTCATTTCTAGAGTTATTTAGGTCAGTACCTTTTCCCCTTTCCCATCAGTGAAGCTGATCCATATATTTGTAATACAGTTAGATTCTCCTGTCAGTCTGGCTCCCTTCTGGGGACACCCCAACTTCCTAAATGATTTTTTTTATTTTGCATACATTAAGGTTCATTTTTTCTGCTGTGAAGTTCCAAGGATACAGACAAAAGCATAAGGTCTTTTATTCACCCTTACAGTATTGAACAGAATAATTGTACTGCTCTAAAACTCTCCTGGGCTTTACTTCAGCCTTCTACTCTGACCTCAAGCACTGGTTCTTTTGCTGTCTCTTACAGTTTTGTTTTTTTCCAGAATATCATTTGAATCTTACAAAATGAAATAATTTCTTTCTTTCTTTCTTTCTTTCTTTCTTTCTTTCTTTCTTTCCTTATATTTATTTATTTTTAAATATGAAATTTATTGTCAAATTGGTTTCCATACAACACCCAGTGCTCATCACAGCAGGTGCCCTCCTCAGTACCCATCACCCATCCTCCCCTCCCTCCCACCCCCCATCAACCCTCAGTTTGTTCTCAGTTTTTAAGAGTCTCTTATGTTTTGGCTCCCTCCCTCTCTAACCTCTTTTTTTTTCCCTTCCCCTCCCCCATGGTCTTCTGTTAAGTTTCTCACAATCCACATAAGAATGAAAACATATGGTATCTGTCTTTCACTGTATGACTTATTTCACTTAGCATAACACTGTCCAGTTCCATCCACGTTGCTACAAAGGCCATATTTCGTTCTTTCTCATTGCCATGTAGTATTCCATTGTGTATATAAATCACAATTTCTTCATCCATTTATCAGTTGATGGACAGTTAGGCTCTTTCCATAATTTGGCTATTGTTGAAAGTGCTGCTATAAACATTGGGGTACCAGTGCCCCTATGCATCAGTACTCCTGTATCCCTTGGGTAAATTCCTAGCAGTGCTATTGCTGGGTCATAGGGTAGATCTATTTAATTTTTTGAGGAACCTCCACACTGTTTTCCAGAGCAGCTGCACCAGTTTGCATTCCCACCAACAGTGCAAGAGGGTTCCTGTTTCTCCGCATCCTCACCAGCATCTATAGTCTCTTACAGATGCAAAAAAAATGCATCTTAAAAAATGCAGTCTCAAAAAATGCAATATTTTCATACTCTTCTTTTACTTAGTGTTGTGCATTTAATGGTTCTCTCTTAAACATTATGCTGTACTCACTTCCTGCATTTTAATGGGTCAATTTTTAAATTGTTGAATAATACTCCATTGCATGGATGTACCACAGTTACTTATCAGTTCACCATTTGGGGGACATCTTTTTTGCTTTCATTTTTTGGTGACTATAAATAAAGCTGCTGTAAACATTTGTGTGCAGATTTTTGGGTGAACATGTTTTCCAATAAACTGCATAAATAAGTAAGCCTTGATTACTAGGTCATATGAAAAGAATATGTTTAACATTGTAAGATACTGCCAGCCTGTCTTCAAAAGTGGCTATAGCATTTTATATTTTTCTCCAAAACGAATCAGTGTTCCCCTTCCTCCATATTGTTAGCAGCATTTGGTCTTGTCCTTTTTTTTTTTTAACTTTTTTTTTTTTAATTTTTTTAACGTTTTATTTATTTTTGGGACAGAGAGAGACAGAGCATGAACGGGGGAGGAGCAGAGAGAGAGGGAGACACAGAATCGGAAGCAGGCTCCAGGCTCCGAGCCATCAGCCCAGAGCCTGACGCGGGGCTCGAACTCACGGACCGCGAGATCGTGACCTGGCTGAAGTCGGATGCTCAACCGACTGCGCCACCCAGGCGCCCCTGTTTTTTTTTTTAACTTTAAGTCACTTTATTTTTTTCTATTTTTTTTTAAATTAACTTAATTTTTTTTTAACATTTATTTATTTTCAAGAGACAGAGAGAGACACAGTGCAAGGGGGGAGGTGCAGAGAGAGGGTGAGACACAGAATCCGAAGCAGGCTCCAGGCTCCAAGTTGTCAACACAGAGCCCAACATGGGGCTCGAACTCACAAACTGTGAGATCATGACCTGAGCTAAAGTCAGACAATTAACTGAGTGGGCCACCCAGGCGCCCCAAATGTTTATTTATTTTTGAGACAGAGAGACAGAGCGTGAGCAGTGAAGGGGCAGACAGAGAGGGAGACACAGAATCTGAAGCAGGCTCCAGGCTCCAGGCTCTAAGCTGTCAGCGCAGAGCCTGACACGGGGCTCAAACCCACCAACATTGAGATCATGACCTGAGCTGAAGTCAGACACTCAACCGACGGGCCACCCCGTCACCCCTTAAATTAAATTTTTAATTTAAGTGTAGTTGACATACAATGTTATGTTATGTTAGTTTCAGTGTACAACATAGTGATTTAACAGGGTTTTTTTTAAATAATTTTTGTTATTGTGTTTATTTATTTTTGAGATAGAAACAGAGCCTGAGTGGGAAAGGGGCAGAGAAAGAGGGAGACACAGAATCCAAAGCAGTCTCCAGGCTCTGAGCTGTCAGCAGACAGCCCGACGCAGGGTTTGAACCCATGAACCGTGAGATCATGACCTGAGACGAAGTCGGACGTTTAACTGACAGCCATCCAGGTGCCCCAGTGATTTGACAGGTTTATACATTATGCTGTGCTCACCACAAGTATAACTACCATCTGTCACCATACTCTGCTATTACAATGCCTTTGACTGTTTTCTCTATGCTGTAACTTTTATTCTTGTGACTTACCCATTCTGTAACTGGAAACCTGTACCTCCCACCCCTCTTCACCCATTTTGTCCATCCCCCCATTCCCTCCCCTCTGGCAACCATAAATTTGTTCTCTGTATTTACAGGTCTTATTCTGCTTTTTGTTTGTTTGTTTATTCATTTTTTTTTTTTAGCTTCCACATATAAGGGAAATCATATAGTATTTGTCTTTCTCAGTCTGACTCATTAGCACAATACCCTTTAGGTCTAGAAGAGAACACAGGCAGAAATTTCCCTGACGTTGGCCACAGGAGCATTTTTCTAGATATGTCTCCTAAGGCAAGGGAGATAAAAACAAAAATGAACTATTAGGGCTACTTCAAAACAAAAAGCTTTTGCATAGTGAAGAAAGTTACTAATAAAGCGAAAAGGCAACCTATTGAATGAGAGAAGATCTTTGCAAATGATATATCCAATAAGGGGCTAATAACCACAATATATACAGAATTTATACAACTTAACACCAAATCCCAAAACAAAACAACCCAATTAGCACATAGGCAGAGGACCTGAACTGACATTTTTCCAAAGAAAATGGCCAACAGACACATGAGAAAGTACTCAACATTGCTAATCATCAGATATTTCAGTCTCTTCAATACATGTGTAGTAGTATCAGCCTGTTGTTTTAATCTGCATTCCCTAATAAATAATGATAAACACCTTTTCATTTGATTGTTTACCATCTGTCATGAATATATCCCCTTGGGTGAAGTTTCTTTTCAGGTCTTCTGCCCACTTTAAATTGGGATATTTCTTCCCTAGTACTAAGTTTTAAGAGCTCTTTGTATATTTGGATATAACCACTGTATCAGATGTGTTTTATAAATATTTTCTCCCAGTTTGTGTTTAGTTTTCTCATCCTACTGATATTGCCTTTCACAGACATTTTTAATTTTACTTAACAGTTTATCAAATTTGCTTTTCTTTCACAGATCATGCTTTTGGTGTTTTATCTAAAAGCTCATTGTCAAACCCAAGGTTCCTAGACTTTCTTCCATGTTTTCTGTAAATTTTATAGTTTTGCATTTCATATTTAGGTCTATGGTACATTTTTCACATAAATTTTATGAAACCTTTAAATTCTATCTGGATCCTTTTTTTTTTTTTTTTATATGGATCCTAACCCTAACCCTAACCCAGCTGTTCCACTATAATTTGTTGAGAAGACTCCTATCTCTATTGAATTCCCTTTGCTCCTTTGTCAAAAATCTCTTGATTTTGTCAGATATCAGCCCAGTATATTTTTGTGTATATTTCCGGGCTATCTATTCTGTTCCATTGATTTATGTGTCTATTCCTTTACCAATAACATGGTCCCTTCATTAACGTAGAGTAATAGTAAGTCTTGATGTCCATAGTGTCAGTAGTCCAACTTTCTTCTTCTTCAGCATAGTTTTGTTTTGTTTTGTTTTGTTTTTGTTTTTGTTTTTGTTTTGGCTATTTGGGGTCTTTTCTTCTTTGATATCACTAGTTTTGTCAATATAAAAAATATAGGTTTCTGGGAGTTGGCTTAGGATTTAATTAAATATATAAATCACATTGGGAATAATTGATACCTCAACGATACTGAGATTTCTAATCCATGAACACAGAATATCTGTTTGTTTAGATTTGCTTTATTTCTTTCATCAGAGTTTTATATTTTTCCACATGTGTGTCCTGTTCATATTTTGTTAGATTTATACCTGGTTATTTCATTTTAGGTACTGTTATAAATAGTATTGTGTTTTTAATTTCAAATTGCAGTTTTAATTGTTTGATATATAAGAAAGCAATTGATTTTCTATATTAACAAACTCTGACCTCATTACAATCATTTATTAATAATTTTTTAATCATTTATTAATTTTTTCTTGTCTTATTAATTATCTTATGTTATTGTCTTCTTATACTAGCTAGTACTTTCAGTGTAAGAGTAGTGAGAGGAAACATCTTTGCCTTCTTAATTCTAGGAAAAAAAGCCATCAGTTTTTCACCATCAAGTAAGATTGTAGCTGTAGGGGTTTTTTGGGTTTTTTGTTTGTTTGTTTTTTTAGATTTTTTCAAGTTGAGAACAGTTCCATCTAATTCTACTTTTCTGAAGATTTTCATCAAGAATAAAGTAGTTTTCTGCATCAATTGATACAATCATGACTTTTCTTCTTTAGGTTATTCATGGGGTAGATTACATTACTGGAATATGTTTTACTTGAAGAAGGTGTTTAATTCTTTTTATACATTATTGATTTTGATTTTTTAACATTTTGTCTAGGGATTATATGTCTATGTATTTTTGTATCTATGAGAGAGATTGATCGGTAGTTCAGGATAATGCTTGCCTCACAGAACGTGTTAGGATGTGGTTCCTCTGCTTCTGTTTTCTGGCAGAGATTGTACAGCAATGGCATCATTTCTTTAAATTTGTCAGAAATCACTACTGAAACCACCTGGGACTGATGTTTTCTTTCTCATACACTTATGTATTTAATGATTCAGTTTCTTTAATAGGTATAATTCTATTCAGATTATATATTTATCTGCTTGTGTGAGTATTGGTAGCTTGTGTCTTTCAAAAAATAGTTCCATTTGTTTTAAAACGATGGTCATGGAGGTTTTTTTTAAACATTTTTCTGTTATTCTTTAGATGTCCATGGGATTAATAATGATGGTCTTGTTTTCATTTTTTAATGTTAGTAATTTGTTTTTGTTAGGAATTTTTGTCTTTGCTAGTCTAAATAAAGATTTATTCATTTGATTTATCTTTTAAAAAAAGCTTTTGATATCATTGCTTTCTTTTATCATTTTTCTGTTTTCAGTTTCTTTGATTTCTGCTATTTTTTTCTTCTTTCTTTAGGCTTAAATTACTGTTCTTTCTCTATTTTCCTAAGATGGAAGATTTTGATTTTAGATTTTTCTATTTTAAATGTATTTAGTGCTGTAAATTTTCCTCTAAGCACTGCTTTCACTGCATCTCACAAATTTGGATGTTTCATTTACATTTAGTTCAAATACTTTAAAATTTTTCCTGAATAGTATTTGATCAATATTTTATTAGAATTATATTGCTTAATTTCCAAATATTTTTTGGGGGGATTTCTAACTATCTTACTGTTACTGATTTCTGGTTTAATTCTATTGTGTTCTGAGGAGAATCATACTTTGTATGATTTATATTCATTTAAAACTATTCAGGTGTATTTGGGGGGGAATAGAACATTGTTTTTCTTGGTTAGTGTTCTATATAGGTCTAAGAATGTGTATCCTAACTTATGGAATGAAATCTTCCATACATGTCAATTAAATCAAGCCTATTGATACTTCTGTTCAGGTCAACTATATTCTTACTAATTTTCTGCCTCCTTAATTTATCAACTATTAATGAGGGTATTGTTGTCTCCAACTGTAGTAGTGGGTTTGTCTTTCATTCTTGTTGTATAAGTGTTTGTCTCACAGATTTTAACACCTTGTCTTTAGATGCATAAATGATAAGAACTTTTGTATCTTCTTGGATAACTGACCTCTTTATTATTATGAAATGTCTCTCCTTATCCCTGATAATTTTCTTTGCTCTGAAATTTGTTTCATCTTTATATAGTTACTCCAACTGTCTTTTTATTATTGTTATCAGGGTGTACCTTCTCTGTTTCTTTACTTTTAACCTATCCATCTCTTTATGTTTAAAGTGAGTTCCTTGTAGAAAATACATAGCTGTACCTTATGGGATTTTTGAATTTCTCTTATTCACTCTGACAATTTCTGTCTTTAAATTGGTATATTTAGACAATGAACATTTAAAGTGATTACTGGGGCACCTGGATGGCTCAGTTGGTTAAGCATCTGACTCTTGGTTTCGGCTCAGATAATGATCTCATGGTTTATGAGTTCCACACCTGCATCAGGGTCAGTGTTGTCGGTTTGGGTTTCTCTCTTCTTCCCTCTATGCTCCTCCTCCATTTGCACTCTCTCTCTCTCTCAAAATAAGTAAATAAACTTACAGTAATTTTAAAGTGATCATTGATGCATTTGGTTTACTAACCACCATGTTAGCACCTTATTTCTCTTACTTGTATGTATTCTTTTTCTCTCATTTTCTGCCTTCTCTACTTTTAGTTCCGGATTTTATATGATTCCATTTTTTTTTCTCTTTCAGCATATCAATTGCCTATTTGTTTACTTATTTATTTATTTACTTTGAATTAGCAGTTTTGTCAGGCTTTGCACTATGCATTCATAACTAATCTAAATCCTTTATCAAATAACACTACTACTCTTCACGATTTGTGCAAATACCTTATAACAAAGTAGCCCTAATTCTCCCCTCTCATCCCTTATAGCATTGCTGTCATTCATTTTACTTACCCATATAGTATATTCACCTGATACATTGTTACTGACTATTCCTTTGAGAAAGTAATCTTTAATTTGGTCTATTAATAAGAAAATATTTTATTTATCTTCATTTATTTCTTCTCTGACATTCTTTCTTTTTTATGTAGATCTGAATTTCTGACCTATATAATTCTCCTACTCCCTGAAGAAATTATTTTAATATTTCTTGTAGAGCAGGTCCAGTAGCCATACATTCCCTCAGTGTTTCATGTGGGAAAGTCTCTATTTCTCTTTCACTCTTGAGGGATAATTTCAGTAGATATGGAATTCTAGGTTAGTGGGGTTTTCTTTCAACACTGTATTTTATTTATTTGTAGCATTACGTCCAGATCTCAATTAATAGAATTTTAAACTTAGCCTTTGAATATATTCAAATATATCTCATTTGCTTGGCTGATGCTGTTTCTCTGAGTGACTCTTTACCCGGAGTGATATGTGAATGGGTCAGCTCTGGAACCAGGGTAAATATTCAGGTCACTCAACTCCAGCCCAGTGTTCTTTTTTTTTTTTTCTTTGTAAACAGTATTTTATTGATAAGAAGACTTTTTTTTTTTTAATGGTGAAGACCAGATTAAATCATAACTCAAAAATCACAATACAGGTTTTTTTTCTGTCATCAAAATTAAGATATGAATAGTCCTACGTGGCTTCCAATTGTACCACATGTTTCTCTTCGCTGCCCATGAAGTTCAGTGCCATCTGAATCATAAGTTTCAGTATTCTTTTACATGTGAATATCCAATTTTCCCAGCACCACTTCTCAAGACTACCTTTTCTCCATGGAGTATTCTTGGTGCCCTTATCAAATATTAGTTGACTGTATATACATGAGTTTATTTATGGGCTCTCAACCCTGTTCCTTTATTTCATGTATCTATTTTTATGTCAAAATCATATTGTTTCATAACTATAGTTTGTAGTATGGTTTGAGATTAGTAAGTGTGATTCCTCTGGTTTTGTTCTTTCTCAGAGTTGCTTTGGCTACTATTCAGGATTTTTTGTGTTTCCATACAAATTTTTGATTTTTTATTTCTTTGAAAAATGCCATTGCAATTTCGATATGATTGAATTGAATATGTAAATGGCTTTGGATAGTATGGGAATCCATTCTAACAATATTAATTCTTCTAATCTGTGAATGTAGATGTCCTTCCATTTGTGTAATCTTCAATTTCTTTTATCAAAGCCTTGTACCTTTCATTGTACAGGTCTTTCATTTCCTTGGATAAATGTATTGATATTTGTGTGTGTGTTTTTCTTTATAATTTATTTTATTTTATTATATTTTTAAAATTTCCATCCAAGTTAGTTAGCATATAGTGCAACAATGATTTCAGGAGTAGATTCTTTAATGCCCCTTACCCATTTAGCCTACCCCCTCTCCCACAGCCCCTCTAGTAACCCTCTGTTTGTTCTCCATATTTAAGAGTCTCTTATGTTTTGTCCCCTTCCCTGTATATATATATATATATTTTGCTTCTCTTCCCTTGTGTTCATCTGTTCTGTGTCTTAAAGTCATCATATGAGTGAAGTCATATGATATTTGTGTTTCTCTGACTAATTTCGCTTAGCATAATACCCTGTAGTTCATCGACGTAGTTGCAAATGACAAGATTTCATTCTTTTTGATTGCCGAATAATACTCGTGTGTGTGTGTGTGTGTGTGTGTGTGTGTGTGTGTGTGTGTATCACATCTTCTTTATTCTTTATTCATTCATCCAACGATGGACATTTGGGTTCTTTCCATACTTCCGCTATTGTTGATAGTGATTGTATAAACATTGGGGTGCATGTGTCCCTTCAAAACAGCACACCTGTAGCCCTTGGATAAATACCTAGTAGTGCAGTTGCTGGGTCGTAGGGTAGTTCTATTTTTAATTTTTTGAGGAATGTCCATACTGTTTTCCAGAGTGGCTGCACCAGTTTGCACTCCCACCAGCAGTGCAAGAGATCCTCTTTCTCCTCATCCTTGCCAACATCTGTTGTCTGACAGGTGTGAGGTGGTATCTCATTGTGGTTTTGATTTGTGTTTCCCAGATGATGAGTGATGTTGAGCATTTTTTCATGTGTCAGTTGGCCATCTGGATGTCTTCTTTGGAGAAGTGTCTATTCATGTATTTTGCCCATTTGTTCACTGGATTCTTTGTTTTTTTGGGTGTTGAGTTTGATAAGTTCTTTATAGATTTTGTATACTAACTCTTTATTTGATATGTTGTTTGCAAATAACTTTTCCATTCTGTCGGTTGCCTTTAGTTTTGCTGATTGTTTCCTTCACTGTGCAGAAGGTTTTTATTTTGATGAGGTCCCAGTAGTTTATTTTTGCTTTTGTTTCCCTTGCCTCCAGAGACGTGTTGAGTAAGAGGTTGCTGCAGCCAAGATCAAAGAGGTTTTTGCCTGCTTTCTCCTTGAGGATTTTGATGGCTTCCTGTCTTACATTTAGGTCTTTCATCCATTTTGAGTTTATTTTTGTGTATGGTGTAAGAAATTGGTCCAGGTTCATTCTTCTGCATGTCGCTGTCCAGTTTTCCCAGCACCACTTACTGGAGAGACTGTCTTTATTCCATTGGATATTCTTTCTTGCTTTGTCAAAGATTAGTTGTCCATACATCTGTGTGTCCATTTCTGGGTTCTCTATTCTATTCCATTGATCTGAATGCCTGTTTTTGTGCCACAGCCCAGTGTTTTTTATGGACTTTCTTGCCCTGTTGCCAGCTTACTAAACTGTTTTTGTTTATCATTTTCCCTTATCCTTAGCTCTTATATCTTGTGGTAATATAATGCAATCACATTTATAACAATTGTATTTTCAATACATGTAAAAATAAACCATACAAGTAGAAAAGATACAGTTTTAACTGTGTAAACTATTTGCTTTGGTAATTGAAGTCATGAAGTACAGGATAAATTTACTTTTTGGAAAAAAAATGCACCTTTCTAAAAATACATCTTTTTTTTCAACTGTAAGCTTAGTAATTTTCATCAAGAATAAACCTAGTATGCTTCCCTCCTTTTGATGACTGGATTGACCTTTAAAATGCAGCAGTACATGACCATTCTAAGGCCATTCACTTTTCAAATGTTTGTCCTTTCCCTCTTTTGTTAAAATCATCCTTCCACCAAATTATTTTCATCTCATCAAAAATATGAAACAGGCGATGCTTACTCAAGACCTCTAGCTTAGAATGAAAATTTTGGAAAAACACTATATTATCTAATGTTCTGCAAAGAAGCATTCTCTGGGAAGGTCCCTGCATATTTGAAATAAAGTAATTAGTTGCTACCAGCGAGCGGGGTTCACTTGTTTTATTGTATATAATTTCTCATCTAGAAGTAGCCAATATTTACAGGTTTGTGGAAAAAAATGTACTAGTATTTCAGTCACAGTATGAGCAGATAAATACTCTTCTGCAGAATGCCAGGTATGAGTGGTTCTCAAAACTTGACTATATATTGGAATCATCTGGGGAGCTCTGAAAATATTGTTACCTGGATTCCAGCCCCAGTGATTCTGATTTAATTGGGCTGGACACTGGTTGGGCATTGCAAATATTAAAAGCTCTCCAGGTAATTTTAATGTGCAGTCAAGTCAGAATCATTCCTTTCATACTGTTAACCAGCGATTGTAAATGTGCAGGTTTCCCTATAGCAAGCATAAAATATTTTTTATTGCTTCTGTAACAAATTATTGCAAAATTAGTGAATTAAAACAATATAAACTTACTGTGCTATACTTCTGTTTACTGAAAGTCCAGTGCACACCTCACTGAGCTAAAGTCAAGATGTCAGTTGGTCTGCTTTTCTTTCAGAAGGCTCAAGGGAGGAGAATGTTTTCTTATTTTTCCACTTTAAGAGGCGACCCACAGTCACTGGCATGTGGCCCTTTTCTCCATCTTCTAAGCCAGTAATGAGGAGAAGAGGCAAGATGATTCCTTCTCAGATTGCTATTTCTCTGGTTCTTTGTGGCCTGGAGAGAGTCTCCGTGGTTAAGGACTCTTGTGATTAGATTGGGTCCCCTGGGGTATACTCTTCCCATCTCAACATAAAGTTTGCCATGTAAAGGAACATTCACATAGTTCTAGCCATGGGATATGGTTGTGAGTCCCAAACTAAATCGGAGTCATTTAGGAGGCATTTGGGTGGTATCTTCTGATGTTGGACATACTGGCCCACTTGAAATATGTCTGTGTCCTTGCAAATCTGAGGCCCATGCTTTAAAGACTTGGAAAAATATTTCCAAAATAATGACAGTAAACCTACATTGAACTGAAACCTAAACCTGCTTAATAGGCTTTTCTGCTTCCTTATTCCATGAATGAGTCAAGAATGGGATTCGAGTGTTGGTTTGAGTGATGATCCTGATCACTAAAGGGGAATACGTTTTTGCTACACCATAGAGGCGAGAGAAATATGGAAGAAAACAAATCATCTGAGTAGAAAGTGAATGAAAAAGAAGTGTACCGGTGATGTGATCTTAATCGGCCAATGTCTGGGACCACTTGTTATTGCATTTCCTAGTTCCAGTGTTTATGGACATTCAATAATAAACCTGGGGTCAGTCTAATAAATTATTTTTATACTAAATTATTTTTTAAATAGTTTGATTAATTGACAACTATAAAATCTAATGTTTACAGACAATATTATGTATTAGATAGTGAATCCATGGCAAGGATGCCAATCCTATCTGTTAGCACATTAGAAATACAGAGATATGCACTATATTGCACACCTGAAACTAATATTACATTGTGTGTTAACTAACTGCAATTTAAATAAAAACTTTAAAAAATACAGAGAAATGAAGTCAGAATTTAACTAAACATTGTAGAAGGGTGGGGAAGGAGGGGAAAAAAAAAGAAAAAAATGAGATAGGAGTTGAGATTATAGGTACAAGTTTCTAAGTGTCAGAAAAAGACCCATGATGGAGTTTACATAAGAATGGAATAAAGGGGCGCCTGGGTGGCGCAGTCGGTTAAGCGTCCGACTTCAGCCAGGTCACGATCTCGCGGTCTGTGAGTTCGAGCCCCGCGTCAGGCTCTGGGCCGATGGCTCAGAGCCTGGAGCCTGTTTCCGATTCTGTGTCTCCCTCTTTCTCTGCTCCTCCCCCGTTCATGCTCTGTCTCTCTCTGTCCCAAAAATAAATAAACGTTGAAAAAAAAATTAAAAAAAAAAAAAAAAAAAGAATGGAATAAAGACGTTGATTTTGACTCCAAGCAAGTGCTACCAACTATTGGGAAAGTTTAGAGTGCTTTGGTGCAGTTACTACAACTTGCATTGCCACAGTGGTGCTACATTATAGGTTTTGCTCTAGTGTGGGTCACAAAGAGGAAGTTCACACAACTGTTCATCCAAATGGCAGCATTAAGAATAAGAGGTGGTTCTATTAATAAATACACTGTTGTCATAGCATAAACTAAGATTGTCTCTGACAAACCGGTGTACAAGGTCACCAGTTATTCAATTCAGAAGTTCATCAGAATTCTTTATTGAGTACCTTCATATCTAAATGATCATGGCACTTGCAAAGGTAAATAACAGATTACAACTATCTGGGGAAAACATAATTTCTAACAGAGGAACCAAGCAAGTGAACAGTAAACCAATAGGAAAGGCACAAATTGATTGAAATTATAAGAAAATTGAAATTTTAGGGGGAATAAATAACAATTAATTTTAAAATTGATTTTTTATAACTGAAAACATTTTGATTCTAAAAAATTTTATTCTTCTGTATGGAAGAATACAGAAGGGAGGGAGACTATTAGAATGGTAAGGAGAGGGGTTACAGGAGGTGTTAATTGGTAAGGTAGAGAGGGGAAAACATTGGATTTTGAAAGAAGTTGAGGAGTATTTTGGTCATTTTTTATACCTATCTCCCATCACTTTTCACATGATGCCTTTTTAAATATAGCTACATGAAAATCCACACATAGGAAATTCACACAAAATACTACACTTTTATATAATTTCTCCATTCTTAATCTCACAACACCCCATCCCGTCTTGATTGCCTAAATAATTTCAGAATGACTATAATATGTCCCATTATGTACTCATGAAATCATTCAAAATGTTCCTCCTAGCACCTCCTTGTTTAATACAGCTTCTTTTGAGCTTTCCTAGTACCTTTTGCAAGCCTTTTTCCATATATGTGTGACTAGGGTAGAAAGTGTGGTACGTGTGCACACACACTCACACACACACACACATACTTGAAAGTGGCATCCAAAAATATTGTGAAATGACGATTATTTTTACATGGATTATTATGAATGAGAATAAGCTATAAAGTATTTGTATCCATCAAAATGCATTAACGATGTGTTTGTAGGAATCACATCAACATTTGGTAATCTATATAGAAGAAATATTTTGAAATTTAAAGTTTAAGAATAAATTGATGCTCTGATATGGATCCCTAAAGAAAATTGGGTATAGAACTAACATCATTTATTTATTAAAGTGTATGTATGTGTGTGTGTGTGTGTGTGTGTGTATGTATGTATATATATATATATATATATATATATATATATATATATTCATGACTACTGTTCAGGATAAAATAGAATGTTAAGGGTCTATAAGTGAACAAAAAGAAAACAATAAAATCTTTGACAATATTTTTCAAAGAGTTTATATTCTATTGTAAGAGATAGATATTAAACAGAAAACGTGATAAATAAATTCAATTGATTTGGCAAGTGTTCTGGATAAGGAGAAACAATGGAACAAAGTGAGGAGGATTGAGAGTGTTGTCAGAAAGGGATTGCAAACCATTTAGTAGCTTAAGGATAGGCATCTGAGAAGTTGACATGTGAGCAAAGACTTGAAAGAGCCAGAAGGTAGCTAGGAAGAGCGATTTTTAGAAGAGAAGAGAGCCAGTGCAGAGTTCTGTGCTAGGAGCCCTTATGGGATATTCCAGAGGGGGAAGGAAGCTTGTGAGCTGGGGCACAGCAGTAGGAGATGAGGTCAGAGAATTTTAAAAATAGGGAAAAAAATCCAGAAGGTCTTGTAGACCATTAAAAGGCTATTGACTTTTACCCTAAATAAAATGAGGAACCATGGAAAGTTGCTGAGCAGGGAAACATGACCCAGCCCACAGTCAGTAAGGTTCACTCTGACTATTTTATTGAGGGCAGACCGCAGGCTATAGGGGTGGAAGTAGGGAGACCTGTTAGGAGCGTGGCCATTGTGGCCACCATGCTGGCCCTCTCTAGTGCATCTATGTGTCCACTCTGTTTGCTCATTTGCACTCCCAGCCCAGGGCTTTTTCAGTGAGTTCTGCAATGTCGCAGTGCAGTGACTTTCTGCTTATTCTCCCCTTCTCTCTCTGCTCCTCATCTTTTCAGCTTTTCTTTCCCTTTGCTTTTACTGTCTTTGCATCCACTTCTTACCACCCCTGTGGCCTCTTCTTCTCCTCTCCTTCCTCCCGCTCCCTCCCCACTGATTGCTTCCCTTCTTTCTTTCCTGTTCCAGGCATTTAAAAAGGGATCTGGCAGGGGCACCTGGGTGGCCTGTGCCCGTGGGTGTCTCAGTTAAGTGCCTGACTCTTGCTTTCAACTCAGGTCATGATTTCACAAGATCAGCTCCATGTTCGGCTCTGTTCTGACAGCTTTCTGGCTACTTCTAGTTCTTGTTTGTGTGGGTATCTGTGAAATTATCTGCTACCTTTAATTAAAGGAGTTACATTATTTAAAAATAACAAAGCCCAATATATAACTGTTGTCTTATTTGATTATCCCATAGCTCCATAAGCACAATAAACCATAATGTATTGATCTTAATACTTCTATCTGATGATATGCTGACACACTGTAGTTGCTCATTTAAGTTGATGAACTAATGAAACTGATATTTTATTTAATTATGCCCATCTTGTTTCAAACAGCAAATTAAGGGCTTGTTCTCTACTTAAAATGATGTTGGTATTGTCAGCACGGTGATCATTTCATAGAGATATGAAAACACAACATTACCCTTATTATGCAGAACAAATTGGTGACAATTTAAAGAGCACCTACTGTAAAGTGATTTGGAGTTTACAATTCACTTTTGGAGTTTAGAAGTCACAAGTCTTAGGCAGAAATATATTTAGTGAGACCGGGATGTTCATATCCCTTATTTGGTAATATAAACTCGTATGTAATCTAATTTAGGCCATTTTGGTAGATTCCTCTGAATAGATGTTTGTTTTTTTTTTTCTTAATCATATATTTTTTCACATTTCTTTTATTTTTAAAGTATGTTTCTCCCTGTCAGGTTTTTATTTATATTAATTTTTAGTGCCACCAGAAATATTTCTGTATTTTGTGGAAGCCTAAGTGTCTTTAACAAAACAAATGATTTCTTGATCTCCCAGGGGAAGTTCTGTTTCCTTCTCATGTACCGTTATAGAATGCTGTCTGTGGCTTTTGTTGCCTTGTATCCAATGTAATTGTTCAACTTGGCTTTGAGCTCCAAAGCCAAGATTATATTGGTTTTTAACTGAAGGCTAAGATGGTACAGAATAACTGTTTTTGATATTTTTATAAAGAAAAATATATAACTAACAAACATAAGTAAGAAAATGACAATTTCCTATACACACGCACACACACACACACATACTGTCAGGGAATTCTCATTATACAAACACACACACACACACACACACACACACACACACACACACATACAAAAATATAAGCTAGCTGGAGTTTAAAAACTCAAGATTAGGGACACTTGGGTGGCTCAGTCGGCTAAGTGACAGACTCTTGATTTCGGCTCGGGTCATGATTTTGCGGTTCATGAGTTCAAGCCCCAAGTAGGGCTATGCATGACAGAAACACAAACAAAGCCTGTTTGATTTCTCTCTCTGTCTCTCTCTGTCTCTCTCTGTCTCTCTCTCTCTCTCTTTCTGTCTCTCTCTCTCTTTCTCTGACCCTCTTCCCTGCTCAAAACAACTAAATAAACTTAAAAAAAAATAACCCTCAAGTTCATTGTCTGCCTATTATTTGCTCTGACTTTCTTCTTGAAGAATGGGGCTACCCTCTTTCTTGCATTAGTGCACATAAGGAATTCAGCTGTTAACAGCTGTGTAGTTAGTAGCTATGAGCCCTACTTCATGCCAATGGTATATAACTGGAATTTCCTGGGTGTGGCATTTGGCAAAGTTCTTGTTTCCCTGATAAAATGAGACAAACCTGTCTGTCCTGGCCCTTTGATTTAGCCCTCTTTATTTCTTCCTGCTTGGAATCTGAGGTGATGCTTAAAAGTAGAGCCATCATCTTGTGACACAGGGAATGTGCTTTCCCATTAAGTAAGGAAGGGTTTATAAAGACTGCATCTCTGATGAAGTCATTAATCAGCTTCATCATCTACAGACCACCTGTGGGCTTCTTGCCCTGCAAGTGAAAATAACTCTTATTGAAGCTAATTTTGTAAGACTTTCCATTACTTGCAGGTAAGTATAACATTAACTGATACAACTCTCTTACTGATTAGATTTTATAGTTTGTAGCTTCCATACTTTTTTTTTTATGTTCTTAGTCTATAATAACAGGCTGTTTTTACTTTGCAAACAATGCAAAAGATGCATCTTCCAAAGGGTATAATACCCTTTATTAAAAACAAAACAAAACAAAACAAAAGAAAATCTCACCTCCATTTTTTTTAGTAAGGTGAAAAGAAAATATCAGGACCCATATTTCCAAGTTCAGTGGAAGTAGTTGGCTGTTCCTTCTGTTTTTCTTTTTTAACAATTTTTTAATGTTTATTTATTTTTGAGAGACAGACACAGAGTATAAGTGGGGGAGGGGCAGAGAGAGGGAGACCCAGAACCTGAAGCAAGCTCCAGGCTCTGAGCTGTCAGCACAGAGCCCGATGCAGGGCTCAAACCCATGAACTTTGAGATCATGACTTGAGCTGAAGTTGGACTTTTAACTGAGTAAACCACCCAGTTGCCCCACTTCCTTCTATTTTTAACAAACATAATGCTAAAAAGCATTCAAATAACACCTGTTTCCCAATTGTTGCTAAATGGTTCTTTGGTAATGAAAACAACTATCTTGGACCTCAGAGGTAGTGTGCCTCATTTGGAAGTGGGAAGGGCACAGAGAGGGAGAGCTCAGTCCATGGTCATGTCTCTGGGGGACAGATCACTGCAAGTGGGTCCAAGTAACTTAGTATAACTTGCTTAACACAGTGGCTCCTGTAGAGAAACTATTACAAGGCAAGGCAGGAGTTAAGGGCCCATAGAGTGGGATTTGACTGAAGATGTCTACACGTAATCCTTTCATGACTTGAACCTCTTTCAGTTCCTTACATTCTGTCCCTCCTTTCTCATCAAGTCCACTGAGGTGACATTTTGCTTTTGTTTCAAGTAGGCCCTATCTACTCTTAAACCTTATGTGATAAATTGCCTTGCCTATGTGCTTCAGGCTCCTGAGGTGAACTTGTCTCTTAGTTGCTCTCCCTAAATAAATAGAGTCCAGTCTCCTGACATGTAACTCTTGAAGTTTGGTGAAACAGGAAATATATATATATATATATATATATATATATATATATATATATATGTATATATGTATGTGTGTGTGTATAAAGAAATGGAAGTGGTTTCTAATTTTTCTGGTTTCCAGTTGGATGTTAAATTGTGTTTTCCCATCCTCATAATGTCAGAGAACAGTTTCACTCAGGTAAAACATAAAAAGCCAGATTATAGATGGAGTTTTAACAACAACAAAAAAAATGTTCAGTTCAAAGTTATTTCTCCTGACAGATGCATCCTGAGGTACCTGGAAGTTTAAAATGATTATAAGATGAATGGTAACATTAGTGGGAAACTGAACCTTCTCATTTCATTAGGGATGGCTTAATCTGTAATGCATAAAGCCAGCATCTCTAATCCCCTAACCCCTCACCTTGAAAGAGACATTGCATCAAGAAAGTGATCTTTTTTTTATATTAGTAAATTTTTAAATGACCATCATGCTTGAATATACAACCATGCTCTGCTATAGTTAAGGAGATGTATGCTAGAAGCAGGATATGGTCTATGTCTTGTATTTTCGGAGTAATACAAGATTTTTACCAAAATCCCTATATACTCCCTAAAGATTGTAGTTTTAAAATGGATGTAATAAGTTTTTTGAGGGGATGTCAGTCATCGTACGCTTTACTGTTTTAAATTTGCAGAGTGTCTCCTTTTATGTTCTGGGTTTATAGAAATGAATAATGTATGAGATGTCAGAGCCCTTGGAGATCAGTTAGTCTAACCCCCTCAGTACCCAGATGAGAATATTGAGACATCAAGACCCACATAACCGATTTTGGTGTCATGATGCCCTCTATCAAATGGAAAACAATGTCAAGCACCAGCCCTCCTCACCATACCTACCATAAATCACTGATACAGGAGTAAATTTGACAAAAGCCTTTGAATTACTGAATTAGAGAATGATATCCAGTAGGTCCCTTGGATTTTTAAAGTTGCACAGATTTATACCCTCTATATAAAAACAGCAACATATATAAAGAAAATATTTTAAAAATATTTCTGATACCAAATTCCTTAAAATCACACACATATGTCAACACCTGAAAATAACATATAGTATACAGTATACAGTTAAAGCAGCCTGCATTTGATAGTATTAGTAAAATCATTTACTTAGATACAACATTTATTTATATAGATAATTTTTCAAAAGGAGATATTCCTATTTTTTGTTGGAGATTCTCTTTCTTCATGATATGTAGTGTATTATCCATCCTTAATATATTATTCATTCTGGTTTTTATATATATTGCCTGAAAACATAACAGTAAAGTAGTTGGATATATGATCTGAGGTTAAAATGCTTAGTACATGGAAAAGTAAAGTTTTTTTTAAGGCTTTATGTCTTTTTAAAAAAAGCTCACAAATTGTGTTTTACAGTATAAGAGCTAAAAAGTCCTATTAATGACACTTGAAGTTTTATAGTAGCTGCTACTTGCCAGTGATCATTAAGTGAATAAAGCATCCATCAGTGGTATGGAAATCAGCCCTGTTCATAAATCATTCTACTCAATCTGTTACCAGAGGTGAGCTAAATGAACATTTTAGGAACATCTATAAAAATTTAAGACCAGGAGAGATGATTTTCTCAATCTATTTAGTAGTCAGTACTGATAGAAGTCTTCTAAGAAAAAAATTTGTCAATTTCTTCATTTTACATAGCATATGATCTAAACAAGTACATTTCTTCTTGCAAATGCCATGATTTTAATACAGACTAAATTTTCTTTGCCTAAACAGACTAGTTTTATGAGTGAGAAAAGTGTTCACTAGGGGAGGGAATGGCACACGCCTTTCTCTGTGCTTAAGTTACTTTTCCTTATTTGTGACTTCTACTCGACCCCAACCCCATCCCTGGCACCCCAATGCCCTCATACATTTTTGGTTTGTATAGAAGGTACTTCTTAGGTCCCCAGAAATTTCAGTTTACTTCTACCTCAGAACATGCTTTATAGGATTTTGAAATTAAGCTCCTCATGCTTGCCTGGTCCAAGTGGTACACATATCTAGCTGTGCAGGTTATGAGAGAAAGATGGCCTGACAGTGTGCTAGGTGGGCTTACACTTCCTACTGAGAAATTACAAGTCTCCTTGTTGTTTTGCTTGACTTTTCTGTCCCAAAACTTCTGGGCATCCTTCTTGACATTACTTCAAAGACATTCTGAATAGAAACTGGACTAGTCCCAACCATTCTTAGATCATTTGCTTCAACTTTCCGAAGTGATATAATTTGTTTTCATTATTTTTACCAAGCAATCAAAACGATTTTTTCTTTTTATTTTTCTTCTCCTATTTCCCATAACTGTACCTTTTCCTCCCTCAACAAAATCCCTTCACCTTTTCTGTCCACCAGACTTCAGAAGGAAGGATGCGATATCCTGTCATGAGTTCTTAGAGAGTAGAAATCACTGGGTCAGCTAGGTCCTTTCCAATTAACACTCCAAATTACATTTGTGAAGTGTGAGCTTCAGTGCTATGTTCTCTGCTGTCAGACCTGGTAAAAATATTCCATCAAAAATAGCCTCAGAGATTCACATGACCTTGGGTATCATTGAAGATGTAAATGCTTTATAAGGTGTTTAGAAAGAATTGACAAAATGCTTCTCTGACTAGAGCTGAAACCAGTAAATCATGATTTTATTTTATTTCATTCCCTTGTGTGATTTTTTTTTTTTTACAAAGCCTGGGGTAGGAGGGAGGAAATAGCCCATTCCCAGGACAAGCAAGAAATGACAACTATGATGATCAAAAATAAATAAATAAATAAATAAATAAATAAATAAATAAATAAATAAATAAAATTTGGGCCTGAAGAACCTCCATTTTATAAGAGTAGTTTGGAATCCCAATTTAAAAGTGAAATGTTTTCCTCACAAATAGGCAAAATGTTTTATGGAGTAATGAAGAGGAGTAGAGTGTCCTGTAGCTGCTGGATTGAATTACATTACTCTTGCTTTATTGCTTTGAGGAAGTATTAGCCAGATTACTTCTGTATGTCCTTGAAAAAGAAGGATTTTTTTTTTCTTACTACTATTGGGGGAAAATTAGAGAAGGAAAAATTAGTATGTGTCCAAGCAGGATAAAAAAGCAATATGCCTGCATTTATTCAAATCACACATATCTGTATATATTTGTAACACATTGTCAGATTGATTTGCATGTGATTTTCAGTGTGTTTCACTCTTGCGCCCCTCTGTGCCTTTGCAAGTGCTATTTTCTTTCTGACATTGCCTCTTTTCTTCTTTTTTATGCCCTGTGTGTTCTTTCTCTATTTTAGACACTGCATTCAAGATTTTAACATCTGTGAAACTTTCCTTGCCTCTCTGTAATAAATATCCTCCACACTCCTTTTCCTGTACTGCCATAGATTGTTATATAAATCTTGATCAAAGATTGTTTATTGTATACTCTAATACTTTTTAATGTATTCATCTCCCTACCCTGACACCAAGCTCCACAAGGCAAGACTATATCTCATTTTCTTTTATGTGTTTTATTTCTAGCACATAATACACATTTAATAAATACATTTTTGAATGTCTGCATAGAGACATGCAATTCAATTGTATCATGTAACCTTTTATATGCAAATGTGTGTATACATATATACATATAAAAGGTATTAGAAAGAAGATGCTAAGATAGTGATATAAAAATACAATACAAAAGATATATAGAAACCTAAAAGGACAAAAGGAATACATGTAGATAATTTTAGATACATCATTGTTGCTTAACTAAAGCTTGTAAAAATCTATCACAACTCAGAGCAGAATGCTATAGTTTAGAAACATCACAGAATCAGGTTCACATTCTATTTCTTAGAAAATTACATTTCTCTACATCAAATCAAGGAACTAATACTTGGTTTTCCCACTCATACATTTGTTTTTTCACATGCTCATACTATAATTTGTTACCACCATCTCTCTATTAATTGAGATAAAATACATGTGTCTAACAATCTCCCTAAGTAATCAAATCAGTAGGTAATATGACAAAGACCCAACTCAGTTACTTCTGGTCCACCCTTTTTTCCCCAAATTCCACTGTTTATTTTATATTTGGTTGTATGCTCTGCTTGCTCAATGTGCCTTTATCTGTTTCCTCTGACGTTCATAGTTACCATGGCTCGTCTTCTATTCCATAAGGTGTACACCTTATATAGAATACATACTACAGAGTTAATATGTAATATGCCATATTTCATTCTGAACCAGGAACAACCTTCCATCCTTGTTCCTGTGTAGCACCTAGCCCATTTATATTAATCTTAACAATTGTTGCTTTTTCTCTTTGTTGAAATGATTGTGAAGCAGAATATTTTAATGGAGATATATATTTATCAATTCTCTTGGTTGTTCTCATTGTGTCTTGATGATAATTTTCTTTAGGAAAATCGTTTTCAGCTATTTTTTCCTGTGATATTTTTTTCTACTGATTCAGAGAATCTAGATTGAGCACCTGCTCTGGTGTAGGCAGCATGCTAGGAACTAAGGAAATAGATATAAAAGTCCAATCCCTACACACCCAAAAGATTTGCCTTCCTGAGGGCCACAGGCAAGCAATTATATGTTTAAAAAAAAAGTATGATATCACCTAGGAGAGAATGTCAGTTAAGGCTTCCTAGGGGAGTTGATTATTTTATTATCATGGTGTTTTTACTTACAGAACATCTTTTATCAGATGATGTTATTTTTAGTAGTGTTACAACTCTTTTTGTGAAGGACAAAAGCTAGTGGAAGAAATAGGAGTGTCTGAAAACTGTACCATTAAAATCAGATGCTCTTCCATGTTTTTAGTATCTGACTTTATCATTTAAATGTCTTCCAGGTAAATTCTAAGAGTTTTAGATAAATCACTGTTGAAAATTTTGAAAACCACTTTTATTTTATTTTTTTATTATTTTTTTAAAAAATTTTTAACGCTTATTTATTTTTGAGACAGAGGGAGACAGAGCATGAACAGGGGAGGGGCAGAGAGAGAGGAAGACACAGAATCTGAAACAGGCTCCAGGCTCTGAGCTGTCAGCATAGAGCCCAACGCGGGGCTCAAACTCACAGACCGTGAGATCATGACCTGAGCCAAAGTCGGACGCTTAACCGACCAAGCCACCCAGGCACCTCAGAAAACCACTTTTAAAAACTCTGATCTACTGTATCTATAGCTATTGGTACAGTCATAGCCATCTAAAATATCTATGCACACATGTATCTACATATACACTTACACAGTTTAAGTCTATGCAAAATATTATTGATTACAAAAAAGAAAACTAAATCAACATGTGTTTAGGTAAATGCGTTGGCACTGTTGCACATTTATTCTTTATGGAGACCAAAGGGTAAAACAGAAAACAAAGAAAAGCATGAGCACGTGTGCTCATACACACACACTCACACACACACACACATAGACACACACACACACACAACTACACATGTACACACATACAGGTCAGTACCTAGATACTGGCCGTGCATGAGTTTTGTTACTGATTTATAGAGATCATATTCCAAAGCTGAAATGCTCTGAATACACTTGGCCTAGATCACTGTTTGATGGTAATTTGTGCAGTTTAATTTTGTATCATATGTTGGTTGAAATCAATGTTAAACAGATCCAAGGCCAAGGAAAATCTTGTATTGATATTGATGTTCTTTCCAATATATAAGAGACATGGATAGCAATCTAAAACAATATATAAAGATTACTGAAATATATAAATTCATATGGTCCTGAAAAAAAGTCAAAATTTCAGGATATATTGAGTGTGTTCTACAAGATAATTTGTCCTCTATTCATATTGTGTTAATGACCAGCACTGTAAGATAAGCTAGTATAACCTATACTATACTGAGTGTAAAATATTTTAATTGCAACGTTCTGACTTATGGGTGTTGGTTGGGACATGCTTAATGGTGTTGTAAAGGAAATGTTTTGACACAGCTCCCATTTTTTCATTTTTGCCTCTAATCAGGAAAATAGTCTTCTCACAAATTGTTTCAGCACCTTAGCATTGTAATGCTTGCTATGAGAACAGAGGGTGGCCTAGTTGAAGAATGGAGTTCATTGAAGAGTTTACATTTAGAGGCAGATTTATGTCATAAAGCAGCCATTATGACTTTTATAGTCAGTGATTGGAAGTTCTAGTTTGAGTCAATGTAAAGATGAAGTCTAATACATAGAAAGAAGGGTCTGAAGTAATATGCTGATTTCTCAGACAGGCCACATGGGCAAAACTAGCATGAGAAACAAATCAATATCCAGAATGGATCAGAGTTATCAGTAGGTACTTGAAATATACACTAGGGAGAAATAGCATTGATAAGAAATTCTCTATAGGTAGTAATCTATAGCTATGGGCAGTCAAATGTATAATAATGTTTCAATCAAATTCATGGATGTTTAACCAAACTTCATACTTACTGTGTCGTATAAAAATCTTTAGGCACACCTGGGTGGCTCAGTTGGTTAATCATCCAACTTCAGCTCAGATCATGATCTCAAGGTTCATGGATTCGAACCCCATGTCGGGCTCTGTGCTGACAGCTCAGAGCCTGGAACCTGCTTCAGATTCTGTGTCTCCCTCTCTCTCTGTGCCTCCCGACTCACGCTTCCTCTCTCTCTCTCTCTCTTTCTCTCTCTCTCTCTCTCTCCCTCTCCCTCTCCCTCTCCCTCTCCCTCTCTCCCTCTCTTTCTCTCTCTCTCTCTCAAAAATAAACAAACATTAACAAAATAAAATTAAGAAAATCTATAGAATGGATGGTACCCATTTTCTTTTTAGAATTAAGATTCTGGTGCTCATCTAAACAGGTAAGGAGAACATTTCAGAATTGTTTCTCAGTACAACATATTATAGCATTAGTTACAATTAAAGCAATGAACAAAGATTCGTGTCAAATATTCAAATCTTTTTTCCACAGTCTCTTGTGGCCAAGACTCTATTATATAGGAGAGAAAAAAACTAACTTGAGGATTTAATATGACTAAGAAAGAGAGAAAAGCTAACTAGTCTGTATAGAAGGCCAAACTAGCACACCTGATTTAATTGCTCTGTAAACTAAGACAGCTAAGATAATTAGAAAAACATACATTCAAAATGCAAGATTAATGGTGAAAAAAATCACATTTTGTTGGCTTACAACTTGCTTAAATTTTGGCTGATAACTTATATGCAGTACTGGGAATACAAAAAATTTAAGTATGTTCCCTATTATGAATAGTTCTCACAATAATGTTCTTTTTGTTCTTTTTTTTTCTGACACTAATGTTCTTATATTTTTATAGTCCATGCTATGTTAGAAAAAAAAACTGTGAAAGATTTTGAAATGGAGTAAAAGATTACCAGGTATTCTCTCTAATATTCCAAATCACCCATATCTTTCATTATATTTGAGCTATTTCAAAACTCTGCAAGTTGTAGAAAATTGATAGTAATGCCAATGATTAGTTTTCATAAAAATGAAAATGGGTGTGTCCAATTGAGGTATGATTGGCCCTTCTCACATCAGTTTTGCATTTATAACCAACTTATTTCTTGTGAAACCATTCCTGATTTTCTATGTATGTGTGCTTACTTTGAATTATCTTTCAAACTAGTTTTAATAGTATAGTTTTAATTTTAACTAGTTTCTTACTAGGTAACTAAAGAGTTAAACAAAATCTTTGAAATATATTCACTTTCTGGTTTGACTAGAGTCATTATTTACCTTTCAAAAAATATATGGTATGAATAGATAGTATTTAGGAGCTATTATGAAATATATGCATGACTTCAACCTTCAACAGATTATGAGCAGCTACTATATGCCACAAACTTTTTTGATTTTATGATTTCATGGAGCTTATTTTCTAATGAGAGAGACATGATAAAAATGCAAAAATATAATATATTTTAATTTAGTAATAAGTTCAGTGAGGGAGAGTAAAGGAGGATAGGAGGAGAGCAAGTGTCAGTAAACATTATTAAAGACTTTGAAGTGGGAAAATAAAAAAGATTACTGAGTGTCCCATCTAGTGTATTCTTCCAAGTAATCTCTTCCTTTCATTGCCTTTGAGCTAATTTGCAACTCTAAAATGTCGAAAACTGGTATAATAAAAATTGCATTCATGAAAATGCAAATAAATCGTATGTGACACAGTTCTATTGATCATTGCCCTATGGGTAGACTGATTTGGCATCTATTTATAAATTTATTTAAGAATTCCTTATTGCATATATATGTATGATTATTTAAATTCTCCTTTGAACTGCTTATAACATTTTGCTGATCCCTCCCTAATTAATGAATTAAATGTAATCTTTGACATGTTTTTATAGTTTATATTTTTATGAAAGTCTTTATAAAAGTATGAATGGAGGGCAGGATCATGGTTTGAGATATAGCTGAGTAAAGATTTGCAAGAAATGAGTGTGGACTATGTGGATATCTAGGGAAAGAACATTTAAGAAAGAAGTTAGAAAGTAGAAGGACTCTAAAGTAGAAAAAAATAGGTATGCTTGCGAAGCATCAGGGAAGAGTCAGTTGGAAGAGATGTAAACCATAAAAAACAAAAGTAGGGAGATGGTTTTAGAGAGGTGAGCAGCTGCTAGACCAAGCTAGTCATTGTATATCAACATAAAGAATTGGCATTTTCTACCTGTGATAGGATGGAACAAAGGAAGGATTAGATCTTTCTTGCCTTTGAAAAAGATCACTGAGGAAAACTGTGCTGAAAATAGATTTCAGATAAGAATAGCGGAAAAAAAAGACCCATAGGGACACTATGTTTGTATTTCACAAGAACTGTGGTTGTGTCTTAGACTAGGGTGGTAATACATGGAAAGAGGTGGTCTCATTTGTGGTATATTTTGAAAGAAGAGCCAATCGTGTCAAAAAATTGGATGGGGTATGAGAAGGAGAGAACGAAATGTGACAGTGTTTCCTGAGTGTTTAGACTGAGTCACCAGGTGAATGATGATCTTTATTGATTAACAGAAGACCTATGAGGGAAAAAATAGTTTGAGGGTAGCTTCAAGAGCTGTCCTGGCTATGTTCAATTTGGGATATGTGTTAGACTTCTGAGGACAGGTGATAGGTAAGTAAATGCACACCTGAGCCTGGAGCCCTGGGCAATGACATCCAGGTTAGAAGCGGGGGGGGGGGGGGGGGAATGTGGTAATCAATAGCATATACAAGTAGCATAAAGCCATGAGAATGAAAATGATGACTCAGAGAGTGAACACAGACAGTGAAGAGAAAAGGGCAAAAGATATTGAGAAGGAGCTGACAGCAAAGGAGGACTGACAAGAGTGTGTAGTGCCCAGGATGCTGAGTGAAGCAGGTGTTTCAAGAAGGGGAAGGAAATCAATTTGTCATCACTGCTGAGAGGTCCAAACATATTGGCAAGATGAAAATTCTTGGCTGCAATTACAAGAGCTCTCCCTGGCTTAGTAGTGTTATTGGGATGGAAGCATAATGCAACTGACTTTTGAGAGCAATTGGACAGGTTGGTAGACAACATTTTCAGTAAGTGTTGCTATAAATTGTACTAAATAAAGAGATAGGAGCTAGAGGGGATTCTATGAGAACTAAGAGTGTTTTTCTCCTCTACATGAGAAATATTGCAGCATGTTTATATGATGGTAAGGATAGTCACAGTGGATGCACTGATGACACAGGAGGAGTAGAAGATAGCTGAACGATAAACTGGAGAGATAGAGGGTGGTAATTTTAGTGGGTACTTAAAACTGTGCTTGTATGAGAAATAGTGCTGTCTCACATGGGAGCTGGTGAATAATAAACGGTGGAGGTAAATATTGCTAAAAGTGGTCAACTGAAGGAACTGAATCACTAAGGTGTTGGGTGGGTGATACAGTTGAAATTATGAGTCACTAAAAGTACAACAAAAATAGTGCTGGAAAGAGAACTGGATAATATAATTTTTGAGAAAGGAGGGGGAATGATTTGGAGATTAGCAGATAACCACAAAAGTATACAGTGTCTCAGTAGTATAGTGTGAAGTCATGCCTTTTAGAAAGGAAATGGCATTTTGAAGAACAAGGAAGACACCTAGTCGACCCCAGGCTCCCTGGTAGGAGAAATGTTGGAATAATCTACACTGGAGGTGTTTGCAGGTAGGTTTCAGATTGAACAAAATGGTGAAGGCAGCAGAGTTTGGGGTATAGGATATAGTTCACTGATGACGGTCACATACACTCTAGAGGGCATAGCAGAAGGGTTTGAAAAACCCAGAGGGTAGAGCCCCACAGGTATTTAGTTCAGTGGGTAGAGACATAGGAATAAAGGCCCATTTGATGAGGGGCCATTATTGGTAGAATGTACATATATTTGTTTCCATTTATGCCTGCGCCTATTCATTGTAGTTCTTGATAGTGTTTCCTCCACTTTCCAAAGTGGCCTCATTTGGAAGACAAAGTATAAGATTGCTGTACTTAGAAATGAGTGAGATACACAGGAATAAAAAACCTAATAAGATTTGTGCTGATACTCTTTTGGAAATAAGTGGTAATCAACTCTAATTATAGATTCCTTTTTGTAATTGGTCCTGTAAGTGGTTCATTTGCAGTGATTGAGCTGGAAGTGTCAACACCAGGGAAGGGGTGGTCCCAGCTAAAGCACATGGAGTGCTACGGTGTCTCTTACGTGCTGCCATAGGTAATATGGGCATATCTGGTGAGGGCAAATCCTAGTGTTACTAGGATTTAGTGGAAAATGGACGATTGAATTAATATTAGCTTTTAAAACGATTTGTCTGTAAGATTCATTTTCAGAAGTGTTTCCGTATATAGTCTTCTACTTTATAGATGCAGATTATAATGGTATCCCCCCAAATTCATGTCTACCTAGAACCTTAGAATGCAATATCTTGGGGACATTCAGTGCTTGCATATGTGCCCAGTCAGGAGGAGGTCTTATTGGATTCAGTGGGCCCTAAATCCAATGACACGTTCTTTAGAAGAGAAAATAGAGGGAGATTCAGAAAGAGAGACATGCAGAATAGAAAGCCACATAAAGACATAGAAAAGAAGGTTGTGTAAAGACAGACCCAGAGATTTAGCTTGATGGTGGTTACAAGCCAAGGAATGCAGGGATTTCTGGGAGTTGCCAGACGCCAGGAAAAGGCAAGGAAAGATTCTTCCCTAAAGCCTTCAGAGAGAACATGACCTTAAAGATGCCTTGACTTTGTACTTCTAGTCTTCAGAACCAAGAGAGAATAAATTTCTGTTGTTTAAAACCACCTGGTTTGGGACTCCTGTGTGGCTCAGTCACTTAAGCCTCCAACTTCAGCTCAGGTCATAATCTCATGGCTCGTGGTTTGTGGGTTTGAGCCCCACGTGATACTCTGTGCTGAGAGCTAAGAGCCTGGAGCCTGTTTCAGATTCTGTGTCTCCCTCTCTCTCTGACCCTCACCTGCTCATGCTCTGTCTCTCTCTCAAAAATAAATAAACATAAGAAAATATATTTTTTTAGTTAAATAAACACATAAATAAATACATAAATAAAACCACCCAGTTTGTGGTAACTTGTTATGACAGTCATAGGATACTAGTACAAAGGCCACGAGCTAGTTTTTAAAGCCAAATTATCTGAATTTGTATCCCTTTTTAGACATTGTTTTCATTTCAAGGAAAAAGACAACAGTCTTGTTTTCCTATCTTTAAAGAAATTGCCAAATGTTATTATGAATGTAGTTTCCTTATCACTGTGCTTATCTTCAGGAAAATGATGTATGGTGTAAATATGGCTTATGGCAAAGGGAATTTAGTATATTAATTAGGTTTCTTTCAGATGAAGATTTAAATATTTTTTAATATTTATTTTTGAGAGAGAGAGACAGAGTGTGAGTCGGGGAGGGGCAGAGAGAGAGGGAGACACAGAATCCAAGGCAGGCTCCAGGCTCTGAGCTGTCAGCACAGAGCCCAACATGGGGTTCCAACCCATGAGCCATGAGATTATGATCTGAGCCGAAGTCAGAAGCTTAACTGACTCAGCCACCCAGGTGCCCCCAGATGCACAGTTAAAAGAAAGAAACTTTGAGGCACCTGGGTGGCTCAGCCGGTCAGGCCCTAGGTCTAGCAACTTAGGCTGAGGTCATGATCTCATGAGTTTGAGACCCCATGTCCGGCTCTGTGCTGACATCTCAGAGCCTGGAACCTGCTTCAGATCTATGTCTCCCTCTCTTTCTCTGCCCCTTCCCTGCTGGCACTCTTGTCTATCTCTCTCAAAAATAAATAAACATGAGAAAAAAATTTAAAGTAAGAAACTTAGAGTCAGTAATGCTTATAGATACCAAATACTGTGGAATTTTAGATAAACTAAAAGCTAAATACTATAGAATGGAGATATTTTGTTACTACAAACGTCAAACTGAATTATAGTATTTATAAGCCAATAAGTTTTGAAGCTCCAATCCCAAATTGAAAACTATTCCTTAAGCTGTTATCCTAAGTAAGGATAAAAGAAAGGTTTCCTTTAATTACAAGAATATTTGCTTCTAAAAATCAGAGCATACTCACTTATCAGAGGGTGGAGTTCTCGGGGCTATAGTCAAGTATATTTGAGAGCTAAGGCCATTTAGTATGCTATGTGTCAATCAAATCAGGAGAAAACATAGAAATTTAAAATATGCCAATGCTAGAGGTAACATAATGTAGTTGTCAAGAAAAATTAGATTCCCGATGTGTTTCAGTCCCTTTAGCATGCAACCACATGTGTCTGAATTCAAAGGATATGACACATTACCGAGGGTGGTAAGATTAAGCAAAATGAAAAAATAATTAATGACATATGAAATGTCAGAAAAGTCACCTTGCTAAAGGAGCAGCAAGTTGGGGGTTAGCATCAAAAGTATAAGGGAGGAAACTTTCCTCTACAGGGCATGCCCGTGCTTCCTTGGGCAATGACTTATTAATAGGACATGGAGTGGAAATAATTCTTAGAATATTCTTTGAAAATATAACTACAATTTGTTTTTGGTCCCATAACTCCATTTTGAGCTTCCTAATGTACAGCGATGAATGGTCTGATGGTTAAGATTGTAATTTCTTTTTAGGTAGCAGATTTCTATGGCCTAACAAATTTCTTTATGTGAACATATATTTCATAAAATGGAATGTTCCCTTAAAAATGATAATTAAATTTACAACAATTAGAAATAAAAGCGAGTAGAATCAATTCAACAATCACAAATGACTGATTGACTACATTTTGGATTGTAACCCAAAACAAATATTACGCAATAATTCTACTGAAAATGTATTGGACAGTAAATCATAGGGCGCAGTTAGAGGAAGAAGTGATGAAGGGAACAGGGGAGCAATGGAGAAATTGAGAACTAATAAGATTCATCAAGCTCTGCATTCCCTAATTTTTGTCATCTAATACTAAATTAGTGTTTTAAGAAGTTTGCTCACATTCTTAAGAAAAACACCACCATATTTATGTGTCTGGGCATCCTTTCACACCCAGTTAAAGATGCAGATGAATTGTATTCTAAATTAGAAGAAAGTCCTACAGCAATTCCTCTTAGCATATGTTGATACATTAAACAAACTACGTATTATTTTATAAATATCAACTTCCTCAGTAGTACAATACTACAAACATTTTCTGTTTTTCTGTCCATGTTTTCCTCTACGTTTTAGTCATTATATAATTGATGCACAAATATTTCTTGAGCACTCACTAAGTGCATGGCATTCTTCTAGGCTCATGAAATATTAGTAAACAAAGCAAAGATTTCAGTCCTCTGTATCCTTGATTCCTGAGTCACCGCATGGAAAGGGCTCCATGGAGGCAGCCTGATCTGCCTCAGACATGACCAACAAATAAACTTTATTGTGATATTTCAGGGTAGTTTATTATAATAACATAGTATATAGCTCATTCTGGTTAAGATAGGAATGAAAAATAATTTGTAATTCTACAATTTTAAAACATTCAAATTTTCATTTAAATTTGAGAAGGTAATAAAAATGTTCTAAGGCGTCCCAGAGGTTTGAATGTTTGGCAAACAGAAACATGTTTTGAAAATACTCAAATATGAAGTTTTAAAAACCAGTAATTCAGGTGTGAAAAAAGATATAGGATTAAAGGTTGATCTAATAATTTATGAAAGCGTACTGTTGTTGTCCTAAAACCTCTGATTCCAAAACAAGAAATTATGTCCATAACAACTCAAAAAACAAAACTGAAATTTTTCAGTATGAAAGTTATAAGTGAAATGAGAGAATATTCTTGTAACTATACTGTTACACAGTATAAATATCAGTGGGTAAAATGACTATGTAAGTATTAAGAGAGTAACTGAGAGAAAAATAATATAGACCTAAGACAGAAGAAAACTTGACTTAATCAAGACAAAAAACAAAACAAAACAAAAGACAAACAACAAACACAACAAAAAAGCAAGGGAACAGAACCAAACATGTTCAAAGTGAGTTTTGATATATCAGTCCTTATATGAATACAGAAAAAACAAATTTATGTACTGAAAAGTCTTTCAAATTAATTTTAAGTTTCAACAATATGTTGTCAAAGATGAAAAAAAAGAACAAAATTTGATAAAAACTGAAAATTTAGAAAATAGTATAAAGGTGGACAATACAAAACAAAACAAATCTGGGTTTCTGATTGTATCATGTGTTATTATTTTATTCAGATAAAAAGGGAAAAATCAGGGAAGAATGAAATAGAACCTAGTAAAAGAAAGAACTAAATAAAACAAAATCATCATAAAAATAATTGTAATTAACAAAATATTATCTCATATATAAAGCATCAAGAGACAAAGCTCCAGGGGAAATACAGATAAATTAAGAACTTTGAAATAGTTACAAATTTTTAACACAACGTTCTCTGAAGCTAGTGGATGGAGAAGAAAAAAGGTGGGGAGGTTAAAGATCTGAATAGCAGTATAACATTAAGACTTTATTTTTATTTAGAGTTCTACACCTGATAATATGCATACTTTTGAATATTCGTGAAACATGTTAAAAGATCTTAATCTGATAAAATAAAAAATACATATAAATAGAAAAACTAGATAGATAGTAAATCAAAAGAGACCAAAAAATCTGTGTTAGAAACCAACTGTTATGATATAACTTGAGTTATCCAGGAAATTATAAAAGAAATTAACAAATGCAAGAATAATACATGAAATGTTAATGAAAAACATGTCAATGTAGGATACCGCTAAAACAGAATTAAACATAAATAAATAGTTTATGATCACAAATAATACTAGTTTTTTGTTTACTTTTTAAATAACATATGCTGAACTAAAGGATCTGGGGAAAAAAGCAATAGAATAAAAATAAAGTAATTATGGGGTGCCTGGGTGGTTGGTTAAATGTCCAACTCTTGATTTCCACTCAGGTCATGATCTCAAGGTTTGCAAGTTTGTCCCCTTCCCCCATCAGCTCCCTGCACACAGTTTGAAGCCTGCTTGGGATTCTCTCCCTCTCTCTGCTCCTCACCCTCCTCCCTGCTCCCTGTCTCCCAAAAGAAAGAAATAAACTTTAAAAAAATAAAGAAATTAGAAGAAAAAGCATTGGTATGATTTATATTATTAATTATTATTTATATTATCAATGAAATAAAGACCCTCCCAGCCCTGAAAAATAGTGAAGTTTAATAAACTGAAATGGATCTGTACAATAGATACTTCAGATACCTTAAATTCCAGTACTGAAGAAGAGATGGTTAAATAGGAACAACACTCACAAAATATAAAATACAATTCATTTTTTGAATCTCTGAAGAAGGAAATGCTAAACCACAAAGCCACTGGAAGAACATGGAGTAAGACTCCAGTAAGACTCTGAAAATATCTGGGAACAGGGATTCTACTGTTAACAGCATATTCTTAACGGTTAACATACTGTCTCCCTGTTTTTGTATGTCTAGCTTCTCTTATTTAGCATTAAATGATTTTTTGTTGAAGATAGGCTATTTTCTTTTACTTTTCTGAGAACCTATATAATCAATCATTTTTTTTTCTCATTCAAGAATCACCTACCACCAATTAACTCTCCCCCCCCCCCATTTTCCAGTTTGACAATCTTAAAGACTGCTCATTTTAATAACCACTCCTTGATGACCATGTCCCAGGTTTTATCTGAGTTCATCAGATAAAAAATAAAGGAGAAGTTCTCAGAAGAGACTGGGTGGACGCTGGTCAGACAATCCTCAAATGTCTGCTCTAGGGGTTTTCATTTTCTTCCATACAAATTAAATTGTGTGAATAAGAATGTTATTCTTTGTATGAAACCATTTTGAAATAGCTCTATCCACACAAGCGTCTCTTATGCTCATTTTAACTCATTCATCTTTTCAAATTGAATACCCATTAAAAATATAGTTTCCAAAGTATTTTAAATAATGATCACATTTTCTCTCTTTTTCATTGCTCTACAATCATTGAACCAATGTCACCCTGTAACCTGGGGGTTAACAGTCATAAGAATTTCCTGACAAAGATGTTTACCTGTGCTTGGTCACCCTTAGGAAATTTGTCCTGCTTCCATAATGACTCTGGAATTATACAGTCGACACTTTCAAAGATGAAACAGTGCTTTCTAGCTAATTTTCTTCAATCTAATGGTTCTGGAAACTCCATGGTCTCAAGTCCAGAAAGTTATGACACCCAGAAGCTTCAGTGTTTTTGGTATGACCTTTGACCTCTAAACTAAAGAAATGAAGGAAAACAAAATGGCAACAAAACTTTAAACCTGAGATCAGTTCAAATCCTAACACAGATTCACACAGTAATTTATTGACCTGATGTATTGCTGAAAGTGGATGCTCACTCTATTTATGGTGATTCAACATGAGAATTCTAAAGACAACTGTAATGCACCATTAAATAAGAGAACAATTGTGGAAAAATTACAGCTGGTCCACTAATTTTCAAAAATTATACCTTAATCTAAGCAAAGTTACTTTATATTGTTGATTGTGTGAAACTAAATTTTAAAAAGCAAAAATTTCAGGTAGGCACCGAAGTTGACTATGTGAAATAAGCTTTCAAATAAAAACTAAGTTTAAAACAAATGAAAATGAATGCCTAATTTTATCTCAGTCAACAAACTCAAATATCTTAAAAGCACCTAGACTTAGGGGCGCCTGGATAGCTCAGTCGGTTGAGAACCTGACTCTTGATTTTGGCTTAAGCCCCACCCACATCAGGCTCAGCACTGAGCCTGCTTAACATTCTCTCTCCCTCCCTCTGCCTCTCTCCCAGCTAGCTCTCTCTCTCTCTCTCTCTCTCTCTCTCTCTCTCAAATAATTAAAATGAAAAAAAAAATAAAAAGCAGCTAGACATATACGTGAGGATCTTGTGACTATAATGTCTAACAATGTCTAAGTGAAAGCCATGGTTGATTTTCCCAGTCTGGCCAGTTTAGGTAGCTTTCTTTCCTTCTCTCAGTCTTGATCCATAGTCCTCCAGAATCCATGATTTTCCATGGTAAGAAAAATCCTCCTAAAAGGATTTTTTAGAATATATGTGGCTATGCTTCTAAAATATATGTTGTTAAAATATAAAGGAAATAGTGGAAGAGTAAAATTCATCTTAGAGAAGTAGTAAGAATGAAAACAACAACACATTTCACACATTTTTGTTACTGCATTTTGTTACACATACTTTGATATCTGCAGCTAGCTATCTCAAACTATGAGTTGACAAGCAAGCACAGGCTGAGGGATGGGCTGCAGGTGGGTGAAGGACTAAAAAGGGAATAACATTTGGGGCACTATGAAGCTTACATGTAGGGATTTTGCCTATTTCCTTCATGGGAACAATTGCAGTGTGTGATTATATTTTTTCATTTATTGGCCTAATGGCTTGTTGTCCACCATCCTACTAGAAATGCTAATGCTCCAGGGGGATAAGGACCACAGTACTTTCTGCACAGGCTGGATCGCAAAGGAAGGAAGTTGGTGAATCATTTCTGAATTCACATCTTTTGAATTCAGCTTATGCTGTGGTATATCTCTCTCAAGATGAAACATATGGGACAGTTTTTCAGCTTCATGGATTTACAAAACTAGTATGAAGATAGCACAGAGTTCTTGCATACCCCACATGCAATTTCCTCTACTACTATCTTACACTAATATGGTACAATTGTAACAATTAATGAGCCAATATTGACACACTGTTGTCAACTAAAGTCCATATTTCATTAAAATTTGCCCAGCTTTCCCTCTTTTCCTTTTTATGTTCTTGGGATCCCATCCAGGGTAACATATTGCATTAATAGTCATATCTAGTAAGACTCCTTTTGGCTGAGACAGTTGGTCAGACTCCCCTCGACAATTTTGAGGAGTTCTAGTCAGATATTTTGTGGAATATCCTTAAATTTTGGTATGTTTAATGTTTTTTTTCATGGTTAGTCTGGAACTATGGGTTTTTGAGGAGGAAGACCACAGAGGTATGTGCCATATTCTTCACATCACATCAAGGGTGCATACTATCAATATAACATATTGGTGCTGATGTTAAACCTGATCACCTGGCTTGAAGTAGTGTTAGTCATGTTTTTGCACTGTTGGTTGTCTCTCTCTCTCTCTCTCTCTCTCTCTCTCTCTCTCTCTCTTTTTTTCTTTCTCTTTCCATACTGTAGTCTTTGGAAGGTGGTCACTATACACATCCTGTACTTAAGTAATGGAGAGCTTTGTTTCACCTCCTTAAAAGCAAAGTGTTGGCATAAATTATTCAGAATTTTTCTGCATCAAAGATTGGTCATTATTTACTTCTATATTTAATCATTTATATCTATCAGTATGGACTAATGGATTTTTTTTTCTTTACTTTGGGTTTAAATGTCATACACACACACACACACACACACACACACACACACACACACACACACACGTATTCTCCCTGTCCTGTCTCTGGAACTTTACATAGACTCTTGCTTTTGCCTAAATATCTTATGTACCCTCCCCAATAAACATATATTGCTGATTTCTCTGACTTTGGTTTTCACCTCCTCAGAGGTATTATCTTGATTGTAGGATTGCTGAAGAGCCTAAACTTCAAAATGAATTTGAATATCAAAATTTTAGAGTCAAAATCATTATTTGTGCTCTCTTGCAGTAAGATATGTAGATCTGAAAAAAGTTTGGACCTTTTAGACTGATTTATAGGCCGTGGATAAATTCACAAAGGGCTAAGGGATGCAAATATAATGTAAGCAAATGTATACTTTTTCCAAAATAATTGAATATCAGCAACTAAATGAGTGATATAATTTGTCGTTTTGAAATGCTCTGGTATGTATATAGGCGTCCCTAGGATAATAAATAAAAAAGTTTATAAATCACAATTGTTTATATCCAGGAGATAGATCCTTTGGAAATTTAAATGAAACCTTCATTCGGGGCCATAGAATATAAATATTCTCCAAAAATTTACTTTTCTTGCTGGGAAAAAAATTCCCACATTATATTGAATTCTTAGTATAGTTTTAACCAACAACACTCTTGGGATATAATATCATTTTTAGAACCTCAATTGTTTGGCTTTTTTTCTCTAAACAAGGTATGATTAACATCCTTATACCTACATTTTATGCAAAGCTTATGCCTTTGTTTCAGAATTTTTAAAAATGCAATTTCTTGGGCAAAATATTTATTTATGCTTATGGTCACCATTGCCAAATTTTAAGCCAACAGTTTTCATCCCTACCCACATTGTTGGATAATGTCCTCCACATTGAGCTATGTAGTGATCTGAATTCTGAGACTTCAGAGTAAACACATTTTGGGGGTTTCATTCCAGCTTACAATGCCTACTTTCCCTATTTTCTTACCTTGATTGGTCTCCTGACAGGTGTGATGGTACAATTCACTGAGGCCAGTATTGACACCTGACACAAGTTGGGCAAATGAAATTATCAACCTTGGACATTTGGAATTAGGATGAGGAAATTCTAATTTATTTTGGTATAGGTTTTTGAGGAAAGATGGGTAACCTACTTTTACCTGTTATGTATAAGAAGAAGAACAAGGAAAGGTCATGTTCTGGAAGAGATCTTGGAAGCACTGCACAGAGAGAAAGGCAGAGTCAAGTGTTGAAGAGTTCAGCCAATTTTTCAGTTTTCATTTTTAGTTCCTTGCTGAGGTTCTACTGCCATCTTATTGGAATCAGCCCCTAAATCCTTAAAATAAATTCCACTTTTTTGTGTCTACCTGGTCAAGTTGGTTTGGATACTTGCATCCAGAGAATCTTTTTTTTTTTTTTAATTTATTTCTTCTTCAGAGAATCCCACTTAATATAGGCAACTAGTTCCTCCCATACCTGGACTGAATTTGTAGATTCCAGACCCTCATAAATAACCCAAGACATCTTTGCTTGTGTTTAAAATTCTGCCTTCTGAATATTACTGTGTACTCTTATGTGGTATTTTAAGACATGATTTTTGATCCTGGATGAAGAGCTATTTCTGATTCTCTTTAGTTGCGTCTCCAGTTGACCTTGTCTTGTCCTTTGCTGCCCTCAGTGACTCCTTCCCCAAGCATTTGTACCTAAAACACACTAGACATGAAAGAGGTCTCCTTTTCACTGTCAAAACAAAGTTGATGTAAATGCAATTGAATTTACATAATAGTAAAGTGTTATAAGAACTCAGATTATTTTTAGGAAAAGAAAAAAAAAATGGAGAAAAGAAAAGATATATGACAGAATTCCTGAAAGCAAGAGAACTATGGGAATTAGCTTTTTCCATCAAAGGACTGAAATCCTTGAGTTTCATGATATTCCTTTAATTTAATTTTCTTTAATTGAGTCTCTTTTATTGAGTTTAAAATTGAAAATAACTGATGAGTTTGTTGGTGGATAAATATATGACATTGCAAAGAATATACTGGTATTTATTTAATAATTTGAATTTTTCTGTGGTCTAGTTTCATATCGCCAAAAAACAATACAACTATCTATGATAATATTGAAATGCTAATGGAATACCAATTTAGTAACTTAGATGTCATTAGAAGATAATCACCCACGTTTATTTAAAATGCTGTTTATAGGGGCGCTTGAGTGGCTCAGTCAGTTGAGCCTCTGACTTTGGCTCAGGTCATGATCTCAAACAGTTCTTGAGCCCCACGCAGGGCTCTGTGCTGACAGCTTGGAGCCTGAAGCCTGCTTTGAATTCTGTGTCTCCCTCTCTCTCTGCCCCTCCCCGCTGACATTCGGTCTCTCTGTCTCTTAAAAAAAAAAAATTTAAAAATGCTGTTTATATGTTTACATAGTATTTTATATGGAATTCCTTAGAGAAATTAAATGATTAAATAAAACTAATGGGTCAGTTTCATTAAATGACAAAAATTTCTTGTTCAAACATATTGTATCAGGTGCCCAAGAGTCTCAGCCAATTTTGGAATTTTCCAATATGGAGAGGCTATATTGTTTAATTAACATGGAAATAAAATTAATTGACTTGTGGTTTACTTGAAACATTCTAGCCAAATTGATTCCATGACATTTACCTTAAATCCTTTTCCTTTCCCTTCTAATATAAATGCTTGTTGAGGCATTTAGCCACTGAATAACTGTGTATCATTCCGTGCAAAGCACTGTGTTGGTTAATTTAAGGGGGAAAAGTCTGAAATCCACTTATCTGAATGCATGTTTATAAACAATGAGAAAATAGAGGAGAAACTGAGGGTTTCCTAAGGAGTCTGCAGATACATGGTTTTAAGAGGTAAGAGGAAGAATGACACAGCTGAGGGAAGATGGAGGCACGTTTAGAGTTAGTTTAATGTCTGAAGGAGGGGCACCTTGGTAGGTCAGTCCATTGACTGACTCTTGATTTTGGTTCAGGTCATGATCTGACAGTCAGGATATAGAGCCCTACATTGGGCTCCACACCAGAGCCTGCTTAGGATTCCCTCTCTTCTTCTCTCTCTGCCTCTCCCCTGCTCACACACTCTCTCTCTCAAAAATAAATAAACTATAAAAAAAAGTATGAATGAGATTTCCAGGTAAAGATATGTGAGGAACTCCTGGTAGGATCAATGTTCCGAATGCAAGAAAATGCAGATAAATCAAGGATGACACCAAGAGCGTCCTGTGAGTAATGTGTACAGTGATCACAAGGGATGCAAGAAGGAAAAAAAAATAATGCAGATAAGCAGACATTCTTTCATCCTAAGAACAGTCTGCAATTTATAACTCAAATGTAAATAGATGTTTTAGACTAAAATTTGATAATGTATAAATGGCCCAGCCAAATCTGCCCCACAGCCCACTTTTATAAATAAACTTTTATGGGAGCACAGCACTGACTTAATTTATATATTGTTCATGGCTGGTTTGGCACTATAATGCCAAAGCTGAGTGGTTGCAACAGAGACAAAATGGCCTGCAAAGCTTAAAATATTTATAAACTGGCCTTTTACAGAAAAAGGTTCCTGAGCACTGTCCTAGATTTCTGTGCAAATATTAATGATGGGGTTGGTATTAGTTGTCAAAATAGCTCCAAGATATGCTAAAGTTATGGCACATTGAATTCGCTGGAATAGTATCATAGATCCTTTGGCAAATTTCTTACTTTTTCCACACCTAATGTAAAGAATGATTTAGAAGAAGAATCACATAATTGTACCTAACGCATTCTCAATCCTATTTGAAGCCTGAAAAGATGTCTTCTAAATGAGAGAATGTTGGATTTTTTTTTTCTTTCTGGACTTTAGAAATCACAGAAATGCTTTTTTTCCCCCAAATAGTTATTTTCTGATGTTATTAATTAAAATATAATAAATGAATATGTGAAAAAACATAGCCTCCAGAACTGCTCTCTGTCTCTTCACTCACAGCTTAGATTAAGACTGGTTTTGAACTCTAGATCCTCTAAGGTATAATTTGCACTGGTTGCTTTTACCTACTTTGAAATTATATCCGTTCCCCAGTGCCATCAACTCTCTTTTATCAGCAATTCTCACACTTCTGAAAGTGTTCATTCTCACCATGTGGCACTGAATCTTATATGTGTATCACATAGTTTGGGGGAAGCTAGCGGTGATGCCCTGGGGTTATTTTCTTTGTGATAGAGAGTTATAACTCTTCAGAGTCCATTTCCAAGGTGAACTTGGCTCCTGTGGTTATCCACCTGCTTCCTTTAGAAGTGCTTCTAAGTCATATGTATGATTGCTTCTGAATACTTCAGAAGACCACTGTGGTTCTGCAAAGAAGGGCTTGAAAACAAAACAAAACAAAAAGTGACTGGTAAATCTATTTTTAGAAAATTTAAACACTGCATCTTTAGCAATGGATAGTAACATTAAAGAAAAAAAAAACAAATGAAAGTCAACTACAAATATTTGGGAGTGATGTGATACTAGAGAGAAATCACTCTCTGAGAGCACAATTAAATGATCCCATTGTTTCACAAGATGAATGCTGGCAAAGGTTATTAAGCAAATATTGGAGGAATATACACATCTTCCTCAACTTATGGGATTACATCCAATAAATCCATCATAAATTGAAAATATTGTGAACTGAAAATACCCAACCTACCAAGAATCATAGCCTAGCCCAACCCACCTTAAACATGCTCAGAACACTTACATTAGTCTGTAGTTGAGCAAAATGATCTAATACAAAGGCTATTTTATAAAATAGTTTTAACTGTATCATGTAATTTATTGAATCCTATACTGAAAGTGAAAACAGAAGGTTGTATGGGTACAGAACAATAATAAGTATATTTTTGTTTACCCTCGTGATGCTGCTGCCCTGCATCATGATAGAGTATCACACTGCATATTGGTGTCTGGGGAAAAGTTCAAAATTCAAATACTGAAGTATAGTTTCTACTGAATGTGCATTGATTTCACACCATTGTAACATCAAAAAATCACAAACCATTATAAGTTGGGGACCATTTGTGAATAGTATAATTCTATTAGAAGATATAAATTTTAGCAAAATGAATTCAACAATACATTAAAATTTCATACACCATGATTTGGTGGGATTTATTCCAAAGATGCAAGGGTAGTTCAACCTTTATAAGTCAGTGTCTTATACCACATTAACAAAATGAAAGATAAAAATTAAATGATCATCTCAATAGATGCAGGAAAAAAAACCATTTGACAAACTTGAACATCCATTTATAATAAAAAAACTCTCAGTGAAGTGGGTACAGAGCGAACTTACATCAACATAATAAAGACCATATATGAGAAGCCCATAGCTAAACATCATACTTGACAGTAAAAAACTGAAAACCTTTCATACTTGACAATAAAAAGCTGAAAGCCTTCATCTAAAGTCAGGACCACAAGGATGCCCAGTCTTACCAAGTCTTATTCAAGATGGTAATAGAAGTCTTAGCCAGAGCAATTAGACAAGAAAAAATTTGAAAAAATTCAAATTCAAAAGGAAGAAGTAAAACTGTCACTACTTGTTGATGACATTATATTATATTTGGAAAACCCTAAAGACATCATCAAAAAAATTAAAAAAAAATATTAGAACTTATAAATTCAATGAAGTTGCAGGATACAGAATCAATCCATGAAAATCTGTTGCATTTCTATACACCAATAACAAACTATCTGAAACAGAAATAAAGGAAAAAATTCTGGGGGTGCCTGGGTAGCCCAGTCAATTAAGCATCTGACTCTTGATTTTGGCTCAGGTCATGAGCTCATAGTTTGTGAGATTGAATGCCACAGGCTCTGTGCTATCAGCACAGATTTTTACTTGAGATTATCTCTCTCTCTCCTTCTCTTTCTGTCCCTACCCTGTTTTCTCTCTCTCTCTCTCTCTCTCTCTCTCTCTCTCTAAATAAATAAATATTAAAAAACAGAAACAAAAACAAAAACCAATTCCATGTATGATTACATGCAGGAGGTTAAAATACCTAGGAATGAACTTAACCAAGATGGTAAAAGACCTATATATTGAAACTTCTTTAATGAAAGATATTGAAAACACAAGTAAATGGAAAGATATTTATGCTTATGAATTGGAATGATCACTATTGTTAAAATGTCCATACTATCCAAGGTGGTTTACAGATTCAGTGCAGTCCCTATCAAAATTACAGTGACATTTTTCAAAACAATAGATAAGTAATTCTAAAATTTGTAAAGCAACACACACACACACACACACACACACACACACACACAACCTAAATAGCCAAAGCAATCTTGAGAAAGAACAATACTAGAGGTACCATGGTCCCTGATTTCAAACTATATTACAAAGTTATAGTAATTAAAACAGTATGGTATTGGCATAAAAAGAGACACATAGGTCAATAGAATAGAATAGAGAGCCTAGAACCAAACCCATGCATATATGGTTAAGTAATTTATGACAAAGGGGACAAAAATATACAATGGGCAAATGACTGTCTCTTCAATAAAACTGGACCACTGCCATATAGCATACACAAAAATTAACTCAAAACTAATTAAGTCTTGAAGGTAAGACATGAAAACTAGAAACTCCTACAAGAAAATATAGTCAGTAAGATCTTTGACATAGGTTTTGGAGATGATTTTATTTTTAAAAATCTGACACCAAAAGCAAAAATAATTGGGACTACATCATACTAAAACATCCTTCACACTGAAGGAAACTATCAACAAAATGAGAGGGCAGTCTGCTGATTGAGAAAAAAAAATTTTTCCGAGTCACTTATCTAATAAAGGGATAATGTCCAAAATATATGCAGAACTCATACAACTCAATAGCCAAAAAACAAAGAAACAAACAAAAAACAATCTGATTTAAAAATGGACAGAAAACCTGAATAGACATTTTTCCACAGAAGATGTTCAGATGGCCCACAGGTACATGAAAAGATGTTCTGCATCATTAATCATCAGGGAAATAAAAATCAAAACTACAATGAGATATTACCTCACGCCAGTCAGAATGGCTGTTATCAAAGAGAAAAGAAATGATGATGTAGACCAAAGGGAGCCCTTGTGCACTGTAGGTGGGAATGTGTGTAGCCACTATGGAAAGAGCTATGGAGGTTCTTCAAAAAATTACAAAAATACACAACTATCTTATGATCCAGCAATTCTCCTTCTGGGTATTTATCTAAAGAAAATGAAAATAGTGATTTAAACGCATAAATGCAAAAGAAGATATATGCAACCCTGTGTTCATTGCTGCATTATTTACATAACCAAGTTATGAAAAAAACCTGTGTCTGTCAGTGGAAGTGGATAAAGAAGATGTGGTACACACACACACATACACACACACACACACAGAGGAATATTATTCAGTTATAAAAAATGAAATCTTGCCATTTGCAACAAAATAGATGGACCTCAGGGATATTATGTTAAGTGAAATCAGACAGAAAAACAAATACCATACGATCTCTCTTCTGTGTAGAATCCAATACAAACAGTTTTATAGATACAAGTTCGTGGTTGCTAGAGGTGGGAGGTGGGGTTGGGAGAAATGGATAAAGAATTATTACAAAGAAAAAAATATATACACAATGAAAAAGAAAAGATTGTGAATAATCTTAGTAAGAAATGTAAATATCTTAAGAAAATTAGGACTATGATATTTTATTAAGACATGAAAATGTTGAATAAATGATAAATGGAGAATATGGATGGAAAGTTTCAGCCATGTAAAGACGTAAACCGTTCTAAAACTAGCTTAGGACTTAGTTTTTAGAACTTGACAACACATTTCTCAAGTTCATCTGAAGAAAATAATTTGTATGAGTACCCCAAAAAAATGTTAAAGAAAAATAAGGACATTCTTCTTTGACAGGTAAGAAAACACACTAATGATAAAAAAAAAACACTTAAAATCTAAAATAACTATAACCTTTATATTTTCTAAATGTATCAAAAGCTAAAATGTATCTCATAATTTAAAAAGTAATAATAAAGGGAATTAATGAGTAGTCTAGAGAAAAGTTGGAATCCAGAATATAGAAATCAAAGATCCTGGAATAAATAAATACTAATAGATATATTAATACTAATACTAGGGTATAGTAGTTAAAAACCCTTTATGAAGAGGGTTATAAAATACTTAATATTAATTGTTTTTGCAATGCTTTGCAAAAAAAAGTCACTAAAATTTTTCAGTAAACTATGCTATAGGACAGAAACCTGAAGACCTGAGGAATAGACAATGTATCAGCCATGTTTCAGTGTAGGAAATGGAAATCACTGCAGATATTTCTAGAATAAAGAAACTTAAGAGAGGTGCTTTCAAAATTTTCAGAATGGCTAGGGAAGTGGGATTCAGAGAGCTGCCGGAGTCCAGCTCCAGCAGGTCTGGGGGTTCCCAGTGAACCCCCAGTGTCAGTGAAAAAGTGAAAATAAAATAAAACAAAAATAAAAATGGACACAGACAACAGCAATGTGTTGTACTGGCCACTTTATTGTGGCAAATGTGGCATTATATTTGCTAGCAATTTCCTTATAGCATGCGTCATCTATGTTTTCTGGCATTACCTAATTCTAAAATTGTTCCGAGGCGCCTGGGTGGCGCAGTCGGTTAAGTGTCCGACTTCAGCCAGGTCACGATCTCGCGGTCCGTGAGTTCGAGCCCCGTGTCGGGCTCTGGGCTGATGGCTCAGAGCCTGGAGCCTGTTTCCGATTCTGTGTCTCCCTCTCTCTCTGCCCCTCCCCCGTTCATGCTCTGTCTCTCTCTGTCCCAAAAATAAATAAACGTTAAAAAAAAAAATAAAAAAAAAATAAGATAAAATAAAATTGTTCCTTTGTGTAATCACCCTTTAAGGAATAACATGATTGTTTTCTCATAATGTTCCCTCCTGCCCTTTGCTTATTGATTAATTTCTTTCATTGTTTTCATTATGTATCTACGTTTATCTATAACCTATAAAGCATTTGCTTTGCTGTTTTCATGAAAGGTCATTTATCTCTCATACCTCAAGTGGAACAGTTACAGGGACATGACCTCTTAGTTGTGTCCCTGAACCATTTGTGGTTTTGAAGAACAAAAGTGTTCACCTCGGTCTGAGGTTCCAGGAGGGGGCCAAGAGGGCCTTAGGAACCCACGCCTTATGCATTCCCAGAGAGACAATGCACCTAGGAACTAATGAACCATTCTGTACCTTAACCTACTAGGTTCAATCATCTGGAATGCCTCCTGGGGGCCAAGTGGGCCTAGGGGTTGGAGTGACCTGTGCCCATAGATACACTCCTTAGTTACCCGAGTGGGGCTTTCAAATCTGTTTGTTCCTTCCTTGGCTGGGAAATGTATGAGGCTATCCTTCCTTTAGGTAGAGGAGTCTTTATAGGGGGTGGCAAGGGCTAAATGTAGGGCTGCACAATTTCCTTGTGGAACCTTATTTCTTTCCCAATGGTTCTTTTCCCAGGGGGGGTCTGTCGAGGGTGATTCCCCAACAGACAATTCCCCAGGTACTTTTATTAAGGCCAAATTACATACAAGCGGGAGTACAAGAAGCTTCTCTATTTGTGGGTCGCCTTGCAGTTCCGATCCATCCACCGCCCGGGCCCTGCCATCAGGCAGGTTGGATAGCTCGGCTTCCGGCAGAGAGCCACAGTAAGATTTTTGCCTTGAGAATGGCCAGGATCCCAATTTTGCTCTGCTAGAAACTTTGCTGTTGATGTCACAAGTGCTCCACATTGATGAAGCTGGTGAGTAGACAACAGAATTTGGAAAATGGGCACTGCCAATATCTACATGCTCTGGAAGCCGCTAGTCTGCTGGTACCACAGCAGAGAGGTGGCATCAACCTCCACTTCCATCAGAACTCATGCTTTCTGATGGGTACAACCCAATTCACATTAAGGGACTAGAGAAAAATACAGATTTTTAGCTTAACCACTATGAACAGGAGAATAAAATAGAGATCGAAAAAGCCTTTGCAATCATAAAAGACTAAGAAGTTGCTGAAGAAGGAACACGAATGGTACATTTTTATGAGAGAAAAAAAGTTTAATTTTAATTCTCAGTAAAGAAATATAAATTAAAACCAAAATGAATGTGCTGACAGCTCAGAGCTTGGAGCCTGCTTCAGATTCTGTGTCTCCCTCTCTGTCTGCCCCTTCACCGCTCACGCTCTGTCTCTCTGTCTCAAAAATAAATAAACATTTGGGGCGCCTGGGTGGCTCACTCAGTTACTTGTCTGACTTTAGCTCAGGTCATGATCTCACAGTTTGTGAGTTCGAGCCCCACGTTGGGCCCTGTGTTGACAACTTGGAGCCTGGAGCCTGCTTCGGATTCTGTGTCTCCCTCTCTCTCTCTGCCCCTACCCCACTTGTGCTCTGTCCCTCTCTGTTGCTCAAAAATGAATAAATGTAAATAACATAAACAAACATTAACAAAAACAAAATATTTTTCTTCTAATATTTTAGTGATTAGCTCTGAGAAGACTCCAGTGGGGTGAAAATTCCCATGCAGCACAAAAGAAGTGCAAATAGATTCAACATATTGGATGGCAATTTGGCAGTAGGGTGTCTAGAGCCTTAGAAATGACCCCATCCTTTAGTAATACAGTAATCTGCTTCTTGGAATCTAGCTTAGGAAATAACATGTCTCCAGTTTATGATCTAGAATATCGGTAACAGAAAAAATAGGCAGCTATTTTTTGTAAGTGTGAAAAATAAGAAAATAACTAGTGCCCAAAAGTGAATAGTTACATAAGTTATATTACTTCTGAATAATTGGTTACAATAAAGCTTTGTAATGACATTGGAAAAGGTTCAGGCTAAGTGAAATGAAGTAGGACACAAAAATATTTATAAAATATGGGCCTATTTACACTATTGACAAAGAAAGAAAAAAAGGACATGATTGTCTACTTCTGTTCTCTAACATTTTTATTGACTTTTCATAAATGTCAGCATGAAAAATATAGCATTTTTTTAACTCACCAATATTCCTACCATTGTTCATAGTGTAGCGTTTTATTTATTTATTTAACCATTGATAGTATAATAGATTGGGGAAAAGGAAAGCTTTGTGGACCAATAAAATCTTTAATTGGATTTAAACCAAAGCATTTATTTAATAGGAGATATGAACAGAAACATGAGAAAAGCTAATTCATAATCAGCATAGACCATACTAATTCTCTTCTTTGTTCTCAGACATTGGTGTTTGCAAATCCTACAAGTTACCATCATAGTAAATTGTTACTTGCCTTTTCTTTTTTTTTTTTTTTTAATTTTTTTTTTTCAACGTTTATTTATTTTTGGGACAGAGAGAGACAGAGCATGAACGGGGGAGGGGCAGAGAGAGAGGGAGACACAGAATCGGAAACAGGCTCCAGGCTCTGAGCCATCAGCCCAGAGCCTGACGCGGGGCTCGAACTCATGGACCGCGAGATCGTGACCTGGCTGAAGTCGGACGCTTAACCGACTGCGCCACCCAGGCGCCCCATTACTTGCCTTTTCAAGAAATCACTAAGTGCCATGAACATTTTAGAGAAGCTGTATGATTTTAGTATTTTAATTTTATTTATGAACTTTTCTAGACAGACTAGAGAGGCTTTTCTTTCTCCCCGCCCCAGCTTTATTGAGGTATAATTGATAAATAGAATTATACGATATATTTAAAGTGTACAGTGTGATGACATGACTTGAAACACAGTGAAAGGATTCCCACTCACCCCTCAAGTTAACATGTCTTCACCTATTTACAGTTTTTATTTATTTATTTTTTGTGAGGGAATTGAAGTTCTGCTTAGACTTTTCTAGGAATTCTAGCTACTTTTGTAGATCTTTTTTTTTTTTTTTTCTTCAGATAGGATACTGGCAAAGTTAGACATGGTGGTAATAAGAAAAAGAGAAATCACAGAGTCTGAGTGATTTTTCAAAATTACAGTTAGGGTAGGTGGTGTGACATTCGCCTGTGTCATTCCTGGTACCTTAACTTTGATCTCTTTCTCGAAAAAAGAGAAAATAAAGACACACAGGTCCAAGAATTCAGGAGGACTTCAACTTCCTGAATGCCAGAAAGAATGGTGGTTTAGTGACTCCGGTATCAGTGGACTCCATTTGACCAATAGGAGATTCTGATTTGTTGGAGACGGGCATGCTGTATCTGTGTGAACCAGCATCAGAAACTTTTATTTTGTCTAACAACATATTTTCATTTATTTTATGGATAAGAGCAGTCATCTCAGAATATATCTTAGTGGTATTGGAAATGTATTTTGCATCTTTGGGTTCTGACTGGCTGAAATGAGCTGGTTACCCAAAGTGGCCCCATCACACATCAGGGTGGGTAGGAAGATTTCCCCTCGTAGTGTGAGTTCTATAACCTCTGCCACAGATTCCTTTGGGGAGTGATAGATACTGGAAACTACGCATAAGAACCAAAGGGCAAGCCTATGTTTTTTTAGCAGTGAAATGCAGTGTCACAAGTGGGAATCAGGGCTATAGGTTCTTAGTAGGTCTTTAAAGTGAGTTCTAATGCTGTCCTATGATGAACTCGATAAGCAGACTCAGGGCAAGGGGAGCATGATGGCAGTATCAGTAATTGTAAATATAAGGTCTTGGAGACACTGTTTCCTTTACAAAGAGGTTTAGAATAAAAAAAAAGATAGTAGATACTGAGTTTGCAAATGTGTTTTGTCGTGGGGCACATACCTCCGAGGTGTCTCTTGTATTTCTGCACAATTATTTTATCAAGAGGCATTGATAGTTCTGCTCCAAACTATCTTTTCAAAGATGTTTTTATAGCTAACAGCTTTCAAAGACAGAGACAGTATCTCCCTTTGGTGCAGAGGACAGATTTGTTACCTGAAGGGCATGATAAAGATAATGTCTCCCTTTGGAGACAGGTTTGCTAGAAGCTTCCAGAGATCTAGATTTCATAAACTCTGGGTCCCTGGTCCTAAACCGCATCTTCTGCCCTACCCCTGTGGGACTTGGGGGCAAGGAGACCAATGTGAATACGAGGCTCATGCTGCTGGGTCAAGAGTAATAAATACCTTTGCCTTTGACAACACCTGTGAAGCTGTGGCAAGCTGAGTGGTTACCTTACATGTAGAGCAAAATTTTAGTCTCAGAAATTTATAGCTTTTAATTTGTGAAGATTGTTTTCTGATTGCAAAAACAGTGTTTTTTTTGTGCAAGGAATTTGAAGTAGAAAAGATATGTAAGAAGAAAAAAATACATAATCTCCTTACCTAGGGAAGGATAATATTTCGATTTTAGCACAAATTTTAATATTTATCTATATGTACATATAAGTAATATTATATATACTTGTGATTAGCATAAATTGTATTTTGCCTACTGCTTTTGTCTCCTAAAATTAGGTTGGATATTTCTATGTCATTAAGTTTTTAAACATGATTTTGAATATCTGCTTAATATTCTCTTTTATTATAACTAAACTATTATTTACTCAGTCATTCTCTTTTTGAATATTTAGGTAATTTAGAGCTTTTAGTTATTAAAAATAATAATTCTACAATTAACATCTTTTCATACTCATAGTGTGCTTCTCTTCTTTACATGTAAAAAAAAAAATCCAGGGCTCCTGGATGGCTCAGTCAGTTAAGCATCTGACTCTTGATTTTGGCTCAGGTCATGATCTCACAGTCAGTCATGAGATGGAGCCCTGTGTCAGGCTCTGTGCTGACAGTGCAGAGCCTGGTTGGGATTCTCTCCCCTCTCTCTGTGCCCCCCAGCTCATGTGTGCGCTCTCTCTCTCTCTCTCTCTCAAAATAGATAAGTAAACACTTTTTTTTAAATTGGCAACATAAAACTGCTAGGTCTCAGCAATTTTTCATTTAATGTTTTTTTCATGTGTGCTTTGGTTCTCTCCGAGCTGAGCCAGAAGTTCTACATAATCAGAATGTGCAGAGGAGGTGGTTTCTCTCATCCTTAACCTTATTAGACTCTTAACTGGGTAAATGGCCTTTGTCTTTTACTTCTTTCTCATGCTTTCTTCCAGAAGTTTTGATCTGTTTCATAGATTCCACTGAAGTTATACTTTTTACCTTTCAGTTACTGAGTCACACATCAGGGCATGTGACTCCATTTTCTCTCCATTTCTCTGGCCTCTTCAGCAGATTTCACTTAATCCTTTCAAAATAAAAACACATGGATACAGGGTAGTAGATTTACTTCAGAGTTCTGTCAAAATCTATCTTTAGTTCTTGAGTTAGTTCTTAACATTATTAAATAGCTGTCATTAATAGGTTGATTGTAGCAGATTTTTCTCCTCATGGCTTTGGAAAGGGTAAATGGCTTCTTATTCTAGAATTAGTGTCATAATGAATGTACTTTACCAAGTTAAATATTCATTCTAGATAATACCATCTTCAGGAAAAAAAAAAAAAAAACTACCTGGAAAGTACTCTCACTTTGTATACCTGTCTGATGTCTGCCACATTCTTTAAAGTACTTCTGTTCCTTCTCTAAGAGAGTTGAGTTGTTATTTTACTAACTGGTGGTACAATATGATGGCTTAGGTATATACCCTAGAGGTAAAGTTTAGGCTCTAGTGGACAGGATCTAATTGTATAGTTGTATCAAATTCAAAACAATGGTCCCTTTGCCTCCTCCCAAATCAGTATGAAGGACTATAGGGTCATGTGGCTGACATCTCTGGGGTTAGCACACTGCTGTTCCATCAGCCACTTACACATAAAGTTTAAAGTAGATTTCCCTCTCTAAGAAGGGATGAGCAGAAAGACAAAGCACCTATTCAGCTTTGCATTTGCATGCTCATATCTGAAAGGAATATAAATGAAGCAAATAATTCAACGACCACAAAAAGAAGTGAATAAAACTCTTCTCCTGACACCAAAATCATTGTAAAAAAAACCCAGCCTTCTGAAATTTCTGTTTGTAGCTTTGTTAAGAGAGTCTGGGTCCTTTTTCAGGATTCTGGCTCAGGGAAGATAAATAGCAGAATCAAACAATCAAAAAAGATAAATAAATAAAAATAAACAAATGAAAAGCTCCTGAGTAAATCATGAAGCTCCAGATTGGGTAAAGCCTTTTTCTCCCAAAGGAATCTTTACTTCCAACATACACTTTACAAATAGAATTTTAAGATTTCTGGCCATTAAAATATAAGGAGCGATGATATTTCATTTTTTTGTCCCAACACTCGAAAGACTCTTGCATGTACCAGATTAATGAATAAATGTGAGTTCTGAATCAAGGAATGATGAATGGATGTTGGCTGTGTTTTCTTATGAAGATGCAAAATGTGGATGCATATGTCAAAACAAACATTACACTGGGAAAAGTTAAATTGGCAAGGAAGGCTTTATTCAAGAATATTGCAATAGTGGAAAGAGGCCAGAACTCAGTCTGGCTCAGTTCCATTGAAAGAAAAGTTGCAAGGTTGTGTTCTCTCTCTCTCTCTCTCTCTCTCTCTCTCTCTCTCTCTCTCTCTCTCTGTTTTTAGCACTAAGGTGAGCTAGTACAGATAGAGGAGGTTGACTAATGGAATGTGTCCACCACATTGAATTTTTCCTGAGTTTGCAAATGATTTTCTGTGTGAGTAGCCTTGCTAACTGGCATCCACTGAACCTAGGCTCCTGCTTTCTTAACAGAGTTGTGTGATACAGGCTCTAATTTTTCTTGGTGAGTACAGGAATTGCTTCCAGATACTTGACAATCTTGGGTCATAAAACTGGCAAGATGATTTAAAAAAAAAGATTTGCGTATATCTCAAAGGGACAGGGAAATAATTCACAGTTATCAGTTTTCCAAAATAAATGCTCTACAAAAAGGGAAGTTCCTTTGGTCAGGAAGAAGCCTTGAGTTTAGTCAAACTGAGTTAAAAGCCACTTTGTCACATGCATCTTCTTAATTTGATAGAAATTGATTATGAGGGAAAAATTTCTTCCTGTCCAAATGTATGAGAACTGGTAACTATTTTTGTTATATGAGTATCCTGGGTGGGTCAAATATGAGAATTTCATTACATGCATTCAGTGAGAAATAAAATACAACTCTTACTTTGTCACAGTGGGTTTGCTGGCAGAACACAGGTGTCATGAAAACCACTTGTAAACCTACACCAAAACGGGAAGGGAAAGGAATCATATCAACATCATTGTCATTAGACATGGAGACTTGGGCAAGTCTACCACTACTGGTCATCTGATCTATAAATGTGGTGGGCTTGACAAACTATCCAAAAATTCAAGAAGGAGGCTGCTGAGGTAAGAAAGGGCTCCTTCGAGCATGCCTGTGTCTTGGATAAACTGAAAGCTGAATGCAGTATCACCACTGATAGCTCTCTGTGGAAATTCAAGACCGGCAAGTGTTTTGTGACCATCACTGATGCCCCAAGACACAGATACTGTCTATCAAAAATGTGATTACAGGCACCTCTAGGCTGGCTGTGCTGTCCTGATTGTTGCTGCTGGTGTTCATGAATTTTAAGCCAGTATCTCCAAGAATGGGCAGATCCATGAGCATGCCCTTCTGGCTTACACACTCCGTGTGCAACAACTCATTGTTGGTGTTAACCAAATGGATTGCAGTGAGCCACTCTACTGCCAGAAAATATACAAGGAATTCATTAAGGAAGTCAGCAGCTACGTTAAGAAAATTGGTTACAACCGTCTGTTTGTGCCAGTTTCTGGTTGGAATGGTGACAACATGCTGGAGCTAAGTGCTAACATGCTTTGGTCCAAGGGATAGAAAGTCACCTGTAAGGATGGCAGTGCTAGTGGAACCATGCTGCTTGAAGCTTTTAATTACATTCTGTCACCAACTCATCCAACTGACAAGCCCTTGTGTCTGCCCCTCCAGGACATCTGCAAAATTGCATTGATATTGTCCCTGTGGGCTGAGTGGACACCCGTGTTCTTAAACCTAGAATGGTGGCCACCTTTATTACAACTGAAGTAAAGTCTGTTGAAAGTAACCATGGAGCTTTGAGTGAGGCTCTTTTGGAGACAGTGTGTGCTTCAGTGTCAAGAATGTATCTGTCGAAGATGTTTATTGTGGCATTGTAGCTGGTGACAGCAAAAATGACCCACCAATGAAGCGGCTGGCTTCATGGCTCAGGTGATTGTCCTGAACTGTCCGGGCCAAATCAGTGCTGGATATGCACCTGTGCCGGGTTGTCCTGCAGCTCACAAATCTTGCATGTTTGCTGAGCTGAAGGAGAAGATTGATCCTCGTTTTTGGAATAAACTGGAAGATGGCCCCAAGTTCTTGAAATCTGGTGATGATGCCATCTTTGACATGGTTCCTGGCAAGCCTATGCATGTTGAGACCTTCTCTACCTATCCTCCTCTGGACTGTTTTACTGTTTGTGACATGAGATAGATAGTCACTGTGGGTGTCATCAAAGCAGTGGACAACAAGGCAGCTGGAGCTGGCAAGGGCACCAAGCCTGCCTAGAGAGCTCAGAAGGTTAAATGAATGTTGTCTCCAATATCTGCTACCCCAGGCTTAATCAATGGAGGGAGAAAGGTCTCAGAACTGTTTGTGTCAATTAGCCATTTAAGTTTAAAGTAAAAGACTATGAACAATCACAATATGTTATAGAGCCTTCAGAAGGAAAGGAGAAGGTTCTGTGGGCGATTGTGTGTGTGTGTGTGTGTGTGTGTGTGTCTATGTGGCCATTTTAAGTTATTATTTTTTAAAATCAGTACCTTTTAATAGAAACAACTTGAGCAAAATTCTTGGTCAAGACAGAATCTTGAGACCCATTAAAACAAAAGTTGAATGATAAAAAAAAAAGACAACTATTAAATAACAAATCACTTATGTGTTATTTAATAGAAAAAGAAGCTTAGTGCATGTGGTATTTCTCTGTCTTTAATCAGCTGGTATTAAATACTAATCCCTTAATCTTTGATTTATTTTTTTATCCCATCACTTCTGTTGGATGATAGCCATGCTGGATTGTAGCCCCCGCTGATTCTCCATGCTACAAAATCTTTCCTCTGATTTGAAGCCTGAAGCATCAGAGGTAAGTGAGAAATGGGTTGTCATTTATGTCAAAACTCCTATCTTTGTCCTTGTTACATTTCACACTTTGTCAGTTCATGTCTCAGGTCTTCTTGTCATGCATCTTGCATGGCTCTTCTGCTTTTCTCTGTAACAAAAACCAACTTGTTCCTGCATCTTCTTGGCCATAAATGTACATGCTTAACTATGTAGTGGACGGAGGTGAAACTAATATTTCTGATAGTCCTATGTTGGTTACACATTGTGCAGAATATAAGAGAAGTACTTGAAGAACAAATATACTTTCTAAGATTATGGCAGTTCATTGTATGGATGAGACTTCCGTTTGAGTTCCGTGGAATTTTCTATGCACATGTGGAAATAATTAGCATATGGTTTTGTCTTAAAACTGTAATTGAGGGGCGCCTGGGTGGCTCAGTTGGTTGAGCATTTGACTTTGGCTCAGGTCATGATCTCACAGTTTGTGAGTTCGAGCCCTGTGTCGGGCTCTGTGCTGACAGCTCAGAGCCTGGAGCCTGCTTCAGATTCTGTGTCTCACTCTCTCTGACCCTCCCCCATTCATGCTGTCTCTCTCTGTCTCAAAAATAAATAAATGTTAAAAAACAAAAAACAAAACAAAACAAAAACCCTGTAATTGATATAGAGGGCGCCTGGGTGACTCAGCTGGCTGAGTTTCCGACTCTTGATTTCAGCTCAGGTCATGATCTCATTTTTTGTGAGATCAAGCACCGCATCAGGCTCTGCACTGGCAGCATGGAGCCTGCTTGGGAATATGTCTCTTTTTCTCTCTCTTCCCCTTCCCTGTTCATGTTCTTTCTCTCAAAAATAAAATATAACTTAAAAAAATTAAACTATAATTGATATAAATTTATAATTATTTTAAAATATAATGAGCACACTTTTAAAATAATTGTTTTAATTTTTTGGTTTGTTTATTTTGAGAGAGAGAGAGAGACAGAGCATGAGCAGGGGAGGGCCGAAAAAGGGGGAAAGAAAGAATCCAAATAGGCCCCATGCCATCAGTGCAGAGCCAGATGTGGGGCTCAATCTCATGAACCATGAGATCATGACCTGAGTGAAAATCAAGAGCTAGACACTTAACCGATTGAGCAACCCAGGTGCCCCAATGAATACACTTTTAAATTTATGAGATAACATATTGTCAGTGAGCAAAGTTTATTTTTGAAAAGGAAAATTCTAAAGCCTCGGCTTCACCTTCTGTATAATAGAAGTAATGTTTTGATGATACAATGTTGCATTAGAACAGAGTGGATGCCTTGCCCTGGGGCAATACAAGAGCATATTAGAAACAGACCTAAGATGAAAGTTTATAAAGATAAGAATATTTATTTAAATGTAAACTTTTCAAGGTAATATCTTTAAAAAATTAAGAATGTAAGAAGATCTCTAAGAGTAAGTGCATTATTTTCAAATGCACTTAAATCATTAGTCAAGTGGCACTGTGTTTATTGTATGATTATGGGTTTCCTCAGAGGAAAAACAGCTTGCCTCCCTCCGATAAAAACATTCCAGGAAGACAATTGCTTCTGGCTTTGTTATAAATAATCCTGTGTTACTTGTCTCTTATAATTCTAAAACACAAGTAATGTTTCTTTAATATAACTACAAACATATAACCTTGATTAAATTGACTTGCATATACAAAGTTGAGCTTTGATATTTTATATAAAGATTTTAAGGATAGTTCTATGTGGATACTGGAAGCTAATTGGAGATATGCATTACCAACTATAACATAAGTGGGAATTTTGATGGAGTCATAGGTGATACAAGGTGGCCATAATTTCCTCAGAAGAGAACTGGGTCAGAAGAAATGCATCCCTCCTAACAAAGCTGAAAAGCATCTACCTGATAGGAATTCAAATAAGAACTGAACTATTGTATTACCTCCAAAATCAAATTTCTGTCAAATCACTTACAAACTGAGTTGAAATTAATTAGAATCTTTAATTTGCTCTATAGAAAAATTCATTCAATTTTATTCATTTTTCTACTCAATCAACCAACATAGAAATGAGTTGGAGTTCAAATAGTAGAATTATTAAGATATCATCATATGAAGTTAGAGAATTCTAAGTTTGAATTATAGTTCTGTATTCCATAAATCATGCTAATGTTTTTGTGATAATTAGGTGACAGGATTTATTGTCCACTGATAATCTGCTGAGATGTTCTGTTTTTGTTATGAGTAAGTCAAGGCTTACACGTGACCGAGTGCCTCTAGGATACAGCTCAGTGTTCAGTATTTCTTATGTTTTCCTAGGTCACTGGGATCTATTCTACTCTCTGTTGGTGCCTGGTATTCCTAGTATTGTGATAACCCTTTAGCACTTTCATGCTGTCTTTTGGAACATAGAAATTATGTTATTATCTCCACATCTTGCTAGAGTCATAGGGGAACCTCAATGAGATCTAACCAGGACCATGGAGCCATTTCCACTATGGGGTACTTGCTTCCTTCCTGGGCTTTACTTGAGAGAGGCAGCAAATATCCCCTGCCTTTGGTTTTAAAAATACTAGTTTCTGTCATTACCTTCTTCTAAGCTTGAAGCAGGATGAAAGGGGTATGGGGAAAGTAGATGTGGCTTGGGGGACAGTCCCTTTTTAGAAACCCGTTAGCATTTATTCACTCCATATGTCTTCAAGTCTTAGGAGAAGAACTAGTAGAAGAAGAACTAGTACTTTTTCACTAGTCCTCCAAGTCCTAGTTTAAAGAGCAAAAAATGGAGGAGCAAAACACATTAATAAATTTGTTTATGACTGTGTCACGTGTAGCACAGAATTAATTCAGGAATCATTTTAACTGCTTAGTTATGAATTATTCATTTAGTGGAAAAATCACTGAAGATCAGGAGATACTGGTTAACTTAATTTCTGCAGCTTGTGATTTATTACAAGTGATTCTTAAAAAATTATTTAACTTCTCAGTAAAAACAGTATCAAGTAAAATTAATCACTACTTTGAGGAATTACTGTAACCTAACATAATATTATTAATTTCAATAAAAATCCTTTTTTTTTTTTTGGTTTGTTTATAACAAAACAGAGAGGTTTTAACATCTCTCTCTCTTTAAAAAATGGACATCCCACAGTAATTTTCAGTAACTTGCAAAGTTTATTTTTGTGGACCATTCTGAATCTCAGAAGACTTGGCTTTTTGGTATTTGATGAAATGAATTCTTTCAAGTATCAAGTAGTCTTCCCTGGACATTAGGCAGAAACATAGACATTTGTGTCAGAATAGCCAGGAAAAGGGGCAAGTGAAAGAAAGAAAGAAAGAAAGAAAGAAAGAAAGAAAGAGAAAGAAAATGAAGAGCGTATACAGAACTCTGGAATAGAAGTTGTCTATGGCATTTTCCCACTCTGCTAGAGGTTCCTTGAAGTTAATTATGCCACCGATTAGATCACCACGTGTCAGAACAATAATCACTCCCTCACCCCACACCTACTTAATCTACTTTGTTGAACTATATTATCCATACTCTCACCCACTCCCACTTCTTCATCGAGCCACCTCAAAGGTTGCGTCTTTGAACACAAAGAACACATTACAAAATCAAGGGGTAGCATTAATATTGTTCAGAGTTTCATGTGACAGGATTTTAAATTGACATTCTTCTCATCTCCAACCCCAAAAGAAGCTAACCATCTAGACGTAAATTCTTAAGAATACAGCACACAATTATTTTTAAAACACCTAATACTTTTTCATTTCTAATTTTAAAGTGGAAAGATGATTTGCTCCTCAAATCTCAAACAGTACGTCTTTCATTTTCTATTTATTGCTACTTGCAGGAGTTTAAGATGTGATTCTGACTTGATTTTGAATTCCCAGCCTTCTTTCTTGTTGTCTTCTGCTTGCATTATCATTTTTATGCTATATGATTTATCCTCCGGAGTTCCAAACATATTGCCACACAGAAAAACAGTAGTCAAATCCAAAATCTTTTGAATCTTGGAACATGACTCAGCACATTTTCTAAAACCTGAAGGCTTTATCATAGTAGATTTGGAAGTCAGTTTGTGAGACAGGAGAGTAATTATGGATGTACCTGTGTATTTATTCTTCCATTTATATAAGCCTCTCAAGGCCATCTTTAAGGTGCTAAGTAATTTGAAGTATGATGAAAGACAGGGAGTGGCATCTTTTTATATGCAAGAATATCCTTGTCATAAAGTTATACAGACTTTGTGAAGTCAAGGTTAAAGCTAATTTAGTTAACATTAGGGAATGTAGCTTTCATTAAGTCTTGAATTTTCATTCATATCATCTTTCAAGTGGGACAGATAGCTGTGTGACAATTAGGCAAGCAAAATGTGTGTGTTTATGAGTGAGTTACTTATCAGAAGATACTAAGCATTTGTTTTATGAAGTACACATTGCTATCAAACTAACATTTAAGAAGAATAGTTTTATGAGTGTCTCTTTTTCAGCAATGATGTAAACAACGTCTAATTTCTTTCAACCCAAGGGTCTGATTTATCAGCATTGCCCTAATTAGTTGTTGTTGTTATTTTTCTTTAATGGTGTTATTTGGTACAGCTTACCAGGAGCATTTAGAGAATGCTAACAAAGTCAGTGTATCCAGAATAGTCATTTTCAGGCATTTCTGTGTTAGGCAAAGCTTTCATGTATTTCCTGCTAAAAATTGGTACTTATTCTGGTAAGACCACAAAACTGATTTGCTAAACCGACATTTACTACAAATTTTGACTCCAGTGGGGAACGTAGGTTGTAATGTTTATGTTCCTTTTTTCCTATCCTCACCCTCAACACAAAATGCTCCCAAATGAATTTCAGAATAATTCTGGAGGAAAATAGTTACATGGGGATTCTATAAGCCCCATGACATCCATCCATTAAACACACACACACACACACATACACACACACACACACACACACACACACACACAGTTTATACTTCTATCATGTTAAAAGAAATGGACTGAAAAGTATTTGCTTTCCTGAATTGTGTAAATTCTCAGCTTCAATTTTTATTTGTTCATGAGACACAATTTGGAAAGTATTCAAGGCCTATAATTTTCTTCTAGAACACCTTCTTTAAACACATTGTCTCCATTTAATTTTATGTCTGTGGAAGTAAGATGTAAAGCAAAACAAAGAGTGGTATAAAGCAACTTTTTAAGAAAAAATTGAAAATAATTCTCTAATATTAGAGAATTCCATATGATCAAAGTTTCTTAATGATAATATAAATTAACCTTTATTTATAACATATCTAAGATAAAGAAATTTACATTTAAAAATTCTGAATTAAATCTTTCAGAAGACAGAAATATTAAAATTTAAGCAATGAAACTTTTGGATATTGCTAGCCATTGACATACTAAAAAGGCAGAGTATAAAATTTTGTTAAGTGTTTTGGTCAGGAATTATGAATATGTACTTTTTACTTTCGAAATAAATGTGACACTGACACTGCAGAGTTTTTCATATAGGATGTAAAGAGTCCACTTGTTACAGATTTGATTCTAGTTAGAGTTTATATGATACATTGTAAAATAATTTGTTTCTGGTAAGCTTTGTTGTTGTTTTTTCCTTCTATACCCCATATGCTGTAGGATAGGGGTTAAGGAATTTGTCCTAGTTGATTCTCATTTTCATATCCAAATTATTGCCACTACCCCCCCACTCCATAAATAAATGAATAATGAGTTATTTGAATCCTGTGACATAAAATTATTGAGTCAACTGAACTCCCAGTCACTCTCCTTCAATCACTGAAGATTTTAATACATGTGTCCCTGTCTTTACCTCAATCACTACTTTTGTCCTTATTCTTGTGGAGTTCACTATCCATATAAATCACCCACTTTCTCTCAGTTTTTATTAATATTTTTGCCTCCACTAATCTGATTTTCATTTTCACCCTAGTGACTATGCCCACAATACATGCTCCGAATATTTCCATTACCAACAACTATGCCATTTCCAGACTCTAAATTTTTCATTATCTTACTCTTTGACTACTCTCTGTCTTTAGGGCTTACTTCCTCAAATACACCAGTCTCATATTGTGATTCCACTATTCTCCGTTTGTCCCCCTGTAGTGTGTTTGTCCCCCTGTAGTGTGTTTTCTCACTCTTCTAATTTAGAATCCAGTGTTCCTGGATTCTAGGAACCTAATTTAGAATCCAGTGTTCCTGGATTCTAGGAACCTAATTTAGAATCCAGTGTTCATCACTTTACCCCCTTCTTCACCAACCTTGCCCTGCCTACCGAAAAACCTATGAAATTCGTGTATGTCTCCACATGTGCATCCAAACAGTTGAATAGAACTGGAGGAAAGAAAAATAAATAAATAAATAAATAAAGGAAACCCAGTGATTGCCATCTCTTTATTTAAGACCATGGTACATCTGAGGCCTAACTACATTTTGATTGTTTCTTTTTTTTTAACCTTTGTATTATCCCAAAGAACTTTTCCAAGCCTCTCTCCTCAAAAATACAACACCCCTTCATCCATTTTAAATGTGTTTATACATGTGTTTCTTATTCCCTTGGTGTACAATTCTAAGACTATCTTCCCATCTTTCTGTTATCTAAATCTAACAACTCACCATAATTTATACCTATATAATTTTTGATATTATTTTTTTCTTGTTGTATTGCAATGAGAAACAATCCAAGTACAATGGCAAATAGAAGTAAGGACAGTGGTTATTCTCATCTTGCTTCTAATTTTGAAAAAGGTAAAAGACTGTGTCTAATGTGTCTCCTCCGAGATTTTTCTCTCTTATCGTCTTTGTCTAAATATCGTTAACTCAATTAAGGGAATCATTTGCAGATGACTTATAGCCATATCTGGCTGATTTATTTATTTTTCTTCTCCGAACCCCAGTCAGGTCCTACTTGAGTCAATCTTAATCATTGATTCATAACATATTCACTTCACTCATTCACATATGTTCTTCTTTTGTTTATTTAGCTACTTAATCATTATATCTCTTTCGATTCAGTAGGAACATAAGAGCCACAGCAAGCATTACGAAAGTAAGGATTTTATATAGGACCTAGAGGTAACACCGATGTATGTAGAGTTGGGTGAGAGAATGTCTAGATGGCTGTGGCCAAAAGATCAGAAACCTCTTACTATGATTTTGATCTTAAGCACTCCAGAGATGAGAAAAACAGCCATTTGGGGAAATCTGAGACTCTACTACAACAATTACAAAGGAGGTAATAGCTAGGTCTGAATAGCTGCCAACGTTTGTAGAAGTTTCTGTATCTTTAGAAGTTAACGTGTCAATCACCACTTCTGACCATGACATCTGACAGCTACAAACAGTTTAGAATAATAACTCAACTTCGTGAGTGCCTTCAAACTTTAGGCAGTTACCTCTGGTGAGGAAACTAACCAAGACACATATTGGGAAGGGACTTCTGAAATATTAGTAAAAGTGATGATGCTACCTTGAAGCAAATAATTTATTATAATGCATCTCTTTGTCAATGCAGCATTCACACATGCCCCTTATAAATATATGCAATTTCTGAATGAAGACACTAATTAAGCAAATTTTCTTTTTTTTTTTTTTTTATGAAATTTATTGACAAATTGGTTTCCATACAACACCCAGTGCTCATCCCAAAAGGTGCCCTCCTCAATACCCATCACCCACCCTCTCCTCCCTCCCACCCCCCATCAACCCTCAGTTTGTTCTCAGTTTTTAAGTCTCTTATGCTTTGGCTCTCTCCCATTCTAACCTCTTTTTTTTTTTTTTTTCCTTCCCCTCCCCCATGGGTTCCTGTGAAGTTTCTCAGGATCCACATAAGAGTGAAACCATATGGTATCTGTCTTTCTCTGTATGGCTTATTTCACTTAGCATCACACTCTCCAGTTCCATCCACGTTGCTACGAAAGGCCATAATTCATTTTTTCTCATTGCCACGTAATATTCCATTGTGTATATAAACCACAATTTCTTTATCCATTCATCAGTTGATGGACATTTAGGCTCTTTCCATAATTTGGCTATTGTTGAGAGTGCTGCTATGAACATTGGGGTACACGTGGCCCTATGCATCAGCGCTCCTGTATCCCTTGGATAAATTCCTAGCAGTGCTATTGCTGGGTCATAGGGTAGGTCTATTTTTAATTTTCTGAGGAACCTCCACACTGCTTTCCAGAGCGGCTGCACCAATTAAGCAAATTTTCAGTTTAACTGAATGGAACTCTGTCACATAAAACTAAAGACATGCCAACACTCTCCCCAAAAGGGGTAGATGCAAAGTCCTATAGAATTTCTGGGTGATGTTTATTCTCTTTCCAGTGAAGTTGCACTTCCCCTCTGATGTTCTTTAATTTAAATATGAGTTTGAGATTTAACCTCTAATAACACATACTAGAGTTAAGAGAAGAAAAAAATAATTATTCGATATATACAAATAATATCAAAGCAAAGAAGAAAATACATAAATAACATAGCAGTTAATAAAGTGGTAGCAGAGGACAATTACAAGTTTCTTATTCCAAAATCCGTTGTATATCTGTATTCTGATTATGGTATCTCACTTCTTAGGGCAACTCATATGTCTTTATTGAAGTGTTTACACTATTAGTTGTCTCTGTTATATTTGGTTACTGTGGTTTTCAACTAATTATAACCATAAGACTTAGGATACTTGGAGTATTTCTGGAAAAAATCTCATGGTTCCATTCACATCCTGGGCTTCTTCTTTCTCCTTGTGGAGTAACAACCTAATTTCCTCATTACAGATAGGATTAATCAGCATAGCACAGTAATTCTTTTCTTTGTTCAGCTTCTGCTTCCAATCAGATGGGCCATGGGTTTTACTTGTTAGAAGTATTTCTTTCTTAGATTATCATAGGTAATAAACAAAGCATATGGTTTCCTTGTTTTCTTTCCTGTGACTTTGTATCATGGCTATAGTTTAAAAGATACCAAATATCAGAGCTTCTGGGTGGCTCAGTCAGTTAAGTGCCTGACTCTTTTTTTTTTTTTAATTTTTTTTTCAACGTTTTTTTAAATTTATTTTTGGGACAGAGAGAGACAGAGCATGAACGGGGGAGGGGCAGAGAGAGAGGGATACACAGAACCGGAAACAGGCTCCAGGCTCTGAGCCATCAGCCCAGAGCCCGACGCGGGGCTCGAACTCCCGGACCGCGAGATCGTGACCTGGCTGAAGTCGGACGCTTAACCGACTGCGCCACCCAGGCGCCCCTAAGTGCCTGACTCTTAATTTCAGTTCAGGTCATGATTTCACAGTTGTGGGACCGAGCCCTTCATTGGGCTCTGTGCTGACAGTGCAGAGCCTGCTTGGGATTCTCTCTCTCTCTCTGCTCCCCTCCCATTCACATACATGCATTTTCTGTGTGTGTGTGTGTGTGTGTGTGTGTGTGTGTGTGTGTCTCAAAATAAATAAATGGACTTTTTTTTTACAAAGGTACTATATATCAGTTACTGATTCAGAGCATAAACACTACCTGGCAGAACACTACTGCAGTACCTCGAGGTGTGGTCATTCATTTGCCGCCCTGACAGTCTTCCAAAGGCCATTGAATCCTTCCATCAAGACAGCTGCTTCAGAGTAATGGGGAAAATACTAAGATCTGTGGACATTTTGAGGCTGAGAATATTGTTTTTGAATTTCTGTAAAATGTATTTCCTGGAGATAAGCATTGGTGTCTGGAATAGCATGACAAAAGTAAGGCATTTTGTTAACTCTCCAGATGATAGTTTGGGCAGATGCATTAGTAATACTGAACACGAGTTTTTATCTAGATATGTTCCTATTCCAGAAAGTGCAAACAGTTCCCCTTCAACCAGGTGGCTGCATGGTCTCCTGGGAAGTGATGCTGTATCAGTGTTACTATCTGCTGATGATAAATTGTGGTTATTACCTGCTGAAGACTGTGGTCTGATCAACTGTAGTTGATGGTAATATGCCATGTAGCTTTCTTTGCCCATGATAATTTCCATATTTGTCACAGTGAGTCCATTATTTAAAGGCAAGGGTGGCTAAGGAAAGAGGCTCACTGATATCAGCAGAATCATTTTTGCCACATGATTTTTGACAGTCCGTTGTACTGAAGATATTGTTGGTGAATACATTCACATTAGAATAAATATCCTCACACTTTATGCCATTGACACTTTTCAACTTTATTCTTTCAAACTTTTTAATCTCCAGACCAACTGCTAGACACTGTTTATTAATCAGTGTATATCAGTATCTGTAGCCATTTCCCTTTAAGGTGAAGTGAACAATCATGTACTCTGCTTAAAGGTCTACCACTTGGAGTTTTTCTCTTCACTACCGCCTTTCAGAACTATTCCCGAGTGGGACTATAGTGCTGTGTCCATTCACTTTTAAAGGGCTAAAATTCTCTATTAGGTCCCATATGGGCCTACTGAGTTCCCCTTCCCAACATTTCTACTGTCACAGACACTTTATGTACCATGTGACTGACAGAGTCATATGGCTGAAGTGACAACGCAGCTTTTGGAGTAACCTGAATCTGTTGAAAAGTCTCCTTTTCCTCTTGGCCCTTTGCGGGCAATTCAGTAAATGTGTTTAAGGAGCATGCGACTGAAATACATGTTAACTCTGAAACCCAAAGATGCCCAGTAGTACCCGTGTTTCTCTTGGTAGTGGTAGAGGATACCACATGCATCGATTTGTCCTTTCATTAGACCCTTGGCATTTCAGTGAAATGGCAAGTTCCTCAATTATGTAAAATTTTATTTCTACACTTTGGTACACATGTGTTTCACCAGTGCCTGACCCATATGATATCATCAACACAGAAGACTAACACTTTGTCCTATGGAATGAAAAATGGACAATGTTCCTGTAGACCACATTATGACAAAAGGCTGGAAAGTTGGTATAGTGCTACAGTAAGGCAGCAAGTAGTCTCATGGACAGGTGAGAGAAATCTGAATCTGGTGGTTTTTACAAAGATGTAGAACTAAGCCACTCATGAGACTTTGGTTAATACCAGATGAGGTTGGCAGAGAACCCACTTCTGGAACAGCAGATGTAAGAATTAACATCTGATTAAGTTCATGATAATCCACTATGGGTTTCCAAAGTGTCTGTCTTTTGTATAGGCCATTTAGAGGTATTAAAGAAAGATATAATAAAAGTCACTACTTTTGTAACTTTTTCTTAAGTTTATTTATTTATTTTGAGAGAGACAGAGACAGTGTGAGTGGAGGAGGGGCAGAGAGAGGGAGAAAGAGGTAATCCCAAGCAGGCTCTGCATTGTCAGTACAGAGGCCGATGCAGGGCTCAAACTCACAAACCATGAGATCGTGACCTGAGCCAAAACCAAAAGTCAGACACTTAACCAACTGAGCCACCCAGGTTGCCCCCCCCCACAGCCCCGACATTTGTAACTTTTATGTTTAAAGGACACAAAGCTCTGAAATTCTCCAGAATGTGTTATTGCTACCTTGCTAAATTGGTTACTAAACCAACATGGGGAATATTCCGGTGCTAAATATGTTGACTTCCACAGTATATTCTCAAACTTGGAAAATAACCATAGAATGAGCAATGGTATAACAAATTTCTTCCTCAAGACAACCTATTTTCTCCTGCATTCACAGGGCCCTGGATCTTTGAATTTGTTAAATTTCCAAAGCTGATAACTTTCCTTTCACACTCGAAAAATGGACTCACTTCATACTTCACTGATAAAAAAGAAAATATCTCATAGAAATTTATTTTAGTATACTTAGTTTAAATGCCTTTGTATGTCATTTCTTCCATATATAGTTAGGTGACAACCTTTCTTTTGATGCATATATTGCATGATCACATTGGTTGACATAGACACGATCTTCAGAAACAATTAGTAGTGATTGTCCTCACTTATTAGTACATATGTGGTTTTATGTTTTAGTCTTTGAATGTGGTTTTTTAATCACACAAATAAACTCTTAAGAGTTTCAAAAAAGATAAAGGTGGTCATGGATTACAAGTGACAGTTTAAATTTTGTACAATACCTCTAATAAGCATCGTGATTTATATTTGATCCCCACAGTGAGCCTCTGTTTTAAACTCTGGTGAGGCACTTGGGGTAAGGACAACACTCTATGGTCCCAAAGTTTTAGCTATCTCATGTTTCACTCGTTTGTTTATGAATAGTAAAATTCTTCTCTTTCAGCACTTAAAAAAAATAAAGCACATTTATTGACATATCTAGTGGCTTTATAATAAAAATTAAATGGCAACCTCTCCATTCCTTCTTCATGATCTTTTTCACATTTGAATTTCCTGTGGTTATCCCTCTCAACAACCACAGTCTTCCATCACTGTCACTGACCGACCTTATGGCGTGCTGCTTGTGGATTAATTTGCCACGCCATCTGTCTGATTTCCATAGTTTAAGTATTTCTACGTCATATGCCCTGGCAGTAAACTGCACTCGTTCAGTCAGGAGCATTAGTTTAACATGTGAAAGATGCGGCAATTTGTCTGGAAATTCCAGCTGGTGTAATGCAAACATCAGCACCAGGCAGATGATTTTTGATCCACATAGATGAAAGTAATTCTCTTTTTATTATACTTATTTATGCTTTCCTCTATCTATTATTGCTCTATTACTACTATTCTTTGTTCTCTGTCGTTGTTTGGGTTTTTCTCATAATGCCATTGTATGGCAAAACCTTTTATCTAGTGAAATTATTAGCTGGTACCTCTGATAGAAAGTCACTATTTTGATGAACTAATAAATATGTGGCAAAAGATGTGAAAGCTCTGACTCAGACTCTCTTTACTGATAGCTTTGGATATTGAGATTTTCATGATAAACTAAGCAATTCAATGGATTTGGAGCTTTAGAAGCATTATTATTAAACACTGTTCTCAAATGCCAACTATTCTCTTTCTTTATCAAATTATTTTCAACATAAGGCCATTTATTCCATGGGGATATGGTTGAAACCCTAGAAAATTCACTGGTAGGCTAATCACTATTCATCATCCTCAGAAATACGGAAATTGGGAGCTGGGAAATTTTTGTTACAATGACATTGTCTTTTAATTCTAGAATGTTAAGAAGTTCCCCTGACATTTATCCGCTACATGTCAGAAGCACCAACATCCCACTATGACAAATAAAAACTTCTATGTTATTGCCAATTGTCCATTAGCAGAGGGACAAAATCACCCCAACTGAGAGCTTGTGGTCCACAGGATTAAAAGCTGGTTTAAATGAATGTGAGAGAAGGTAACATTAAATGGGAAAGGGGTAGAGGAACATTGAAGAAAGATGGAGAGGTTGTATCCTTTTAGCTGAGTATAAAAATGTGAAAATGCACTGGGAATTCTTGTTGCATCTAACCAGTGACAGTTATTCTGTACATGAGATTTAAAGGTACATGTTCATGTATGTATTCAAGATGATCCCTTTTGACCAGATCTTTTCTTTCTTTGTTTTTTTCCCTCCTGTCCATTATATGTCACACATCCTGTGCCCATATTCATTTTAATAACATCTGCCTACTTTCAAGTCCCATGGCCCACTGATTGTCCTGGTGCTACTGATTATAATTTCTCCTTTATCTTCTCTGAATGACTGTCTTTATATAATCTGCTTCCAACTTCACCCTCAGTAGCTGAAGAATCTACAATAATATCCCCCAAATGGCTGGACTCCTAGAAGCTGCTGTTGGAATTTCCCTGAATGCCTATTAAAAATTGCAATAGTACTTGGTAATCAGCTAATGTTTTCTTAGTCTTATATAAAGTTGCATGTAAAAACTGTTGGCAAGGGCCCCAGTGCTCTTTATTACAAACAGTTGATGCAACCAAGCCAAGAATTCATTGTCTAGTGATTTTTACCAGATACATAGATGTTCTTCAGAAAACACAAAAATGAATATGCTTCCCACAAGACTGCCACATTTCACTGGATGTGTGTGATGCCGGCCGGGTGCCAGCTTTTACCAATCCATCAGATTTCCACGTACTTAATTTGTTCATGGACACCCATGTCCTAAAATGTCATATATAAAAAATTAAGTGTTTTTGCAAAAGTCTGTTGTAGTTAAATTTTGAAATCAACTTTCTGCTGCAATAATTTCTAAATGTTTCCTCCCTCATTTATTTTTGTAAGTATTTCCTCAGTTTCTGACTCATTCCAAACTTATTTATTTAATCCTGCTATATTTCACACACTTTTGGATACTGTGTAGTTAAATTTTGAACCAAAAAGACATGCATCTTGCTGTCATAAAACTTTAGAGGGAAGATACAAATAAATGAGCATTACAGTACAGAATGTCGTGCAAGCTAGTAGTGGGAATATAAAGTGTCAGAGAAGTAGATGAGGGCAGAATAAACAAAACTGGGGCAAGGACTAGCACTTCTTTTCCTTTCTTCCTTTTGCTTATATCTTATTTCAAAACAAAATTGATGTCTAAGCTTGGAAAGAAGGATAAATAGAGTGTAGCTAAATAAAGAAGCCACAGAACATCATTCTGTCTCCCAAGGATTAGCGTACTCAAAGCCTTGAAAGTTATAAAGGGCATGATCCATTTTTAAAAATGAAGAACTTCTGGAGTGTCTGGTTGGCTTGGTCAGTTGAGCATCTGACTCTTGATTTCAGCTCAGATCATGATCTCATGGTCTGTGGGCTCAAGCCCCATGTCAGGCTCTGTGCTAACAGCATGGAGCCTGCTTAGGATTCTCTCTCTCTCCCTCTCTCTCTGCTTCTCCCCTGCTCACTCACACACGTTCTCTCTCTGTCTCTCTCTCTCTCTCTCTCTCTCTCTCTCTCTCTCTCAAAATAAACATTTTAAAATAATAAAAAAAATAAAAAATGAAAGAACTCATGTATGGGTAGAGCTTAAAATGCATAGAAAGAAGTATAAGAAGGAGTTCACAGAAATGGATGAATCACCAAATTATGGAGACTTTTATGGAGAATTTGGATTTTACCTTAAGGAGGATGGTGAGCTGTGTAGCTGAAATGGGGACAGAATATTTTAGAACTATAACTCTGACTCTTCTTGATGGTGGATTGTGGAGCTTGGAAAACTAGAGGCAGGAAAACCACTAAAACTACTGTTTCAGTGTTCCTCATTTTAGAATGTGAGTTCCAAAACTCTTCTTGCATGAAGTTCTCAATTTCATGAAGTATGTTAACCTACTGACTGACTTTAAACCCTGTTTCCGTCAACTTTACACATGTTTTGGACATCCTCATTTTTAAAGGTATTAAGTTTAAAGGCATATGTTTGCAAGGGTGTGAGGTCTTTCCCCCAGCCCTGTCTTTTTCTCCCATTTGTGGGACTCTGTACCATAAGAGGAATTCTGACCCATTTCCTGCCTCCCATGTTGTGTCTGCTTCTTGCTATGAACGTAAAAGTTGGCTCTGTAAGCAAGAGAGTCATATTCTGGAATTCTCTGCTGGAGAGCACATTTTCTCAGCTTTAATTCAAGTTCTCAAATACTAGCTTCAGTAGAAATGAACGTGGCATTTCCTTGATGCATTATTTCTAGGTTTTCAGTCAGGCTCATTTACATTCTACTGGTTTCAAAACTCAGAGGGTGTACTTTCAGACCCCCCATGGTAATACTTTCCAATAAAACCTAAGATAGAATCGTGTTGGATGTTAAGTGCTCAACTACTTGATTTTACTTTCATTTACAAACACACACACAAATATCAAATGATTCTTTAAAATTAATCACATGAATGGGGCGCCTGGGTGGCGCAGTCGGTTAAGCGTCCGACTTCAGCCAGGTCACGATCTCGCGGTCCGTGAGTTCGAGCCCCGCGTCAGGCTCTGGGCTGATGGCTCAGAGCCTGGAGCCTGTTTCCGATTCTGTGTCTCCCTCTCTCTCTGCCCCTCCCCCGTTCATGCTCTGTCTCTCTCTGTCCCCCCAAAAAATAAATAAACGTTGAAAAAAAAATTAAAAAAATAAAAATAAAAATAAAAATAATCACATGACTGAACAGCTTTACTGACATCAACTACTCTCACAATTCCAGACTGTCCGACAGGGGAAAAAAAAAATCACCAGACTTTTTCATTCTTATTTGTTTTGTAAATGTATGTTCAATTTAATATATTAAAAAATATAAAATGTTTATGAATCATTAAAATATACAGATTTGTGGATTGTGTTTTCCTTAATCATTTTCATGGAAACTTTTATTTGAATTTAGTGTTCTGTATGAATAGTCCAATGTTTTTCAGATGGAACAAAGTCACTTTTACTATCCAAATAAAATGGCAGGACTCTCACATAAATGCACTTAATCCTGAAAATGTAATTATGAGAACTTAATGAGAAGAAAGTCAAGTTAATTGCTTTACCGTTTCTTTCTTTCTTTCCTTTTTTTTTTCTTCCCCCCTGATGTCCTTGTGAGGCCTTATTTTGATATCGGTGACATTCAGTAAGAGACCAATTACTACAATTTTAAGTTGTTACTCATTTTTTTTAAAGCAAAAGCTTTGCTATTTAACTTCACTTTTTTTTCTGTTTGAAATAAAAGACCAACATTCTAAACTTGTTATTATATGTGATTTGAAGCTTAATCCATACTTATTTACTGCATTACAACTTGATAGATTCATGTTCTAACATGTGTTTCTTCTGTAAAAGGTATATGGCAAATGGCATTGGAGAAAACTGTGTTTCCTTTTATTTTTACAACTATGGTCTCCTTGCTGTGATTACTTGCTTCGCCTATGAATTAGGATGTCATCATGTGCCTGTCAAACATTCTTTGCCATTACAATTAAAAATACATAACATATATGTTAAAGTCACAATGCAGACTTTCAAGTATCATGACCAAAATTAAGATACTTAATAGAGAATTCATTGTTGTGCTATCCTTCTGCTCCTGGGGTACTCTTTTCCTTCTTTTACTATAAGATGTCTATTTTCAAGTGCTCAGTGATCCACATTCACATTTGTCATGACCTATGATCCCAGGAGAACTTTCTAGTTTGACTCTTCACCATTTCATTCTGAGATAAAAGAAATAGAGCATACCTAGAATGTTTGGATCCCTTCTTTCTTTTGCCGTGAATACCCTTCTCCAAATCTCGTGTTCCAGGCTTGTTTTTACTCTTTTTTTTTTTTCACGTGTCAGCATAAATGTTAACACCTTTGTGAATTTGTACCAGAGTATCAGCCGTATACTTGCTTATGGTTTTTCTACTACATTTTCTACCTTGGTCGAAGGATAATGCTTTCACAATACAATGGAATGAGTTCCTTGCAAGTGTGTATTTTCCAGACAGTTAACTTTGTAGGGTATGGATCGTTCTGTATTCAATTTTGAACTCAAATGAGTTGATATATAATATGCATAGACACTGTTGAAAAAAAAAAAGTACCTAGCTTTCTGCTACTTTCTACCAAATATCTGGTATCAGACATTTTGGGCCTCAGAAGGAATATACTGCCATTCTCAAGGATATTTACATTTGAAACCATAGCTCTAAACAAATTTAATGTTATAATCTTGTCTTAGAAATTAAGCATTCTTTATCATTGTCTTGTAACTTTAACAGATTATTTGAAATGTCAATATTAAACCTGGAGTAACTTTATAATTGGTCCTTGTGAACAGCTCTCATCGACAGTAAATTTTTCCCTTCATGTTTAATCCTCTTATTACAGCTTTTAAATATGTTGTTTTATCATTTAACTCTGAGTAACAAACATTCCTGGGGCACCTGGGTGGCTCAGTTGGTTGTGTCTGACTTCAGCTCAGGTCATGATTTCACAGTCTGTGAGTTTGAGCCCTGTGTCAGGATCTGGGCTTACAGCTCAGAGCCTGGAGCCTGCTTTGGGTTCCGTGTCTCCCTCTCTCTCTGCCCCTCCCCTGCTCAGGCTCTGTCTCTCTCTGTCTCAAAAATAAATAAAAACATTTAAAAAATTCAAAAAAAAAACCATCCCCCAAATCAAATGTTATCATTTTAAAGGCAAATGCCTGAAAAACCTGTTGTTGTTGTTTTTTCCTCCAATGTTGTCACTGAAATAACTAATTCTTCTACTAGTTAAGATCAGTAGAAATCAGCAGTTGTCAGTTGCCATGCATTGGGCACCTTATGCAGCATGATGAGAAGAGGCACTCTCTCAAGACCAGAATCTTAACTTCTTGTGCAGTTGTCTGAACAATCAAATGGGGACAGAAATGGTACATCTCTTTTGTGTTGTTAAGAATTAATTAAGCAAGGAAATGGATGCACTTTGCTTAAATGGTTAATTATTTGCAACTCTCTACCTCTATTATGACCATTATTTGGGTCTTAGTATTTTACTTTGTTCATTATTATTATTAAGTTAACATTTTACATTGAGAGGTTGAAGGCAAAAGTTAGGTTGGAAACTACAGGATTGGGGCGCCTGGGTGGCGCAGTCGGTTAAGCGTCCGACTTCAGCCAGGTCACGATCTCGCGGTCCGTGAGTTCCAGCCCCGCGTCAGGCTCTGGGCTGATGGCTCAGAGCCTGGAGCCTATTTCTGATTCTGTGTCTCCCTCTCTCTCTGCCCCTCCCCCATTCATGCTCTGTCTCTCTCTGTCCCAAAAATAAATAAACGTTGAAAAAAAAATTAAAAAAAAAAAAAGAAACCACAGGATTAAAGCATTTTTTAACCTTTTCTTTTCTTGAGTAAACAATCTTACTTGAAAAGCACAGTGGGAGGTATGTTCATTATAATTAAATGTGTGGTTTTAGTTTTCTAAAATATATTTTAATAATAACACTCACGAATATATATTTTAAATTTACATTACAGAAAATGAATATTTAAAAAAAATTAACACTATATGCATTCCTACCATTTTTTAAAAATGTTTTTTAACGTTTATTTATTTTTGAGACAGAGAGAGACAGAGCATGAACAGGGGAGGGGCAGAGAGAGAGGGAGACACAGAATCTGAAACAGGCTCCAGGCTCTGAGCTGTCAGCACAGAGCCCGACGTGGGGCTCGAACTCACGGACAGTGAGATCATGACCTGAGCCGAAGTCGGACGCTTAACTGACCGAGCCACCCAAGTGCCCCAACTACCATTTTTTAAAAATGTTTTATTAGGGCTCAGTCTATTTTCCATATATACATATATGTATATATATCAGAATTAATTATTCTGCTTTTGATAGATTGGAATCATATATAGTGATTTTGCCTCATATGAACTTTTGGAGAATTTATTTTTAATTTTTCAAATGTTTGCTTATATTTTTATCATATGGTTTAAATATAATCTATTTAGGTTGGGGTAAACATTTTATTATTATAAAGATTATGAGAGTGAGCATATCTGTGTATGAGTGTGTATTTTTAATTTTTGCTTATGTTAAAGTAGAGAAAAATTATATTTAAAAGGTTTTTTGGGGGAGTAGATTTTATATTGCTAAATTGCTCTTCAAATTATTGTTTATTTTACACTCCTGTTTTCACTGTCATAAGGTGGGTATGCCTTTATATTCATACACCATCAAACATTTGATGCTACAAAAAGAGAGAGGAGGGGGATCTTTGGATCCTACAAATGGAAAGAACAATTTAAAATAATAGCAAATTAATTAAAATAAGAGCATCAACAAGCATGATACAGCAAGTATTATACAATGGTTTTATCAGAGAACAGATTATATGTGGAATAACCATTACCTCAGTGGAGAAAAACCACAGTCAATAGCTTTTTAGAGTAGATAAATTGAGAAAAGGGTCAAATTGTCCTCTGAATGCCAGTTACTATGGGACTTAGAAGTATCAGGTACCAAAGAGGGGCAAGGTTGAGGTAAAGATCAGGAAATGTTTGTGTTAACTGGGAGTTTCCATGTTGAAAAAACTGGTTCCATCTTTTTCTTCTTCAGCTTTGCACACCTAGTAGCTGAGAGGGTATCCGTCAGGCAGAAGATGAGAAGGATTATCTCTAGGAAGTCTGACTTGATCGGAGAGAGTACCTCTTTATGAAGATATTGGGTGCCCCAGTGAAATGGTTGCCTCCCAGAACAAGCTTTAATTTTTTTTTTTAACGTTTTATTTATTTTTGAGACAGAGAGAGACAGAGCATGAACGGGGAGGGGCAGAGAGAGAGGGAGACACAGAATCGGAAGCAGGCTCCAGGCTCTGAGCCATCAGCCCAGAGCCCGACGTGGGGCTCGAACTCACGGACCTCGAGATCGTGACCTGAGCTGAAGTCGGAGGCTTAACCAACTGAGCCACCCAGGCGCCCCTCCCAGAACAAGCTTTAAATAATGATGGAGCCCACCAGTTGACATAGCGCCAAGTAGATAACTTAGTCCTAATCCTTAAGTTTCTTAGAATGTTAGTAGATAACCAAAATAAAGACCCACAGAGAAAAACCCAGTATCAGTTAGGTTCATATCAGGAAAAGGGAAACTGAAAAATGGGTTATGCAGGTTTTACCAGTACTGAAATGGCCAAAAGAAAACACTGATGTAATATAGGTACCAATAACAGAAACAACGACCACTTCACAGGGCTGGAGTAAAAAGAAAGATGTTGGGTTTATGAATACCTAGAATTTTGGAAGAAGGACTCTGAAGACCGAAGAGAGCTGTTCTTAGTAGGTGTTAACTCTAGAGCTCAGGAAAAAAGGCTACTTGGAACTGGGACTCAGATCTCTGAAGAGGAAATGCTGTCTGGCTGCTACTGGTTTCTAGGAAGGAGCAGGATGAGGATGGGTCAAATATGTGAGGAAATAAATATAAAACAAACAGGAAACCTGGACAAACTGCATTTGCTAAAATGAGGAGACATTGTGAAGGTGATGCTGGAAAGGACATCCAAGGGTCATTGACAGGTTCTTCTTTGCTTTCGGGGCCAGTTCCCTCTAGCGCCCCATGGTGGTGGATCAAAGAACAAACCAGAGTCTAATCAGAAAAGGGTGTAAAGGGGAGGAGGTTCTGGAGCCCGTAGGGGGGAAAAAAAGAGCCTAATAAATGATATAAGAACTGGAGAAGCTGAAATAGAGCAAGGAATAGAAGGCTTTAAAAGTGCTATTTATATTCACAGAGCAAAAAGAAAAAATGTGTCATATATATATATATATATATATATATATGTATATATACATATATAGACAAGAAGATGCTAGTAAAGTTAGTGAAGGGAATGGAATTCACCACCCTAAAATATGTGTCTTTGGCATAAGGATTATTTTAGGTTGATTATTTTTAAGAAATAGCAGACATCAGAAAAGCTCTGTAACCAGTATCCCCCTCTATGTATCAGGAGGAGAAGGATGACAATACCTAGACACTCTTTCCAATGGGGAAGACAGTGGGCTTAACCTACATAATAACCTTACCTTTGGTTACAGAGCTGTACCTAGTAACCTCTTATAACTACCCCCACATCTTTAGTTTTTAGCTGCAGATGATATTTAAGGTGGTGGTTTGGGGCACTTAGGGGAGGCACTCAGGTTTCCTGGGTCTCTCCCATGTAAACAGGAGATATACATATTATAAGATTTCTGTTTTTCTCCTGATAATCTGTCTTTTATTACTGGGAGCTCTCAGCCATGAGCCTGAAAGTATAGAGAGAATATTATTTTTCCTCTTCTGCATTACTATGTATAAACATTAGAATGTATATCCAAAAAACAAGACGGTATCTAAAAACAAAATGTGTACCTTTTACTCATCCTCGAAAATGCATTAACTTTTTTAACGATTAAGTTGAAGAATTTTCCAAAAAAGAATAATCAAGCAACATAAGAAAAACAAGAAAAAGCAAGCAAACAAATAAAATGATAGGATTTGGGAAATAAATCCTGGAGACCGATAATTAAATTGAGGCAATAAATTTGGGGTTGGAATTACCAAAGAAATAATAATAGAAACTATCCCAAAATAAAGTATCAGTTCTTAGTAGTTTTCTGAAAGATGACTAGTTTCTTCCATTCTTCTTCATATATTCCTTCTGATGTCCATTGTTGTTTAATCGGTGTTACTTCTATATATTTTATTAAACTTTTCTAATGAATACCTTGATATTCATTTAAACTGCCAGATCTTATCACTTAATTTGTATATTCTATAATTCCCACCTTTTATATGATATAATATAAATCATATCTACTTTATTCTCAATTTATCTCTGGCTTTATTGAGATATAATTGACTAAAAACTATATATGTTTCAGGCATGTGACTTGATGATTTCATATACATATATATTGGGAAATGATCACCACAGTTCACTTTACTCTTAAGTATTTCTTCAAAACTTCATCTATGCCATCTAGATAATCTTGTATTCAGACAGTAGCTATCATTGAAATGACTTTGAAATATGGCTCATGTTTTAGAGTATCCCTTCCTGTTGTTTTTCTTCTAAATTTCATCCTAGCTTGACTTTTTGTTGTGACCTTGGGGGAAAACCAGTAACTCTAAGCTTCATCCTTGAATGCAGAATATGAAATTGAAACTGGATCTCTACTCTTCCTTTAACCTAGAACATTCACATTTCTTTTGTTGGTGGATGATGTGTAGGTAACATTCTCAATGGAATGCAAATATATATCCAGGAAAGTTAATAAAATATGGAATCAGAAATCACTAATAAAATGCAAAGTAAATTATTCATAAAATTTAACTCTTCAGTGTACAGAGATATGTCACTCCTAAATGAATGATCCCTTGTAACAGATTATTAATCTTAGCTCCTGTGGAAGGAAAGGAGTCTATTAATTGTTGGAACATGTTTAAACACATTGGAAACTAAGTTATATGATAGATGCTGGAGAGGATGTGGAGAAACGGGAACCCTCTTGCACTGTTGGTGGGAATGCAAATTGGTGCAGCCACTCTGGAAAACAGTATGGAGGTTCCTCAGAAAATTAAAAATAGACCTACCCTATGACCCAGCAGTAGCACTGCTAGGAATTTACCCAAGGGATGCAGGAGTACTGATGCATAGGGGCACTTGTACCCCAATGTTTATAGCAGCACTCTCAACAATAGCCAAATTATGGAAAGAGCCTAAATGTCCATTAACTGATGAATGGATAAAGAAATTGTGGTTTATATACACAATGGAGTACTACAGGGCAATGAGAAAGAACGAAATATGGCCCTTTGTAGCAACGTGGATGGAACTGGAGAGTGTGATGCTAAGTGAAATAAGCCATACAGAGCAAGACAGATACCATATGTTTTCACTCTTATGTGGATCCTGAGAAACTTAACAGAAACCCATGGGAGAGGGGAAGGAAAAAAAAAAGGAGGTTAGAGTGGGAGAGAGCCAAAGCATAAGAGACTCTTAAAAACTGAGAACAAACTGAGGGTTGATGGGGGGTGGGAGGGAGGGGAGGGTGGGTGATGGGTATTGAGGAGGGCACCTTTTGGGATGAGCACTGGGTGTTGTATGGAAACCAATTTGACAATAAATTTCATATATTGAAAAAAAAAGGAAACTAAGTTATATGAAAATTAGCACATGTAAAAGTAACAACATATTTTAATAGAGAAATAGAATATATTTAAGTAAAAGATGTTATTATTGTGGCTCACTAAGATGGAAATGTTAATGATTCCATTGTATATTTACCTCTCATTTGAATTTTAGGACAAATATAGTTGTTTACACTGGGGAGTTGTTTTAGTCTCTTACATTGAAGCATATTTTCAACATAACTATTATTATAAATGGATAGCTTTTTCCCTTTTATAAGTGACAATACATTTTATCCATCATTAAATTTTTTTTTTCAACGTTTATTTATTTTGGGGACAGAGAGAGACAGAGCATGAACGGGGGAGGGGCAGAGAGAGAGGGAGACACAGAATCGAAAACAGGCTCCAGGCTCTGAGCCATCAGCCCAGAGCCCGACGCGGGGCTTGAACTCTCGGACCGCGAGATCGTGACCTGCTGAAGTCGGACGCTTAACCGACTGCGCCACCCAGGCGCCCCCATTTTATCCATCATTAAATATGACTTTGATTTTTTTTTGAACAAAATTTCTACTGAAAATTTACTCCTATTTCTTCTTTCTTTGTCACTTGGGAAAGAAAAGTAAGCAGGGAAGAGAAGAAGGGGAGGGAGGGAAGGAAGGAGAGAGGGAGAAAGAGAGTGAGAGAAACACCATGATGAGGAAAACTGGACATAAATCTTTGGCTCAGGAACTTCAGTATTTTGAAAGCAAAGAAATTAAATTATTTCTTTCTTATTTTTTTAATATATGAAATTTATTGTCAAATTGGTTTCCATACAATACCCAGTGCTCATCCCAAAAGGTGCCTTCCTCAATACCCATCACCCACCCTCCCCTCCCTCCCACCCCCCATCAACCCTCAGTTTGTTCTCAGTTTTTAAGAGTCTCTTATGCTTTGGCTCTCTCCCACTCTAACCTCCTTTTTTTTTTCCTTCCCCTCTCCCATGGGTTTCTGTTAAGTTTCTCAGGATCCACATAAGAGTGAAAACATATGGTATCTGTCTTGCTCTGTATGGCTTATTTCACTTAGCATCACACTCTCCAGTTCCATCCACGTTGCTACAAAAGGCCATATTTCGTTCTTTCTCATTGCCCTGTAGTACTCCATTGTGTATATAAACCACAATTTCTTTATCCATTCATCAGTTAATGGACATTTAGGCTCTTTCCATAATTTGGCTATTGTTGAGAGTGCTGCTATAAACATTGGGGTACAAGTGCCCCTATGCATCAGTACTCCTGCATCCCTTGGGTAAATTCCTAGCAGTGCTACTGCTGGGTCATAGGGTAGGTCTATTTTTAATTTTCTGAGGAACCTCCATACTGTTTTCCAGAGTGGCTGCACCAATTTGCATTCCCACCAACAGTGCAAGAGGGTTCCCGTTTCTCCACATCCTCTCCAACATCTATAGTCTCCTGATTTGTTCATTTTGGCCACTCTGACTGGCGTGAGGTGATATCTGAGTGTGGTTTTGATTTCTATTTCCCTGATAAGGAGCGACGTTGAGCATCTTTTCATGTGCCTGTTGGCCATCCAGATGTCTTCTTTAGAGAAGTGTCTATTCATGTTTTCTGCCCGTTTCTTCACTGGGATATTTGTTTTTCGGGTGTGGAGTTTGGTGAGCTCTTTATAGATTTTGGATACTAGCCCTTTGTCCAATATGTCATTTGCAAATATCTTTTCCCATTTCGTTGGTTGCCTTTTAGTTTTGTTGGTTGTTTCCTTTGCTGTGCAGATTATCTTCATAAGGTCCCAGTACTTCATTTTTGCTTTTAGTTCCCTTGCCTTTGGGGATGTGTTGAGTAAGAGATTGCTACGGCTGAGGTCAGAGAGGTCTTTTCCTGCTTTCTCCTCTAGGGTTTTGATGGTTTCCTGTCTCACATTTAGGTCCTTTATCCATTTTGAATTTATTTTTGTGAATGGTGTGAGAAAGTGGTCTAGTTTCAACCTTCTGCATGTTGCTGTCCAGTTCTCCCAGCACCATTTGTTAAAGAGACTGTCTTTTTTCCATTGGATGTTCTTTCCTGCTTTGTCAAAGATTAGTTGGCCATACGTTTGTGGGTCTAGTTCTGGGGTTTCTATTCTATTCTACTGGTCTACGTGTCTGTTTTTGTGCCAATACCATGCTGTCTTGATGATTACAGCTTTGTAGTAGAGGCTAAAGTCTTGGATTGTGATGCCTCCTGCTTTGGTTTTCTTCTTCAAAATTACATGGCTATTTGGGGCCTTTTTTGGTTCCATATGAATTTTAGAATTGCTTGTTTTAGTTTCGAGAAGAATGCTGGTGCAATTTTGATTGGGATTGCATTGAATGTGTAGATAGCTTTGGGTAGCATTGACATTTTGACAATATTTATTCTTCCAATCCATGAGCATGGAATGTCTTTCCATTTCTTTATATCTTCTTCAATTACCTTCATAAGCTTTCTATACTTTTCAGCATACAGATCTGTTACATCTTTGGTTAGGTTTATTCCTAGGTATTTTATGCTTCTTGGTGCAATTGTGAATGGGATCAGTTTCTTTATTTGTCTTTCTGTTGCTTCATTGTTAGTGTATAAGAATGCAACTGACTTATGTACATTGATTTTGTATCCTGCAACTTTGCTGAATTCATGTATCAGTTCTAGCAGACTTTTGGTGGAGTCTATCGGATTTTCCATGAATAATGTCATGTCATCCGCAAAAAGCAAAAGCTTGACTTCATCTTTGCCAATTTTGATGCCTTTGATTTCCTTTTGTTGTCTGATTGCTGATGCTAGAACTTCCAACACTATGTTAAACAACAGCGGTGAGAGTGGGCATCCCTGTCGTGTTCCTGATCTCAGGGAAAAAGCTCTCAGTTTTTCCCCATTGAGTATGATGTTAGCTGTGGGCTTTTCATAAATGACTTTTATGATGTTTAAGTATGTTCCTTCTATCCCGACTTTCTCAAGGGTTTTTATTAAGAAAGGGTGCTGGATTTTGTCAAAGGCCTTTTCTGCATCGATTGACAGGATCATATGGTTCTTATCTTTTCTTTTATTAATGTGATGTATCACGTAGATTGATTTGCGAATGTTGAACCAGCCCTGCACCCCAGGAATGAATCCCACTTGATAATGGTGAATAATTCTTTTTATATGCTGTTGAATTCTATTTGCTAGTATCTTATTGAGAATTTTTGCATCCATATTCATCAGGGATCTTGGCCTGTAGTTCTCTTTTTTTACTGGGTCTCTGTCTGGTTTAGGAATCAAAGTAATACTGGCTTCATAAAATGAGTCTGGAAGTTTTCCATCCCTTTCTATTTCTTGGAATAGCTTGAGAAGGCTAGGTATTATCTCTGCTTTAAACGTCTGGTAGAACTCCCCTGGGAAGCCATCTGGTCCTGGACTCTTACTTGTTGGGAGATTTTTGATAAGCGATTCAATTTCCTCGCTGGTTATGGGTCTGTTCAAGCTTTCTATTTCCTCCTGATTGAGTTTTGGAAGAGTGTGGGTGTTCAGGAATTTGTCATTTCTTCCAGGTTGTCCAATTTGTTGGCATATAATATTTCATAGTATTCCCTGATAATTGTTTGTATCTCTGAGGGATTGGTTGTAATAATTCCATTTTCATTCATGATTTTATCTATTTGGGTCATATCCCTTTTCTTTTTGAGAAGCCTGGCTAGAGGTTTGTCAATTTTGTTTATTTTTTCAAAATACCAACTCTTGGTTTCGTTGATCTGCTCTATAGTTTTTTTTAGATTCTATATTGTTTAATCTGCTCTGATCTTTATTATTTCTCTTCTTCTGCTAGGTTTGGGGTGTCTTTGCTGCTCTGCTTCTATTTCCTTTAGGTGTGCTGTTAGATTTTGTATTTGGGATTTTTCTTGTTTCTTGAGATAGGCCTGGACTGCAATGTATTTTCTTCTCAGGACTGCCTTCGCTGCATCCCAAAGCATTTGGATTGTTGTATTTTCATTTTCGTTTGTTTCCATATATTTTTTGATTTCTTCTCTAATTGCCTGGTTGACCCACTCATTCTTTAGTAGGGTGTTCTTTAACCTCCATGCTTTTGGAGGTTTTCCAGACTTTCTCCTGTGGTTGATTTCAAGCTTCATAGCATTGTGGTCTGAAAGTATGCATGGTATGATTTCAATTCTTGTATACTTATGAAGGGCTGTTTTGTGACCCAGTATATGATCTATCTTGGAGAATGTTCCATGTGCACTCGAGAAGAAAGTATATTCTGTTGCTTTGGGATGCATAGTTCTAAATATATCTGTCAAGTCCATCTGATCCAGTATCATTCAGGGCCCTTGTTTCTTTATTGACCATGTGTCTAGAAGATCTATCCATTTCTGTAAGTGGAGTGTTAAAGTCCCCTGCAATTACCACATTCTTGTCAATAAGGTTGCTTATGTTTATGAGTAATTGTTTTATATATTTGGGGGCTCCGGTATTCGGTGAATAGACATTTATAATTGTTAGCTCTTCCTGATGGATAGACCCTGCAACTATTATATAATGTCCTTCTTCATCTCTTGTTACAGCCTTTAATTTAAAGTCTAGTTTGTCTGATATAAGTATGGCTACTCCAGCTTTCTTTTGGCTTCCAGTGGCATGATACATAGTTCTCCCTCCCCTCACTCTCAATCTGAAGGTGTCCTCAGGTCTAAAATGAGTCTCTTGTAGACAGCAAATAGGTGGGTCTTGTTTTTTTCATCCATTCTGATACCCTATGTCTTTTGGTTGGCGCATTTAATCCACTTACATTCAGTGTTATTATAGAAAGATATGGGTTTAGAGTCACTGTGATGTTTGTATGTTTTATGCTTGTAGCAATGTCTCTGGTACTTTGTCTCACAGGATCCCCCTTAGGATGTCTTGTAGGGCTGGTTTAGTGGTGACGAATTCCTTCAGTTTTTGTTTGTGTGGGAAGACCTTTATCTCTCCTTCTATTCTAAATGACAGACTTGCTGGATAAAGGATTCTTGGCTGCTTATTTTTCCTGTTCAACACATTGAAGATCTCGTGCCAATCCTTTCTGGCCTGCCAAGTTCAAAAGAGAGATCATTCGCAAGTCTTATAGGTCTCCCTTTATATGTGAGGGCACGTTTATCCCTTGCTGCTTTCAGAATTTTCTCTTTATCCTTGTATTTTGCCATTTTCACTATGGTATGTCGTGCAGAAGATCGATTCAAGTTACGTCTGAAGGGAGTTCTCAGTGCCTCTTGGATTTCAATGCCTTTTTCCTTCCCCAGATCCGGGAAGTTCTCAGCTATTATTTTTCCAAGTATACCTTCAGCACCTTTCCCTCTCTCTTCCTCCTTTGGAATACCAATTATGCATATATTATTTCTTTTTAGCGTATCACTTAGTTTTCTAATTTTCCCCTCATACTCCTGGATTTTTTTATCTCTCTTTTTCTCAGCTTCCTCTTTTTCCATAATTTTATCCTCTAGTTCACCTATTCTCTCCTCTGCCTCTTCAATTCGAACCGTGGTCCTTTCCATTTTATTTTGCATGTTGTTTAAAGCGCTTTTCAGCTCCTCCTGACTGTTCCTTAGTCCCTTGATCTCTGTAGCAAGAGATTCTCTCCTGTCCTCTATACTGTTTTCAAGCCCAGTGATTAATTTTATGACTATTATTCTAAATTCACTTTCTGTTATATTATTTAAATCCTTTTTGATCAGTTCATTAGCTGTTGTTATTTCCTGGAGATTCTTTTGAGGGGAATTCTTCTGTTTGGTCATTTTGGATAGTCCCTGGAGTAAATTAAATTATTTCTAATATATATGATTTTATTGATCTTTAAAAATGTAAATATTTATTGACTTTCAGGTGGTCTTCTTCGAGAAGAAATATAAAGCATGACAGGTAGGATAAGGTGGTAGCCAAAGAAGAAAGTACTTTGCTCATTACATTTAGGATATGACTTAAGGAGGGGAGTTGTGGTTTGGAGAAGCTTCAGATTGGACTAAGGGTATCATTCACGTAGAATTTTCTCGCTAATCAACAAGTAGACTGTGCATTCCTCATCTGTCCTTCATTTTTACAGAGACCACCGACTTTGCACTTTGGCCAAATCAGAACAAGTATCTCATTAGTGAAGAAGCAGACAGCTCACTTCACACATGTTCTCCTCTAACTGAAAATTGATTACCTGCAATTTATTAAAAATATTAAACAAATAGAAGAAAACATGTTTCAGCTAATTAGTTAAAAAGAAATATGCTTAATGCGCAACTAAGGACTTTCCCCTTGAACTTGACACTGTCTTATGGTGCAAATCCACATTTGATGTTGACTTAATTACCTGTCTTATTAAAATTAGAAAGCTGTATTTCAAGGTTATCAGTATTCAGCAATTACAGTTGCTACTGAGATAAGAGAAAATTTCATTTGGTGTTTCCACGTGAGTTACTAAAACTTTTAGTCTCAGGGAATTGAACATCTGCTTTTGTTTGATGTGAATGACAAATAATTGATACTATTTTTAAAAGAATATTTTTATAGTTTCTTTTATTACTAACATATCAACTAATATTTATTATCACTCTGATATATTATAAAAGTAAGTTTAAAATAATCTTTACATAGTATACATTCTAGCTCGGAAGGCAATACACCCTGTAGGTGTATGGGAAAATAAAATTCTCCTTAAATTTGAAGCCAGGAAGATCTTCATGGAGTTAGCAATATTTGTTCTGTGTAGCAAACAAACTCAAAGCTTACCTCAGATGAATGACTGTAAAACAAATACAGGAATAAGTTCAGTATATGTGATAGGAGAAGAACTAGGAAATAAATGCATTGATGTATAGAGTCCAGTGAAAGATAATTTGAAAATTTTTCCATAAGTAATTTTTCCATAAGTAATATTCCTATTACATATGCATACACACACACACACACAAATATGCACACACACACACACACACACACAAATATGCACACACATGGCAGTGTTCATAACCAATGTAATAAAGTACTTTAAAGTACTTACCAGAGTGTTTGGGTGGCTCAGTTGGTTGAGCATCTGACTGTTGATTTCAGTTCAGGTCATGATCCCAGGGTGGTAGGATCAAGACCTGTGTTAGGCTTCACACTGAGCTTAGAGCCTGCTTAAGATTCTCCCTCTCTTTCTCTCCCTTGCCCACTCTCTCTCCTAAAAATGAATGAATGAATGAATGAATGAATGAATGAATGAAATACTTCCTAACTGCATGGACTTAAAGCAGTTCAATAGTAAAACTCCATAAGGTTGCATCTGATGACAAAGGCATCAGTCCAGTCACTACACTGGTGAGAATTTGAAGTCATGTAATTAAAAATATAGTAGAAAAGGTGAATCCCTCATGGTCTAATAAATGTATAGACTCTTGATTATAAAATATTTCGGTGCAGCATAAAATAACCCTAAAATCATGTGTATACAAGATAGAGTCTTACAAAAAAGAACCCCATTCTTTCATAAGATCATTAGTCTTCAGAAATATCACATGCATTTTTATGCAAGGAATCATTTAGAAATACATTTATAATTCAATCTTTACTACTCTTTTTACGGTTGTTAAGAAAGGAAGTGGAGGCAAGTTGGAAGGACAAATCAGAGTACTAATAAGAAAAGAGACTTTAGGCAGGTAAATTCAACTAACATAATGTCACTGCCAAATAGTGTTCATAAAGTTTAAGCACTCCTTTACAACACCCATTAATTGTCACAAGTGCCTTCCTCAATGCCCATCACCTATCTAGTCCATCTCCCACCCACGTCCCTCCATCAAGTCTCAGTTTGTTCTTTATCATTAAAAGTCTCTTGTGGTTTGTTTCCCTTTGTTCTCTCCCCTCCCCTTCCCATATGTCCATCCCTTTTGTTTCTTAAATTCCACATATGAGTGATATCATGCATTTGTCTTACTCTGATTGAATTATCATGCTTAGGATAATACATTTAGTTCCATCCATGTCATTGCAAATGGCAAGATTTCATTTTTTTGCTGGCTGAATAATATCCCATTGTATGTATATACCACACCTTCTTTATCCATTCATCAGTTGATAGACATTTGACTGTCTCCACAGTTTGACTATTCTTGGTAATTCTGCTGTAAACATTGGGTGATGTATGCCTTTGAATCTGTATTTTTGTATCCTTTGGGTAAATACCTAATTGTGGAATTGCTGGGTCATAGGGTAGTTCTATTTTTAGTTTTTTGAGGAACCTCCATACTCTTCTCCAGAGTAGCTGTACCAGTTTGCATTCCCACCAGCAGTGCAAGAGGGTTCCTCTTTCTCCACATCCTCACCAACAGCTGTTGTTTCTTGTGTTGTTAATTTTAGCCATTCTGACAAGAGTGAAGTCATAGCTCATCATGGTTTTGATTTGTATTTCCCTGATAATGAGTGATGTTGAGCATCTTTTATAAGTCTGTTGGCTGTCTGGATGTCTCCTGTGGATAAGTGTGTATACGTTTCTTAAATGGCTTGTTTGTTTTTTGGGTGTTGAGTTTGATATGTTCTGTATATATTTTGGATACTAACCCTTCATCACATATGTCGTTTGCAAATATCTACTTCCATTCAGTAGGCTGCCTTTTAATTTTGTTTATTGTTTTCTCTGCTGTGTAGAAGAATTTTTATCTTGATGAGGTCCAAGTAGTCCATGTTTGCTTTCATGTCCTTTGCCTTCAGTGACGTGTCTAGTACGAAGTTTCTGTGACTGAGGTCAAAGAGCTTGCTGCCCATTTTCTCCTCTAGAATTTTGATGGTTTCCTGTTTCACATTTAGGTCTTTCATCCATTTTGGATTTATCTTTGTGTGATGTATAAGAAAGCAGTCTAGTTTCATTCTCCTGCATGTCGCTATCCAGTTTCCCCAATACCAATTGTTGAAGTGACTATCTTTTTTCTACTAGATAGTCTTTCCTTCTTTGTCAAAGATGAGTTGACCATATAGTTGTGGATCTGGGTTTTCTATTCTGTTCCACTGATCTATGTGTCTGTTTTTGTGCCACTACGATACTGCGTTGATGACCTCAGGTTTGTAATATAGCTTGAAATCCGGAATTGTGATGCCTCCAGTTTTGTTTTTTTTTCTTGTTCTTGGTAATTCTGCTGTAAACATTTTTGTATACAATTTTGTATACATTTTATATACATTATACATTTTGTGTACATTGTGTACAATTGTATACATTTTCTATACAATTTTTCAAGAGATTATTGGCTATTCAAGGTCTTTTGTGGCTCCATACAAATTTTGAGATTGTTGGACCTATCTCTGCAAAGAATGTTGTTGGTATTTTGATAGGGATTGCATTAAATGCGTAGATTGCTTTGGCTAGTATAAATCTGCTTTCCCCTGACTCTTGTTTGTTGGGAGATTTTTTATTTTGACTCAATTTCTTTGCTGATTATGGGTCTGTTCAAATTTTCTATTTCTTCCTGTTTCAGTTTTGGTAATCTGTGAGTTTCTAGGAGTTTGTCCATTACTTCCAGATTGCTCAGTTTGTTTTTTTTGTTTCTTTGTTTGTTTGTTTTTAAATTTTTTTAATGTTTATTTATTTTTGAGAGACAGAGACAGAGTGTGGGGGAGGGTCAAAGAGAGAGGGAGACACAGAATCCGAAGCAGGATCCAGGCTCTGAGCTGTCAGCACAGAACCCAACGTGGGGCTCAGACCCACAAACTGTGAGATCATGATCTGAGCTGAAATCAGACACTCAACTGACTGAGCCACCCAGGCTCCCCTGCCCAATTTGTATAATTTTCATGGTATTCTCTTAATTGTATTTCTGTGGTGTTTGTTGTGATCTTTCCTCTTTCATTCATTATTTCATCTGTTTGAATCATTTCTCCTTTCTTTTTGAGAAATCTGGTTAGGGCTTTATCAATTTTGTTTATTCTTTCAGATGTTCTAAGATTCGTTGATCTGTTTTACTGGGTTTTTGTTGTTGTTTGTTTGTTTGTTTGTTTCCATATTGTTTATTTCTGCTCTAATCTTGGTTATTTCCCCTCTTCTGCTGGCTTTAGGCTTTATTTGCTGTTCTATTTCTAGCTCCTTTACGCATAAGGTAAGATGGCATAATGGAAACTTTCTTGCTTCTTGAGATAGACCTGAATTGGAATATACTTTCCTCTTAGGATTGCCTTTGCTGCATCCCAATGGGTTTGGACTGTTGTGTTTTCATTTTTATTCGCTTAGTACATTTTACTTCTTCTTTAATTTCCTGTTTAACCCATTCATTCTTTAGTATGCTGTTCTTTAACCTCCATGTATTTGAGGGCTTTCCAAATTTGTCTTGTGTTGACTTCAAGCTTCATAGTGTTGTGATCTGAAAATATGCATGTTATGATCTTGATCTTTTTGTAGCTGTTGAGGGCTGATTTATGACCTAGTATGTGACCTCTTCTGGAGACTGTTCCATGTGCACTCGAGAAGAATATATATTCTGCTGCTTTAGGATGAAATGTTCTGAATATATCTGAATATAAATCCATCTGGTCCATTGTGTCATTGAAAGCCATTTTTTTTTCCTTGTCAATTTTCTGTTTAGATGATCTGTCCATTGTTGTAAATGGGGTGTTGCAGTCCCCTACTATTATGGTATTATTATCAATGAGTTTCTGTGTGTTTGTTATTAATTGATTTATATATTTGGGTTCTTTCAAGTTGGGGGCATAAATATTTACAATTGTTAGGTATTTTCAATGAATAGACCCCTTAATTATGATACAATGCCCTTCTTCATCTCTTGTTATAGTCTTTGTTTTAAAATCTAGTTTGTCTGGTATAAGTATGGCTACTCTGGCTTTCTTTTAACATCCATTAGCATGCTAGATACTTCTCCATCTCCTCATTTTCAATCTGCAGGTGTCTTTAGGTCTAAAATGAGTCTCCTATAGGCAACCTAGAGATGGATCTTGGCTTGCTGTTTTGTTGAGCTGTTTTGTTTTGTTTAATCCATTCTGATACCCTATGTCTTCTGATTGGAGCATTTGGTCCATTTACATCAGAATGATTATTGAAAGATATGAATTTAGTGCCTTTGTGTTGCCTGTAGAGTTTTTCGTTGTTGTTGTTTTGTTTGTTTGTTTTGTTGGGTTTTGTTTTGTTTCACTTTGTTTTGTTTTGGTGGTGTTCCTTGGCCCTTTGTAGTCTCTCTTGCTTTTGGTCTTCTTCTTTTTTTTTTTCCTGCACTCAAAATGTCTCCCTTAAAATTTCTTGCAGGGCTGATGTAGTTTTTGTCTGAAAACTCTTTATCTTTCCTCTTCTGAATGATAGCATTTCTGTGCAAAGAATTTTTGGCTGCATATTGTTCCCATTTAGTACATTGAATATTTATTGCCACTCCCTTCTGTCCTGCCAAGTTTCACTGGACAGGTCTGTGGCTAACCTTATGTGTCTACCCTTGTAGGTTAGGGACCTTTTGTCTGTAGCTGATTTCAGAATTTTCTCTTTGTCTTTGTATTTTGCTAGTTTCACTATGATGGTGTCATGGTGTTGACCTGTTTTTGTTGATTTTGAAGGAAGTTCTCTGTTTCTCTTGAACTTGAATGCCTGTTTCCTCCCCAGATTAGGGAAGTTCTCTGCTATAATTTGTTCAAATAAACTTTTTTATTTTTCTACTGCCCCTTGCACCTACTCTTCTTCTTCTGGGACTGCAGTGATATGGATATTGTTTTGTTTTATGAAATCACTGAGTTCACTAAATTTCCTCTTGTCATCTAATAGTTTCCTTTCCCTCTTCTTTTTAGCTTCATTATTTTCCATAATTTTATCTTCTATATGCCTATTATCTCCTCTGCATCTTCAGTCCTCATTGTGACTGTATCCAGTCAGTTTTGCATCTCAGCTGTAGCCTTTTTTATTGCAACCTCACTAGTTTTTAGGTCTTTGATCTGCAACAAGCATTTCTCTGGTGTCTTCTATGCTTTTTTCAAGCCCATCTAGTAATCTTATGATTATTGTTCTAAATTCTTTATCAGATATATTGCTTATATCTGTTTTCAGCAAGTGCCTGGATATGATATCTTCTTGACCTTTCTTTTGGGGAGAATTCCTCTGTCTTGTCATTTTGACTAAGTTTCTGTCTCTGCCTTGTTTTGAAAGCTTGTTATGTTTCCTGCACTTGAGAGTACTGCTATATTAAAAAGGGGTCATACACTGTCTAGGGCCTGGCACTTCAGAAAGTGTTTCTGATGTATGCTGTGTGCACTCTGCTGTTGTGTTTTGGCTACACTTTCCCACTGGTCCGTCCTCTGCAGAGCTCCTCCTTGCTTGCAGTGGGGAATATTTGGACCTTTAAGTAGGTGTGCTTTGATTTGTTCGTTAAAATAAGCCTGGAAAAAAAAGGTGGGGAGAAAAGCCTGATTCCAAAAAAAAAAAAAAAAAAAAAAAAGAAAAGGAAGGGGAATGGTAACAACAACAATAACAAAAATCAGAGAATCAAAAAACTATAAGGCTGATTCCAAAGAAAAATAAAGAAAAAAAAGCTAACAGAAGAAAAAAGAAAGAAAGAGAGTAAATAAGCCTGATCCAAAAGAGAGAGAAAAGGAAATTAAAAAACAAAACAAAACAAAACAAAACATAAAACCAGAAACTATCAGCCTGATTTAAGAAGAAGAAGAAGAAGAAGAAGAAGAAGAAGAAGAAGAAGAAAAGGAAAACCTAAAGTAAGCCTGATCCTATTTCCACCAGAACTGCAGGTATCATTTTGAAGCACTCGATTTTCAGCATGTGGGGTTCTGTCTGTGCTGGTCTTCTGGAGGAGAGACTCACTGCTTTGGCTCAGAGTCAGTCTTGTCCCAGTAAATAAGCAGTTGTCAAGATTTGGGGGGTGGGCAGATTTTGGTGTAAGTGGGTTCTCTCTCCACTGGGGGCTGCTGTGTTGCTCTCTAAAGTCCCACTCTGTTGGTGTTGGGGGGAAATTGGCACCACCCCCTCTTGTCCCTGGACAGAGGCTTTCACACCCCCGCTGTCCATCTTGCCATACACTTTGAAATGAGAAGTTTGTATTTTATATGTTAGCTCTTGCCTTGCCAAATACAATAATCTAATTTCCTATACACATATTTAAATAACAGAAAAAAGGCTATGTGTATTCATAATGTATCCTGTTAAGTATTATTATCATATGGAATTTGAATGCTGAGCTCTCCATTTTTGTGATATAATAACACATTGAATTTGGTAAATACATCTCCAAATGATGCAATTAGTCAAAATATGCTTCTCCCTAAATATTTCTTTTGAATATAATGCATCTTTACTTGTCATATACATATATGGGATCCAGAAATGCAGCAGAATTGATGAAATTATACATTTAAACAAGAGAATCCATAAGTTGCTTTTTGGGATTTCATCCACATGAGGAAATCAAGAAAAAAAAACATGCAAATTATTTAGACTTTTACCTCCACTCTTAATAAAAACTCAAAGAAGGATAAAAACCATAGCCCATGATTTTGCTTATTAAATTTTAGATGGCACAGGTGATAATTAGAGGGTTGGGACATTAAAGACAAATTGTATTAATAGAAGCAGATGGAGCAACTGAGGACAGATATGCTGACAGTTAATGCTTTTCACAAGCATTAACAAGACTGCAGTTTCTTTCATAAATGTCACCTGAGGGAACAGATTTCCATGAGAAGTAAGAAATGGTAGGGGGAAGACTTTTCCTTTCTGTTAACCTTCTATGTAGCAACAAGAAATGATATTCCAAGGAGTGGCTGATTTATAACTACAGTGAATGGCTGTGTTATAGCTCATCCACAACCAAAGCATGCATATTCATAGATTTGACAGTGACAAATGCCTTTGCAAAGGCTCTGAAAAGACACAAAGAGTAGGTGATCTTCTCTATACCCATAAGCCATGGTAACAGTAACATTATATTCTATTCCAGAATCCTTGACTTGGCAACCTAACAGATGCAGGATATGGCACTTTATGTGTATATGAATGTGTGTGTGTGTGTGTGTGTGTGTGTGTATGTTTTTCCTGAGGAATGCCATTTGATTTGATTTAATGTTTCTGACATTTTCTTCATCAAATTATAATCAGTAGAAAATTTGGTTGTGTAAAAAGTTCATAATCATCAAGGTGGAATGAGGAAATGAGCCCTTGCTTCATTCATAGAGAAAGTAAATATGTTTCAGGTGGATAGCGAATGCAAACTAGGTTACATTACACACCACCCACCACCCCCCACCCGACACCATATTTCAATACAGGTTATCTACCAGTGTTTTAATATTCTAAGGAATAGGATGGAAAGACAGGTTGTCTTTTCTGTTAAAAAATGCTGCTGAAATAAATAGCACTGTATAGGTGGTTAGCAATAGAAAGCTATTTCAATTTTCTAAATAGAAGTGTTTTTTTTTGAAATAGAAGTTTAAAAAATAAGCTCACACTAAGAATCAGAAGAAAATCCACTTGATGACAGAGTGGATAATGATATGATTTGCCTGTACAACAGAGAACCATGTCAATATAGAAAATATATATTTTTAAATTGTGCTCTTCTTCCAGTTAATTTTATAAGTACTCATAGTAAAATGCAATAGGCAGAAAAGAAAGGGTGATTTTCTCCAATCTGTTCAACCCTGAAATTTCATCAGTGGGTGACAAATGGACTTTATTCACAACTCTTTGCTTGTTGGTAAGGGTAATCCACAGCATAGAGTGCTTCCAGATAAGATAATGTAACTTTATTGGTGCTGTACTTAGGGTATAAGAGTATGAATTTGGTAGAGTCAGAATGAAGGCTGTCTTATCACAATGTAGCAATACATAGGCATTTTAAATAAAGATAATATTGAATTTGAATGTTAACAATACACAAATTCCTCCTATCTTTCAGGTTCCTATTATGGAAGGTTGGGTTGATCTACTACCTGAAATGCAATTAGAGGTTTTAGTACTTCTCATATTAAGGCCAGAGTGTTACTTCAAATTACTTTCCTAAACACATTTGGGTATCTCATAAATTTCACAGACAGGGAAAATAGAAAAAGTTTTATAAAGTGTAAACTCAACTGTCATTGATAATGAAATTATTTCCTTTGAAGTTCCTGCCTATAAAGTTGTCTTGGGCAGAGAAATAAAAATAACAGGGACTCTGGCTCGCTATATGTTATTATTATTCCAATATTTATTAAGCTTCCCAGATTTACCAGACTGTACAGGAAACAAAGTAGGCTGCACAATCCTCACAAGAGAGAGATAGAAAAATGCAGAGGCTTGAAAATAAGCAATTGCAAGTCAAGATTATAGAACAATATATGAGGGAAAAAAAGAATTAAAATCTTATAATCATCAAAATGCGTATCTTCTACTGAATGCCTTTGATGATCTAGCTCTTTGTGTAGTTTATGAGACTATAGAGTTAAGTTTGGCAGTTTCTATTCTCCATAGCTTGTGATAAGTAAACATAATATGTAAACATAATAAAATGGATTTATTGACAGAAATCTCTAAAGGAATATAGAAGTGAGTACGACTGACATTATCCAAGGCAATCAAAGATGGCATCCTACAGAAGATGAGATCATACAGAACTAATTGTTAGAATGCGTTTACCATAAGGAAAGGGGTGTGGATACAGAGGGTACATCACAAAGTAAGGGTACAGCAAAGTATGTTTTAACAGATACTCATATTTCAGTATTCTGGGAGAAAAAAGTATTACAGAGAGAAAATAAATATAAGATTTCAGGGATAATATTATAGAGTATGAAAGTATCCTTCATTAGACTATGGCAGCCTCAGTAATTGCATTAAAAAAATCTAATATACTTAAAGAGATGATCATATTTTAGATGGATGGATATATGAATGCATGAGTTGAACAATGAATAGGCAGATACATGGATATTTAGAAATAAACAAATAGAGGGAAAATTGTATGTTATCAATTAGTTAATGATGAGTAATTGAAATTGTTTAAGGAGGGCAGATATATGAACAGACATGCTCATATATTTGGGAAGGGTCACTCTGTTTATCTGTGAGGGATAAGTAAAAGGGGGGGGGTAGATAAGACCTCAGCCACGAACATAAAAATTAAAGCCATAGAAATAATTTCGGGGTAGAGATCACAGAAGCCTAAACATAAAGTGGCATAGAGAAGACATGTGTAGGACCTTGAGGATGTACAATGTGCTGGAACTGGAGTGAAAAATGAGGGCTAATGGGGAAAAGGCTGACCAGCCAATTTCTGGCTTGAGAAATTAGAAAATAGGTAGTGGTGCCATTAACAAATATTAAGAATAAGAACAGGTATGTTGGGGAGCATAACAAAACACAAACATGTTAGATGATCTCATTTAATCCTAACCATGGTCCTATGCCTCTTTTATAAATAGGGGAGGCTAGTGCCCTCCAGGGTCCAGGCTTAGACAGTAATAGAAAAGTGATTTGAAGGCTGTTCGATCTAGCTCCACATCTGCCTTCTTTTCATAATGTGTTGTATGATGCACAGAGAATAGTTACAATCTTTATAATTTAGAATTTCTTTATAATTTGTAACTTTATTATAAAAATTTAGCATAAATATCGAAAAGTATATAAAACCTGTGGGTGCACTTAAAGGAGTTATTACGTGGTAAATACTCAGAGGATAACCTGGTTTGTAGTAGATTATTGCCAATACCTTAGAAGCCCAATGTCTGCCTTTTCCAAATCACATGCTCCCCATCCAAAATAAGGTAACCACCATCCTGACTTTTGTGAAAATAATACAATTACATTATTTATTATTGCCTGTTTTTTAACTTTGCATGCATTAAATCATGCCTGCTTATTTCATTTATTATTACTAAGCCTGTAGGATTCATCTGTGTTATTGTATGAAATTCTGTGTTATGAACACAAGCAACAGTCTACCACTGATTGATATTTGGATTACTGTGGATGCCTTGTGTATTTCCTGTGGCAGAAATATGCAACACATATTAAGTTTATACTTAAAAATGAGATTACTGACTGAAGGATGCATGCATATTTAATTTTATTAGGGGTTGTCTTAGTAGTTTCCACAGTAGCGTACAAATTTTTACCCCTAACAATTGCCAAGGAAGTATTTGTTGATCTGTGATCTCACTAGCAGTTGTTAGCTTATGCTTTTAAATTTTTTTTTTTGCCTAAATAAAAATTTGGCTAAAAATAGTATCTCATTTTAATTTTATTTTGGGTATGCCTGTAACTGATATATTGGCACATCTTTTAATATCTTCATAGACCACTTAAGTTTCCTTTTTGTTGAGGAGCTTATGTGAGCTTTTTACCCTCTTTATTTTTATTTTTTGTTTTGAGTTACTTCTTTTTTTCTTACTGGTTCTTAGTACTTTGAGTATTTTAGATACTGATAGTTCTGTGTTCTGCAAATACTGTCTTTCAGTTCATAGCTTATCTTTTTCAGAATTTTTATTGGAGCATTTACTGAACACTGTTTCTTAATTTTGATATGGTTAAATTTATCAATCATTTTGTTTTTACTAGTGTTTTTCTTAAAGCTTGGTTTAAGAATTTCTTCTTTACTAGAAAACATTTACTGGAGAAGATATTCTTTACATTTTCAAAGATTTTAATATTTCTCCATTGACATTTTGGTCTTGCATCCAGTTGAAATTGTACACTGTAAGGAAGGAATTTCATTTCCTTATAGACATTTTTTTCCCACCTAAATAAGCAATTTTCCTAGCAGTATTTATTGAAAACTCTAACTCTTGTTGATCTGCAACTGCCATTTTTATGTATTTCCATATTTGGATGGTGACTTTGTGACTTCTTGATATTTAATATTTTTATTCGCTGGTTTCCAAAAATTGCTTTAAGTGTCCTTTATAATTGCTTATTTGATAAATGAGTTATTTTTTTTAACTTATTAGACCTGGGAATTTTTTACTTATATTTCATTATTTGCTTCTTGTTTTTTGAATTGGGATCAGATTATGGAGTATAGTATTTTATCCTTTGATATTTGTTATCACAGGTTTTGAATTTTGTGGTCCTATTCATATAAACTTTCTATATGTGTGAAATAAGCATATTCTGAAATTGTTGTTTCTGAGATTCTATGAACTTTCATTTTTCGGTTTTGTCAACAATTTTGCTCAAATTTTTTATTTATTGCTTTTTTAAAAATTTTTAAAATATTTATTTATTTTTTTTTTTATTTTTTTTTTAATTTTTTTTTTTTAACGTTTTTATTTATTTTTGGGACAGAGAGAGACAGAGCATGAATGGGGGAGGGGCAGAGAGAGAGGGAGACACAGAATCGGAAACAGGCTCCAGGCTCCGAGCCATCAGCCCAGAGCCTGACGCGGGGCTCGAACTCACGGACCGCGAGATCGTGACCTGGCTGAAGTCGGACGCTTAACCGACTGCGCCACCCAGGCGCCCCTAAAATATTTATTTATTTTTGAGAGAGAGACAGAGCCTAAGCAGGGGAGGAACAGAGAGAGGGAGACACAGGATCCGAAGCAGGCTCCAGGCTCCAAGCTGTCAGCACAGAGCCCGACATGGGGCTCAAACCCACAAACTGTGAGATCATGACCTGAGTGGAAGTTGGACACTTAACCGACTGAGCCATCCAGGCACCCCTGTTTATTGCTTATTTTATAGATTTATTCCACCAATTACTGAGAAAGTTACGTGAAAGTATCATTTTTTGTCTCTCTTTCTGCCAGTAATTCTATTAATTTTTACTGTACGTGTTCTGGAGCTATTTATCAGATGCACACAAATCTACAAGTATAATATATTCTTGTTTAATTAACTATGTTGAAGTAATCCTCATTACACTTAAATTTTTTTTGGTGTTTATTTATTTTTGAGAGACAGAGACAGAGAGTAAGAGGGGGAGGAGCAGAGAGAGAGAGAGAAAGACAGAATCCAAAGCAGGCTCCAGGCTCTGAGCTGTCAGCACAGAGCCCCACGTGGGGTCAAACTCACCAGCTGTGAGATCATGACCTGAGCCAAAGTCAGATGCTTAACTGACTGAGCCACCCACCTCATTATACTTTTAACTGCTTTTATATGAAAGTCTGTTTTACCTGGCATTATTATAGCTATATCTACTATGTTTAGTTTAAATTTGTCTAGTATTTTTGTTTGCTTTTTTTCTTTTAATTTTATCCTTTACAGGTCCTTACGCTTTTAATGAGTCATTTGTAAGCAGTGTAGCATTAGATTGTATTTACTCTCTTTTCCTTTCTTTTAAATCTGTCTTGATGCCTTTATAAGATTATTTGTCCATTTTTATCACACATAATTAGTTATTGCATTTGAATTTCATATTTATCATCTTATTTTACATTATTTGGTTTATCTCTAATGTTTCTTTTATCTCCTTTCTGGCCTTCACTTAAAGAAAATTGATTACATATTTTTTCTTACTCCATTTTTCTTCTGTTGTTTAATATCAATAGTTTGTACAAAATCAAATTTATAAGTATTAGATAAAGTAAGCTTGCATTTATTGAGAAATATAATGTTTATTAAAATTCAGTCAAGGACAATAAGTTTCATTTGCTAGAAAACTTCTATCTCTTAAATTTATCTTTCTTTTTACATGGAATACAGACATGACTATGGGTGAGTTACTAGAGACCATAGGTATAAAGACAAAAGTCATATGTTAAGAAAAGCTTTAAAATGCCTGTGTATTTGATAGCAACATGGAACTCTGTGTCAGGCATAGGACTGTCTTTTTAGAAATTCTTACTAGGTAGGAAAATAAAACTCCCACTTATTCAGCAAAAAGCATGTAGCTGATGCTACCCCTAACTGATATGTGAAGGAATGCATTTGCTTACTGAATTAACACTATTAAAATTACGTATTCAATTTTAAGTTTTAAGTTTCCTTTGTTTTGTTTTCTAAATGAACAAATTATAACAACACTGAATTTGGAATCAGAGAACTTATAATCACATAGTGCCACCACACAATCTTGAGTAAGCCCTGATATCTGCTGTAGAGTATATTACTGTCTAAATAATTCCTGCCTATGACTCTTGGTTCTTTCCTACTGAACCATGGTCTGTGGGTAGATTAAAAGTGCTCACCACTGACAACAAATGTGGTCATATGATTTGATTTTTTCAATGCAAAATAAGAGGAAATGGTATATACTCTTTCTCCAAAAGAACTTTAAGAAGCATCACTTACCTCTGTTGATGCTTTTCTTTTCCCCCACTAACATGACAAAAGCAATGTTCTTGCAGCTTGTTTCTTATAATTAAAGAGTCAAAGTCACACACTTGATTAACCAGTAATCTAAGAGACATAAGATTTGGATCCTGTTTGTTATCATAGCATGACTTTGCTTTACACAGACTGATACAACCTCTAAACCCTGCTTTGTTCAAGGACAATAATAATGCCTGATGTTCTACTTCCCAGAACTGTGGTTAGGGCCTAATGAAATAAGATAAGCAACAACATATTGTGAGCTCCAAAATACTGTTAAAATGTTAGGCAACATCATCTTCTGCATATCTTATTTCATTCTCAAGGCATCATTATGCAAATTTGCACAACTAATTTATAGATAAAAAGTTATGCCAGCAAGATATGAGACATCCCTAACCTTTTGAGTTTTCACATTTCTGCTTACATTACCCATCTGTTGCTGAATGTTGTCTACTATTTCCGTTGGGCCCTTAACATATTAACCATAGTCATTTAAAATTCCCTCTCAGATAATTCCAACATCTGCGTCCTATCTCTGAGTTTGGTTCTAACTCTTCCTTTGTTTCTTTAATGTTTTTTCTTACAATTTGGTATGCCTCTTCACTTTCTGCTGATAGCTGGACTTACTGTGTCAGATAATAGAAACTGAGGTAAGTAGGACTTTAATGTGAGAATTTATGTGAATCTATGAGTTGAACTAAGTTCAAATATTTGTTGTAGCTGTAGGTCCGAGCCTACAGTAGTAGGTAGTAGTAAGTAGTAGGTCTACTTCCACTAGTGTCTGTTTTTGTTTCTGCTCTTGACTTCGGGGTTTGCTATGTACTCTTCCAGGGAGAGAGTCTATGCCTTGCAGCTCTTTATTGGCAATCCACTCTTATTAGACAGAAGCCTTATTTGTGTATGCTCAGGTATTGAGGAGAGGAAGCATCCTGTAATATGATGATTATATCATTATTTTCAGTGGGTTTTGTCTTTGGCTTGTGACAGCATAAGTGTTTTTCTTCACTAGTAAAGCATTTCTTTCTTCACTCTGATAAGACAGAAAGATTCCAGGAGGCTGAGGTGTGGGCAGTTCCCTCTCCAGCCTGAATGAGGCTTTGATGAAGTTTCACCCTGGAGAGCAGACCTTTGTTATGGAGAAGGCTTTGAGCATATTTCACAAAGATTGCCACTCCCCTTTTTTTTTAGTCCTGCCATGACCTAAGGAGATTTTTCTCTGATCTTCATTTTGAGAACCTAGTAAGGATCCTTGAAGGTAAAGCCCGTGGAAAGATAGTGCCTTCCTAATACTGTGCCCCAGAAGTTTCTCAGTCTCAGGTCCTCAACATTCAGCCTCCAGCAATTTTAATTACCATAGAAGCGTTCCTATAAGTTTATGGCTCCTTCAGCTTCTGTTCCGGTTAAGCAAATCATGAGACAGACCCTGGATTTTTCCCCTCTTGAGATTTTAGGGCGACAGTTTGCCTTGAAGGCTTAGTTCTTGATGAATCTAAGAAAAATCATTGGTTTTCAGTTTCTTCATCTTTTTCTTAAGAGGATGGAATGATAACTTCAAAGTTGTTGATAGGGTATAGCTGAAACCAGAAGTCTGTCTCTAAACTTTGGAAGTCCTTCATTTTTCTCAGGTGTCCTAGGTGGCCATTTGGAACCCTTTTCTTTACTTGCCGTAGTTTGCCTGATTCTTAGATGAGAATGTTTGTTATTTCTCCGTTTGAGCCATTTAGCAAATTTTCTGAATATTTGGATACAGATTTGTAATATACCTGTCCCATGTTACACTTTGCTTGCATTTAGAAGGATCATATTGGCATATCAAAACTTGGAAGTATAATTAGCTTTATATTAATTGTGAAAGCATAAAATATACTAGTTTTCATTTAGAAATGGCAGTTTTGCCTTTATTTGTTTTTTGACATTTTTGTGTAGAATTTTCCATACATACCATGTACATGTTATGGAACTGGAAAGCTTAACAATAATACTTTTAAAAAGTAGCATCCAAGTTAGTTCATTTCCGTGACTCAGCTGCAGGTACAGATTCTCTTCTCCCCTACTGACGAAAGTAACTTACCAGTAGAGCTGAAAGCAGTATGGATATTTTCTGGAATGTCCCTTCCCTGGATTCTTCTCCCTACTTTTTTAAACATACCATCACTTCAGTCCAGCTATGAAATATTGATTTAAATTGTCACTCCCCTCATACATACAACTTGTTTTTGTGCTTGTCTCATTCCATCTTATTGTTTCAGGGAAAATGCCCTACCTTATAGTTAATCAATAAATATTCTTACCTGTTGAATTAAAAATAAAAAAGCAAGCAAACAACTCAAGTCTCTGAAACACACTCATAAAGTTTTGTTGTTTTTATGGGTTTTTTTGTTGTTTCATTTTTTTGTTTTTTTGGTTTTTTTGAGAGAGAGAGTGAACAAGCACACAAGCAAGCAGGGGAGGGGCAGAGGGAGAGGAAGAGAGGGAATCCCAAGCAGGTTCCATGCTCAATGCAGGTGCTCGAGAAGTGGGGCTCGATCCTACAACCCAGGGATCATGACCTGAGCAAAAATCGAGTCCAGCACTCAACCAACTAAGCCACCCAGGTGCCCCATTTTTGTTTTGTAAGTTTTGCTCTTCTTATTGAAAAATTAAATTTTGATATCTTCCTTTGGATTCATGTAATTTGATCCTCCTGGATGTGCTGGCAATAATACATACTGAATAGTGATATTGAGGATCCTAAATGATATAAGGGGTATTTCTTTAATATAGTTCAGTTTATAGAAGCCACTAGCTATATGTATGTTTAAATTTAAATTACTTAAAATTAAATAACATTATAAATGAATCCCCCATGTTTCTTGACACATTCCAAGTGCTCATGTCACTAGTAGCTGCCATCTTGGACAGTCTAGAGAATATTTCCATTGTCACATAAATTGAACAGCACTGCTCTGGATGAACCAGTTGATCTATAAACCAGTTGATAAACCAGTGGTTTGAGTGCATTTCCCTTGCTAAATTCATCTGTTACTTTGGTCATAATTTTTTAAATGTTTTTATTTTATTTTATTTTATTTTTGAGAGAGAGAGACACAGAGCATGAGCATGAGCAGGGGAAGGGGAAGGGGAGAGAGACAGAGAGAGAGAGAGAGAGAGAGAGAGAGAGAGAGAGAGAGAGAGACAGAATCTGAAGAAGGCTCCAGGTTCTGAGTTGTCAGCACAGAGCCTGATGTGGGGTTCTGTGGGGTTTTATAATTTACATGAAGAACTCAGGCCCATTTTCTGGAAAAATGAATCATCAGAACTTCCATTTGAAAAGGAAAGAATGTGAAGAAAACAAATCTCTTGTCTTTGACAAGTCCCAACAAACAGAATATATATGTTATAGCCATAGGACAAAGTTATTTTATTTTATTAAAAAAAATAATGTTTATTTTTATGACAGAGAGAGGGAGAGAGAGAGAGAGAGAGAGAGAGAGAGAGAGAGAATGAGTGGGGGAGGCGCTGAGAGTGAGGGATACATGGAATCTGAAGCAGGGTCCAGGCTCTGAGCTGTCAGCACAGAGCCCAGCACAGGGCTCTAACTCATGAATTATGAGATCATGACCTGAACCTTAGTCAGACACTCAACCAACTGAGCCACACAGGTGACCCAGGACAAAGTTATTTTAAATTGTGTATGAATCTCTACCAGTTTCTATAGGGAATTTCAAGAATCCCACAAAAATAAATGAATAAATAAATAAATAAATAAATAAATAAATTAATTAATTAAAAAAACACATGAGAAAAGATAAGATTCTGTGTAAGTGCATTAAGTTTTCAATTAATTTTTCTTGCATCACAATTTAAGTTATGCTTATTATGTTAATAATTACACAAATCTAACATTTTGCCATTATTTTGAGACATATAATATTGCTTACATGGCTATGAAGTCAAGCATGATTAAAAACTTTTACTGTGAATAGTAAAGTGAAAAGCTATTATTTTATTCATGTGTTTCAAACTGGGAGACTACAAATGGAATCTAAATTCACCATTAGACTTTTCCTTAATGATTTGAAAGGAGGATTTAGAATTAGAATAATATCTTCACCAGTGATTAGCCAGTATGAAGTTTAGCCAAATGCACTAGTAGAAACAGAATATAGAATAAAGATCAACTCAAAGTTGTAAATGAAGAAAAAGTGTCATTATACAAATCCTGTAATAGCAAAATTTATGACCAAAGTAACTGGGATTCCTGGGTGGGTCAGTCGGTTAAGCGTCTGACTTCTGCTCAGGTCATGATCTCACAGTCCAGGAGTTTGAGTCCTGCATCCAGCTCTGTGCTGACAGCTCAGAGCCTGGAGCCTGCTTCAGATTCTTTCTCTCTCTCTCTCTCTCTCTCTCTCTCTCTCTCTGCCCCTCCCCTGCTCTCTCTCTCTCTCTCTCTCTCAAAAATAAAATAAAATAAAAACATTAAAAAAATTATGACCAAAATAACATGAATTTAGCAAGGGAAATGCACTCAAATCACTGTTAAAAAGTTGGTGAAGTTAAAAGTGAAACTCTAAAAGTATTGTTTCACTGAAAACAATGATAAGTAATGCCAAAAGGCATAAAATGAGGTGAAGCAATTTTCTCTAGAAGAAATTGTGTGTGTGTGTATGTACACTGAACAAGTATAAATGAAAAGGAAGTACATGAAATCAGGGAAACACAATATTGTAAAGTAATATTAGCAGAACCAGAGCCTTAGAAAATCAAATTGAGAATAATATAAACAGATGAGAAATGAATAAAAAGGGTAATTGAATTCAAGATAACAGGAAATAAAAGAAAACAATTATAATTGGACACACAAGCACACAAGGACTAGTGCGTGCTTTAAAATGATACGAATTAGATTTGAGATGATGAAAATGTAACCCATAATGACCAAAATGAAGTGAAAGAGAATGTAAAATTATGTTGTGGTATCATAGTATCATAAGTGAATCAAAATAATATTAACTAAGATGAAGACATGGAAATGAAGTAAATTGGGCAATGAACCAATGAAGAAAACTTTAAAAGGAAGGGAAGGGAGGGGTTTGAACAGAATACATGAGGATGGATCCATATTGAAGTAACTGAAATTCATGATATTTTTTAGAATTACGTATGTAGATAGTGTGTTGTGTCTAAATGGCAACTATGATGCTAAAACCGTGTCTGATGGCAATAAAATCAGAATAAAATATTATTTACACCAGAATAAACTATTCTCAGAATTACATTGCTAAATATAAAATGTAATAAATGAAACACAAGAAAGAAGAGCATTCCATTTAGGGGTGCCTGGGTGGCTCAGTTGGTTAAGCATCCAACTTCGGCTCAGGTCATGATCTCACAGTTTGTGGGTTCGAGCCTCGTGTCAAGCTGTGTGCTGACAGCTCAGAGCCTGGAGCCTGCTTCAGATTCTGTGTCTCCCCCTTTCTGTCTCTGCCCCTCACCTGCTCATGCTGTCTGTCTGTCTGTCTCTCTCTCTCTCAAAAATAAACATTATTTTTTTTAAAAAAAGTAGAGAATTCCATTTAAAATTATTTGTGTTGGCATAGTCAAAGCTTCACTTGGATTGAATACAGTAAATTGCCTTGGGAAAATATGAATTATTGTATTAACATATTTACTAGAGCAATTTAGTAAAACAAGGAAAGTTGTGGTAAGCCAGAGAGACTGAGGTTTTAGGATTTTATAGAGATATTGTATAGCTGAAAATACTAATTTTGTTTTATTTTTCAGGCAAGTACATATATTTTTGGTTAATCTGAATTAGTTTTAAATTCACAATATGTTAATTCTCCCTTTACAGTGTAAACCAAAAACAGAAAAGAAAGAAAGGAGAGAAGTAATAAAGAAGAAAAGGAGAGAGAAAAAAATGGAGGGAGGCAAAGAAGAAGGAAGGAAAGAAGGGAGGGAGAAAGGAAGAAGGGAGAGAGGGAAGGAGGAAGTTAATTTCCTTTCTAAAGTAAAATATATCCTTCCAACAGCTTTGTTAAAGGTATCAGTGTACTTAGTATCCACTGTCAAATCTGTCAGAATATGATGTTTTAAATTTAAATCTGCACCCCTCATGCCCCTCCCCCTGAGATATCCCTCCTGGTTTCTTCTGACCACTTTCTAGACTTTTCGCATGGCCACATTACTAAGACTGTCCTTTGCCTCTGTTCTGTGAATTCGTTTACATTTTCCTCTGTTGGATGCCTTAGTTTTTAGCCACACTAATTCACCTTTTAGTCTCCCTCTGTTTGTTGTTGTGTTGTTGTTGTTGAACATCCTCTAGTACTTTCCTGAGAGTGTCTACACAGGAAATCATTTTTGACATTTATAATACTTATCTTCTGAAATATATTCTCCCACAAATTATTTTTTGTACTCGCAAACTAAGCTCACGTTAAGTTTGCATATTGAGTAATGAATGTAGGCCATTTTTTAAAAATTATTCTTTTGATTCTGCCTTTAATCTCTGGATTGCAAGAATACTGAGAAATCTCATGGTAATGGTCTATCAGTTAAAAAAAAACAAAAGACTTGCAAGGGAGGAAGGGGATTACTTTGAAAACTACCTTGAAATTTTTTTGAAGTTATTGCTAAATAGGGTGTAAGAATAATATTAATAATAATATGGGGTACTGTTGATTAAGTGATGTGATGTGATGTGATAGGCACTGCCCATACTGTTCTCTGTATATCACTACTTCTCGCTCACTTAGTCTCTCTATGAAAACTACAAATAATTCCAAGCAACTTCTCAAAGTGACCCACTATCACCAGAAGCAACCTTAAATTTGGTCAGGATTGACATGGACGTGTGGCTAGTAGTAGTGAGTTTGGCTAACATCAGTACAAAACCAATAGAAATATGGTTTGCTACAGGAGGGTGAATAAATTGGCTTATAAAATCAATAGTTATCAGAGAAGCTTAGGATAGTCACAGGAATATGGCTTTAGCCCTAAAGTTAAAAGCAAAATGAAGATCTTATACACAACTTCCTTTAAAAACTGGGCTTTACAGGGGTGCCTGGGTGGCTCAGTCAGTTAAGCCTCCGACTTCAGCTAAGGCCATGATCTCCTGGTTTGTGGGTTTAAGACCTGCACTGTGCTTGCTCTGTACTGACAGCTCAGAGCCTGGAACCTGCTTTAGATTCTGTGTCTCCCTCTCTCTCTCTCTGCCCCTCCCCCTGCTCACACTCTGTGTGTGTCTCTCTCTCAAAAACAAATAAACATTAACATTTTTAAAAAATATATCTATATAGAGCCTTAGCCATATTAAAACTAGAAGGAATCTTAGGGTTGGGCTCTCATTTTGTACATTTAAGGAAAATAAAGTCCAGATTGAGTTAAGGAACTTGTTAGAGACGAAATCTGACTCTAGGATCTATTTTTTTCAATAAATATTAACAAGGAACACATCTATGATATATTTAACAGATGGCTTTACCTACAAGTGCAAACTACTGATCGCTATTCAGAACAGTGAACAACCTAAGACAAATTTTTCTGCTCTTTACATCAATGAGACTGTGAAACTGCTTGCTTTGAATCACATTCTGTTGCTGCTTTTCCCCATGATACAGCAAAGCAGTCAGACCATATTTCAGCAGCAAACACAGTGGAAGGAATGAAAAATAAACCTTGATGAAGTCGTTGACGTGGATGTCTCTTTTTCCTACTCTATTTGAATGATTCCACTGATGCTGACTCCAGTAAAATGAAACCTTCAGTTCCAGGCTTTACTGATAACTCCTAACAAAATAGTGCTGCAAGAGAAAAATGAAAACAGTAACAAGAGTCTCAGACCATGTTCTTATAGCCTTGATCTATCATGGGAGGTGGAGCTGCATGTAGACCATTAGCTAATGTTTTTTTTTCCCACTTATTAGCAAAAGATGAAGGATGTGGATATATCATGAAAAACAATGAATTATGATGATCACTTTAGTAGCTCTGGATATCCTAATAATCTCAAAGAATTTCTTCTCTATCATAGGATGCTACCAATTTCATATCATCTTAGTTTCTCTCTCTCTCTCTCTCTCTCTCTCTCTCTCTCTCTCTCTCGGAACATATTAAATTAATCCTCTAAATAAAGATGCTTGGGGAGGTCCACTTAAAGCCAGAGATAACCCTGTTGCTTTTCCCAGTTCTTGTACTTTGTGGGTTTTCTACTTTACAGGTAGTTGATGCTGATATCATGTATTTATGATTGCTCATGTTATACAAGTCAAGCTTGTCCTTGAATGCATATCTCAGATGTTCCTGATAAACATCAAGGACACTAAAGCAACCTTAAAACAAAGGTGGTTAATATTAGATAAATAGTGGAATATAGTCAGCCTCATTTCAAAATAACTGAGAAAGTCCCTTTGGATTAATAACTCTTAGATTTGGAACATTCTTTTAGAGGCGTGTGCCTGCAATTAGAGTTTCTGTTGGCAGGTAGATTTCCAGATTCTATAGGTGGATTATAAAATCTCTTGGTATAGACACAGATGGACAAGGGGACTGGGGTCTAAGATAAACACTCAAAAGTGTGTGTTGACTTATTTTTTTTCAAACATGAATTGTATATGTATACATGCACACATGAACACACACATAATGGAATATTAATCAGCCATAAAAAAGCATAAAATCTTGCCAGTTGTGACAACATGGATGGACCTAGAAGGTATTATCCTAAGTGAAATAAATTGGACAAAGAAAAATACCATATTGTTTCACTTATATACAGAACCTTAAAAAACAACCAACAACAAAAAAAACAACAAGCAAAACAAAACAGAAGGAGATTCATGGATACAAGAAACAAACTGTTGGTTACCAGGGTGGAGAAGGGTAGGGGCAAGAGAAATAGATGAAGGGGATTAGGAAATACAAACTTTCAACTATAAAATAAATATGTTGTGTGGATGTAAATTACAACATAAGGAATATAGTCAATAATATTGCAATAACATTGCGTGGTGATGGATGGTAATTAGACTTATGAGGATCATTTCATAATGTATAAAATTTCAAATCCCTATGATGATGTATGGTTGAAACTAATAGGATATTGTATGTGAATTATACTTCAATAAAAAATCACTTCAGGCATGTATTTACAATGGAGTATTTCCTTATTATTTTGAAATGATTCTGACTAAATTCTGCTATTTGTCTAATATTGACTACTATTTCTTTTGTCTTAAGGTTGCTTTAGTATGCTTGATATTTATCAGGAATATCTGGAGTATGCATTCAAGGACAGTCTTGAGTATTATAAATGTATGACACTGGCATCAATTACTTATTAACTAGAAGAGAAAGCTCACAGAGGTATAAGAATTGATAGGCAGTCAGAAGACTTGAGTATAAAATCCATCTCTGATACTCGTCTGCTACATTTTCCCCACTAAGAATATAAAGCTCTTTTAGCCTTGATAACTTTACTTTTGAAATGTTGGTAACTATTCTACCTGGCGTGTTTGGATAAACAAAATGTCTATAAATATATATTCAATGCATAAAAAGTGCCACAGAGATGTAAATGTATTATTATAGACCAAATACCAGGGATATTTTTCCCTATTTCATGGGTTTATGGAGAATATGTAATATAGTACACATTATTTCTAAGTGTTTTCCTTTTTAGAACAAGGGACAGCTACTCCAGCAAGCTGCCATTATAATTTCTTATTTGCACGGAAAAATAGCATCTGAAATGTGTCTGATGTTACCTCTATTAACTACTGTAAAATTAGAAAATACATGTTGTTAGGTGTGGGACTTTTTCAGTTGCTTTGTGTGCCTAAGATCTCCTTCATGTCTCTGCTTCTTTCTTACTCCCAATATTTCTATAAATTCTGGAGTAACTTCACTGTCGGCAGTTGTCTGTAAACAGGAGCCACTTTGAATGTAACAGGGTATTTAAAATGGTATCTTTTTCTTAACCATGAAACTTTAAACAATATAACTTTAACCATATAAACTTCAAACAATAACTACTAAGGTTTTTGTCATTTAATATCTTAATGAAATAACCCATGCCCTATCCCATGTGCCTTGAGTCATTCTGAACATTTTGGGAAATGTCTCTGATCTAGTTCTAAATCCTAACTGTGGTTCTATTATATTTATTCATTACATAAATATTTACAGGATTCCTAACATGTCCAATTGTTGTTATGGCCCTTAGAAACAGCACTTAATCAGACAATTCTCTGCCTTCTTGAAACTTATTCTAAGTGAGAATATGAACAATGTATGAATGTTAATGAAATCAATATTTGAAAATGGAAGAATGTAGCTATTGTAACACTCAACACATTTGACATATAGAACCAAAACCAAAACCAAACCAAATTCAACAAATAACAGCTTTGGACAACAAAATCCAGGCAAAGGTATATGAATAATAAAGATCTTAATAATAAAGCCACCAAGATAAAGAGATAACTGCCGAGGGTTTTATCCATATAAATGTACAACTGAAATTAAGCAACTGGGGAATTATGGTTAGGAAAACACACTCAAACAGAGCACAGCAAAATTACTAACATGAAGTGAGTGGTTTGTGAAGAAGGAGAAGTTAGACGTGTAATATCTAAACTTTAAAACTGCAGTTAGGGTTGCCTAGGTGGCTCAGTCGGTTAAGCATCCGACTTTGGCTCAGGTCATGATTTCATGGTTCATGAGTTGGAGCTCCGCATTGGGCTCTGTGCTGATGGTGTGGCACTTGCTTCTGATCCTCTGTCCCCATCTCTCTCTGCCTCTCTCCCACTCGTTCTCTCTCTCCCTCTCTCCCAAAAATAAATAACCTTAAAAAAATCTTATAATGTAAAATCCAGGATGACAGCCATCTCTTTAGGAAAATTTCTTAAAATCTCAGATGGCATTCAAATTCATTAAATGTTCTTCATCTTTGACTAAATTTGTATATGTTTAAGTTTGATAATATCTAAAATGTAGTATGTAGCATGATTGTACTTTTTTTTTTATTTAAAAATTTTTTTTTCAACGTTTTTTATTTATTTTTGGGACAGAGAGAGACAGAGCATGAACGGGGGAGGGGCAGAGAGAGAGGGAGACACAGAATCGGAAACAGGCTCCAGGCTCCGAGCCATCAGCCCAGAGCCTGACGCGGGGCTCGAACTCACAGACCGCGAGATCGTGACCTGGTTGAAGTCGGACGCCTAACCGACTGCGCCACCCAGGCGCCCCTGTACTTTTCTTTTTTAAAAATGTTCACTTATTTTTGAGAGATGGTGGGTTCAGGCAGAGAGGGAGAGAGAGAATCCCAAGCAGGCCTCCTCCTGCCAGTGAAAAGCTCCATGCAGGGCTTGAACACATGAACCAGGAGATCATGCCCTGTGCAGAAATCAAGAGTTGAGCACTTAACTGACTGAGCCACCCAGATGCCACTGACTATACTTTTCTAAAATTATTTCTGTGGTATGAATTTAAGTATTTATGTATCTATCTATTATCTATCTACCTATCATCTGTTTCTCTGTATTATATATTCATAGGGTGGTGATTATCAGAAAATATTAGTTGTTTATTTTTATGACTGTGTTTTTCTATAGAAGTAAGTACTATTTGCACATAATATGGGAGTGTATTTGAAGTTCATAATTATGAATTTATAGTAACAAATTGTGACTTATCCAGTAGCTCTTGCTATTGAAATATATACATAAAGAGTGTGAAATAGTTGCATCTTGGTTTGGTATTTTGCTAGATGGGTATGAAAATTAAAAGTATCAAGTCTGGGTGGTGCAGTCAATTGGGTGTCTGACTCTTGATCTTGGCTCAGGTCATGATTTCATAGTTCGTGAGTTTGAGCTCTGCATCAGGCTCTGTGCTGATTGGCACAGACCCTGTTTGGGATTCTGTCTGCCCCACCCTACTTGTGCTCAAAATAAATAAATAAATAAACTAAAAAAAATATCAAGATGAGCTGTAGTATTGGCAAAAATCTTCATGAAATAACAAGCTGTGGGATCTGAGCTGGGAAAATAAGAAATATAGAAAGGTGAAGAATCGTGGAATACAAAGAAGAGACTTCAGAAGACTGAGTTCTGTACATATGGACTAACAGTCACCATGTGTGGAAGAAATACAGTGTGTGGTGAAAGCATCATGTGACTTAATCAGTGATTATGGAAGTTACAAAAATTCAGATAATGACAAGATCCAGGATGAGGACAAAATGAAATGTAACTCATCTGGAATGACGAAGAAAGCAATCGCTGATGATGTGCGAAGGAGGAGCAAGAATACAGTTTGAGATGACCTCATTAGAAGGTGAAGTCAGTAAAGATAATGGGTGTACTTAGTGGGGAGAGGAAGTAGAACAGCCTCTTACATGTTCAATGAAACAATACTGTGAAGAAGTTACAGGAGGTGTCTTACCATCTCGAATTCACAGATAAGCAAGTTGAGTTTCAAAGCAGCTATGTAACTTATTCTGAGTAACTTGGCTTCCAACCTAGCTAACCCAGGATGAAAGCTCTCATTTTCTAATTTCTACTATCTCATATATCCAGGAAGCTTAGAACTTCAGTACTTTCTTAGACTTATTATGTGAAAAAGCTCTTTATATATTTAAAAAATTAATTACATATGTGTAAGGGGCTGTCACTCCCATAGGGTGATACAGGCTGTTGGATGGATTGGAGAGCACATATAGCATATTTTCTTCTCTGTGGCTCTTTGTGCCCTGTATCCCATAAAATAGAACAATGGATTCAAAGTTAACTTTATAAAGTTATATTTTAAATGTAGTCACAAAGTAAGTAAGGGCTGTTTAAGATTACAGTGTAATCTGTCTTAGGTTCAGAACAAGCAACAGGGCTCTGAAAGCCGGGAGCATAGAACAAGGACTTTGAATACATGTATCGGCCTTATAGAGGTGTGGAGTTGAGCAGAGGGCTTATGAAACATTGTGGCAACACATTAGCACAAAATTTTTTCTACAATTTGTAAAAAATACAACATCTGTGAAGTGCAGTAAAGCAAGGCACAATAAAATGAGGTATACCTGTAATATTCACTGTAAATTCTGCAGATTAATAGAGATGAAATAATTATAGAAAGGGAGAATTAAGATTAACAACTAACATTTATTAAGCCTACTATTTAACAAGCCTTATGGTGCCAGGCACCATTGTAACCACTTCATCAGTTGTTACCTTATTTAATTTTCAACCATTATAAGATGTAGCTATTATCCCACAGATGAAGAAATTGAAGTTTAGATGATTAAGGAGCTTCTGCAGTTACACAGGCAGGAAGAGTCAGAATCAGACCATCAGATTATATGTGTGCACAACTAAACACGGAGTAATCCTATGGACTAGAAGCTTTATACCAGTATGACATGATTTCATCTTTTTCAACTCCCAGCGAGTTAGATATTACAATTTTCATTTTATATTTGGAGAACTGGAGGCCTGCAAAACTAACAGGTTAAGTCAGAGTTCAGGATAGACAGAAAATGTCATTGTTGCCACCTTTATGGACTAGGTGATATCATGGTTCATTTAAATTTTAGCATTAGTCACAGAAATTAAGCATAGTCATATATCAGGAGATTGTTCTATCAAATCCTTCTGGAATGCAATGCAATTTTCATTAGAAAATACTATTGTCAGGGGCGACTGGGTGGATCAGTCGGTTAAATGTCCAACTTTGGCTCAGGTCATGATCTCGCAGTCCATGAGTTAGAATTCTGCTTTTGGCTCTGGGCTAACAGCTCAAAGCCTGGAGTCTGTTTTGGATTCTGTGTCCCCCCTCTCTCACTACTCCTCCCCCGCTAGTGCTCTGTCTTGCTCTGACTCTCCAAAATAAGTAAATGTTAAAAAAAGCTAGGAAAATAATATCGTCAGTTCGAGTTAGGTCTCTGGATAGTGTTGTAGTTGCTGCATGTTTACACGGAGTTTGACAGTATACATCAAACATAATAGTAAGATAAATGGATGCAAAGGATTACTTCATTTTGGGGCTAGTAGAAGTAAAATAGAATGTCAGAATAATTTGCATTATCAAACAGCAGGAATCTCACTTAACCACATCCAGAATAAAAAAAAAATTGGCTGAGTATAGAAAAAAATGAATGTTCATGTTTTAATTATTGTTGAGGTTTATAGGTTATATGTATAAAAAGGAAAAGAAGGGGCGCCTGGGTGGCTCAGTCGGTTGAGCCTCCGACTTCGGCTCAGGTCATGATCTCGCGGTCTGTGGGTTCAAGCCCATGTCGGGTTCTGTGTTGACAGCTCGGAGCCTGGAGCTTGCCTCTGATTCTGTGTCTGCCTCTCTCTCTGCCCCTCCCCCGCTCATGCTCTGTCTGTCTCTCTCTGTCAAAAATAAATAAACATTTTAAAAAAAAGGAAAAGAAAAGATGAAAAGTAATTCACAGCTACGCTATTAACTGTGTTAGCCGCCTGCCTAAGGTATCACTCAGATACAATGAAGGACTGGGGTAAAAGTTAATAGCAGATCTGGTTTTCAGAATTGATAGAATTTTACCATTAGATTTTAAGATTTGAGCTGAGAGATTCCAAATGCAATGGGAATATGCCTTCCCTTTTCTCTGCCTTAAAAAAATGCACTAAACATCCACAACAGAGGCACAGATGATTAGCAACTTCCTGCAAGGTTTAGAAGGAAAGGTCAGAAGTTCGATATCTGAGCATTTGGACTTTTCAAGGAAAGAAATATCACCTTCAGAAATGGCCCACCAAATTTAATAACAGGTTGTTTGTGTGTGTGTGTGTGTGTGTGTGTGTGTTTTCTTATCTCCCAACTCCATCACAACTGCTGCATTTTTAATCTTTCTCCATGTCGGTTCACCCAAACATCTTTTTCCCCCATTATTTTCTTGTTCTTTCTTTTCTTTTTTTAACAACAAAAACTCCAACAGAGTGCATTTCATTGTAATCTGTGTAAAAGGCAACACATGCCTTTTAAATCATTTTTCAAAATTAATTTTGCTTTAGTTAACGTTCTCCGATGAGAGCTCAGAGGTTTGGTGCGTTCTCTATGCTTCCTTTAGAACCGCCAAGAGGGTAAGAAACATAAGCTTGGTACTTAGGAGACAAAGCGGATTCTGCAGCTGAAGCATTTCCCAGTTTGATGGCTACAGCCACATTTGTCTATGTAAAAGCAAACGATCTAACTCATCACATCTGCTCCCTATTTATCTTCAAGTCACATTTGCTGACTTTACCAACAAAAACAAGTTGTGCTTTTATCCTTGGAGTTGGCATAGCAGAGTTTGATACAGACCAGGAAGACTCTGAGAGTGTTGCTTTGTCTCTTCCCTCCTAGATCATCAGCAACATAATCACATAAATCCAACTGCTACTCTTCATTGTGAGGACTTAGAGGCCGGGAAAGCAGGGAAAGTTGCATTTTAAATGACATTCTGCTTTTGAGGATTATTACTATTTTTTAAGAGATCGCCATTATTCCTGAAACTTCTGATAAATTACAATGACACATATAGTTAAATAACTCTGGGGCATGGCTTGCCTTTCATCATCTCTAATATGTAAAATGTCAAGTTAAAGAAAACATGACTCTGAGGGGTATTCCTAGATAATTACTCTGAGATTAAAAATAACAACAAAGAATTTCCTAAGGGGGTTTCTTTGTACACATTTTCTCTGAAACAGAATTGCTAAAAATACTACTACTTAAGTGGGGAAAATGGTATATTGATTTTGTAGAATCTTCTGTTTTTTGAAATAGTGTTTATTTTTATTTCTACCATTATTCTTTAAATTATTAATATTCATATTTCAGTTTTATAGAGTGCACCCTGTTTAAATTGTACAAATGCACACATAATTTTAATTGAATTTTCAAACCAATATTGAAAGGTAAATATTATATTCTGTGTATGTTATGAAAAATATCAGGCTTATAAGGTAAAGTATGGAGACCAAGATTATATAGTTAGTGGTAAAGCTGGCCTTTTGCTTTCAGGTTTCTGAATTGAAGTTAGTGTTCTTTTTGTCTTTGTCAGAATTTTTCAGGTTTAATTTTGTACAGTTACCTTTTATGCCCACTGTTATGAAATAGTGCTATCAAGTGAAAATATCATTGTGTTTTATTTGTTCTGTTGAGAAAAAAGAAATTAGGTCCTACATTTAATTTAGGAAAATAATTTTTTAAACATCTTAATATAATTAGATTCAACCTAAAATATTTTATTTCGGGGGATTTTATGATTATGCCATATGGTATGATATCAATGATATCAAACAGAAGATATGATATAGCAAAGCAGTGGATAAAGTCTGCAGCTAGTACAATACAAATGGGTAAACTTCAAAAGTGTGGGCTTTCTTGTTATTTCTCCAGTTTTTCTTTCAAGAGTGGGTCTTTTCAGTTTTATATACAAAGGGCTATGCTGTAGACTAAGAAACTGATAAAATACAAATTCCATTGATGTAAGCAATAATATGACATGTAAGTAATAATGAGAAAGCCGACTAAATCTCATTTCTATCTTGTTTCATCCTATACACTCACAAAAAAAGAAGCTTGCTCCTGTGCCTAAAATCTATTCTTTTTACTTTTTTTTTGTATTTTGTATTTTTTCATATTTAACCTACTTTATTTTAGTACTTAGCATACTTTGGGAATATATATATACATATGTAAAATGTTAATTTATTTTTGAGAAGGGAGAGGGGGCAGAGAGACAGGGGGACAGAAGATCCAAAGTAGGCTCTGTACTGACAGTTGAGAGTCCGATGTGGGACTCAAACTTACAAATTGTAACATCATGACATGAGCTGAAGTCAGACACTTAACCAACTGAGCAACCCAGGCACCCTCTTTGTGTGTGTGTGTGTGTGTGTGTGTGTGTGTATACACACACACATATATATATATAAACATATATATAAACATATATATAAATAAATATATATATATATATTTTAAAGTTTGTTTATTTGTTTATTATTTTGAGAAAGAGAGCAAGCAGGGGAGGGGGCAGAGAGGAGACACAGAATCTGAAGTAGGCTCCAGGCTCTAAGCTGTCAGCACAGAGCCCGATGGCGGGCTTGAACTAACTGTTAGATTGTGACCTGAGCCAAAGTCAGATGATCAGCAACTGAACCACCCAGATGCCCCATTTATTTATTTATTTATTTTGAAAGAAACAGAGAGAGCATGAGCAGGGAACAGTCAGAGAGAGAGGGAGAGGGGGAGAATCCCAAGCAGGATCTACCCAAAGTACAGAGAGCCCCATGTGGGGCTCCAGCTCATGAAACTGTGAGATCATGACCTGAGCCGAAATCAAGAGTCGGACACTTAATTGACTGAGCCACCCAGGTGATCCTATCATTATATTTTTAAAGTGAATGACCAAACATAAAGTTGACTGGGTGTATAGGTGGAATGTCAGAGTTTGCATACTATCTTAATTTATGTTAGGTTTGTTTGTTCTCTTGGGTAAATGGTCAACAGGGAGTGTCTAAGCAGACTTTTTTTTATAAAAGTCCATTATTAGGATTAATGGCCTCATTTTATATAATTATAAGCATATATAATTATAGAAATGACATAATTATAATATGGTATTTCATTTAATTATGTGAAAGTAACTCAAAATATGTCTGTTAGCCATCTGGATGTCTTCTTTGGAAAAGTGTCAGAATAGGTGTAATGCAAAATTTGACTCAAAATACTGTCATTGAACAATAGCTAGAACCATACAATTTATTATCCATATGTGGACATTTCTGGGAGTGGAAGCTTATTCTTAAAATAAATAAAATAATATAAATTTTGAAAAAAAACTATTGAACAACAAAATATTTTTATTATGTTGATGGCTTTCTAGAAGTTATTTTCAAAATTATTTTCCACATAATGTATGCATTTAAAATATAACATCTATATATTATAATATCATAAACAAAAATTATTGATTATTTGGATTTTGTAAATAGGTAAAATTATTATTTTATTAAGTTTATTTATTGATTTTGAGAGAGAGAGAGAGACAGAGAGAGAGAGAGAGAGAGAGAGAGAGAGAGAGGGCTTGAACAGGGGAGAGGCAGAGAGAGAGAATCCCAAGCAGGATCTGTACTATCAGTAGAGAGCCTGATGTGGGGTTTGATCTCACAATCTCATTAACTGAGAGATCATGCATGACCAGAGCTGAGATCAAGAGTCAGACACTTAACAGAATGAGCCACCCAGGTACCCCAGCAAAATATTATTTATTTTTTCTCATAATTAAAATAGGTTTAATTATTATCTCTATCCTTTTTTTTAAAGCTGTGTCATCTAGCACTGAATCACTGGTATTTTTCTTAAGAATATTGTTTTTAGTTTCTATTATTAAAATTTAAAGTTATGAAAAGGTGAATATTATAGCTAACCAGTTTGAAATGCTTGGTACTCAACTGCTTCTCCTCTGTAGACGATATTTTGACTTAAGGAAATATTTCTTCAGTGGATCCTGAGGTCTTTCTACCCTCAACACTAACACAAATGTAAGATATATATGTTCCAATTTATTTGCATATTGGAATATGCATGTATATTATATACACACATATTATTATATATACATAGACATATAATTATAAACTTTGTCAAATACAGTTACTATTTAAATATATTGTTGCATCCAATTATGATTATTTTTCTTTTCTCCCTTAGAGCTAGATTTGGCTTAGTGACCAAGTTCTGGCAAATGAAATATAAGCAGAAGGGTTTTTTGTTTGTTTGTGATTTCCAAAAGAGATTCCTTAAAGAGAGAGAGCACATGATTCCTCATCTTTATTCTTTTTGCTGTCATTTCACAAGTCACAGTTAACTATGAGATGGCTTCTAGGGTCGCAGTGTATGATATTAAAAAGAAATGTCCTGGTTAATATCGTCGACCTGCCATGCCAACCCCTGACTGCCAATTACATATGAGAGAAAAATAAAATTTCATTTTGTTCATTTTGGAGTTTTCTAATACATGTAGTCAAACCTGATTTTTATATACATACTCACAAAACAAATTCATAAATCCCCTTTCTCAAATAAAAAGAAAACAAGGTTAAACAAAATACATATATACACAGGAATAAAGTGGTGCAAGTAAGAATGGAAGTGGACCATTGGTGTCAAGTTTTCACAAATAAAAACCTGTTATTTTGGATGAAGCAGTAGTGACAGGACGTTCACCACCATTGGTTCCAGGTTGGCAACTAATAGCCAAATCTTATTCTGATAGTTGGACACATAGAGAAGTCAAGTACAACCCCAACTGCCTGATCTAGCAAGTTCAATTTTACTCTCACCTCTTTCATATTCTAGTATTGAGCTGGCTCTGTACCTACAGTAAGATCAGGATGGGACTCAAATTCCTGTATGTATCTTCTTGGGCAACTGAGCAGAGAAATACCAATTTCTTTCTGGTTTGGTAACCCTAACAAAGTTATGTCCTAAAAATGCTTGAGATCATTGCCAATAGTCAACTGTTCTTATCTCAAATGGTTACTTCTTAATGACTTGAGAAGAAAAAAGAGGGAAAGACTTTAAGTAGAAGGGAGTGAGCAATAGGGGAGGAAAGGAAAAGTAGGAGGAAGGGTAGACTATAGACCTTAAGAAAGTACAAGGTTTTAGCTGTTAGAAGTCTAATGAAGTTCACAATTGATTCTATTACAGTAAAACCTTGGATTGCAAGTACCTTGTTCTGTGAGTGTTCCGCAAGATGAGCAAACATTTCAAATAAATTTTAACTTGATGCATGAGTGATGTCTTGCAATACGAATAGTTCTGTGACACTAAACGGCACATGATCACATCTGAGCCAATGGTTCTTGAAATTTGCTTTGGTATACAAGTGCTTTGGACCACAAGCATGTTTCCAGAATGAATTTTGCTCACAAAGGTTTTACTGTATTTCAAAACCACTGGTTTGGTTTCTCCTTACTTCCTGAGTGAGGAATGTAACTGTAAGTACATATTCTACAGAATATAATGTAGTGATAAGCAGGAGGAAATACTATAATAGATTTTAATTCAGAGTTTACTTTGAATTGAAAGTTTTGCGATATACTAGGAATGTGGCCTCTTACATGTGATCTGTTTTCTCAGCTATAGGATGCACATAAGAGTAAAGTGAAGCACGAATAAATTGATTTCTTTCCTTATTTTTTTTATTTTTTGGGGAAAAAATCACACTGTGATGGACAAACTCTGAGTATAGAGCTATAAAAACTCAAAAAACATAAATAAATTGAATCACATTATATATTGACATTTATAACTCTCTCTGGGGTTGAATGAACAACTGAGAACATAACAAAAAATCTCATAAGACTATTGAGAAATAATCAAAAATAATTTTATAAATTGTATAAGATTTACCAAAATGTCCATTGTCATTTTTAGTTGTTATTCTTTATCAATCACTCTTGCTATATCTCAGGTAATTTTATTTACTAAAAGTTCTATTTTATAGCAAATCATTGTAATATATTCATGCAGGTGTTAGCAGGATATTAAGGGAATGCTTAAGTCATTTCCAACTGTCTTTCAATGTTTTATAAATTTTTTTTGAAATTATCAATATATGGTATTGATAAATGGCCTATTTCTATTTGGAAAAAATGTGATATGTATAGTAATCAAGGAAGTCGAAGCCTGAAATGAAATTAATACAAAATACCTGTATCTTTAAAATAGCTATCAGTCCTTTTTCTCATTAGAGAATGTTATGCTTTTATGTGTGTGCTTGAAACTTAAATAGTTGAAATAATTTTATGGTAAAATAAAAGCATGCACCACCTAAACAATTTCAAGTCACCGTATTCAGTGCTGTTCATTTTGTCTCTGTAAGACAAATCTTCTGAGAAAGATCTGGCTTCTTCTGGGATCTGTAAATGAGACTTTAGAATGTGATTAATAATATAAAAGTAGTTTATATTGTGCTGAATATTTTAAAATTCTGATAAGAACTCCTTTTTTAATTAATGTTTTTCACAGCCATAATTCAGCCATTTGGAACACTGGGATTAAATGAAAAAGTATTACAGAAACGCTCTGTACTTTCTTGCACATACCAGAATGGTTAAAATAAAAATGACAAAGCCAGTGTCGGTGAGGATGCGGAACAAAGAAAACTCTCATTTCTTACTGCGTAGTCTATGAATTGTTACGTTCTCTGATACAAAATTCAGAAACAAACTCCATGCTATTAGAAGACAGTACCGGGATTACACTGGGGGTAAGAGACAAAGGAACTTTTTGGAAGAGCCTTATGGCACACTTCTAGGTCGTTGGTATATTCTATTTTTTGAGCCCAGTGGTAATTGTACGAATATGCTCACTTGGGGTGATTTATTTAAAGGCATATTTATAATTTCTACACTTCTTTAAATATATAATATCTCTTCATAGGAAAGAGTATTAAAATGATTTTCTGATGGTCACTATGTTGTTATTTACAAATATTTAGGTAATGATTTTTTACTTGTTATTTTGAAATAGTTTTATATGTATAGAATCTTATAGATTATTACGAGATCATACGGAGAATTTCCCTATATCATTCTCCCAGAGTCCGTAACATTAATATATTTGAAACTATAATGTGATCATTAGAACCATAAAATCAATATTTATACAACCATATTACTTAAACTACTGACCCTATTCACATTTTAGTAGTTTTTCTACTAATGTCTTTTTTTGCTGATGTCTTATTGACTTTATATTTTTTTCTGTTAATGTTCTTCTTTGTCTCCAAGATTTAATTGAGATACAGTGCACTTAATTACCAAGTATTCTGTGTTTCCTCTACTCTAGGACAGCTTCTCTGTTCTTTTTGTCTTGCATGAATATCACACTTTTGAACAGTACTGGTCAGATGTGTAGAAAAATGGGTTTGTCTGATTTTCTCATGATTAGATTGAATACCATAAAGTATTATGCCCTTCTCTGTGCATTTTATCAAGGGGGACATAATGTCAATATATCTTACTCCTGCTGGTATTAACCTTGATCACTTGAAGTGGTGACTGCTGGCTTAAGTCTCCACCATAAAGTTGCCATTTTTTTTCCTTTGTAATTAATACGTATTTCAGAGGAGATTCTAGGAATATGCAAGTGTTGCTTTTCAAATTTTTTTAATGTTTAATGGTTTGAGACAGAGACAGACATGAACAGGGGAGGGGCAGAGAGAGAGGGAGACACAGAATCTGAAACAGGCTCCAGGCTCTGAGCTGTCAGCACAGAGCCCGATATGGGGCTCAGACTCACAAACCATAAGATCATGACCTGAGCCGGTCAGACGCTTAACCAACTGAGCCACCCAGACACCCCACAAGTGTTGCTTTTCTATTAGAACTTTCGCCTATAAATTTGAACTTCCATGGATCTTACCTCCATTGATCCTGCCAGATCAATCTTGCCTATAACAATTACTTTGGTGTTGGTCTAATGGTGATTTTGTAGTTCCATCAATATTATGAGATTTCAAAATGAGATAGAAAAAAAAAACATGGAAAAATAATATGTGTTAGGTTTTATTTCCATGGAAATACACACTCCATATATTGCTAACTTTATTTACCTGTGAGTTCAAAATATGGTGCTTTTATTTTTAGGCCCATCTGCCTTTTTATGGCATGAACCCCATGTTACTCATTACTAGAAATGAATCACCTCCAACTGATTTGTAGATATATCAGAGGTTCCAATGGCACATTGCTATATATTGCCCTATAACAAGCCATCTATCCTTTGTCCTAGTTTTTACATTTCTACATCTGGAAACCCCACTGTGTTGGCTAAATGATGATCCTCGTGAAATCGCCTTTCATTTGAACAGGTGATTTATCTACTGATAAATTTATTTCAATATTAGCATACACCTTCCAAAGTATGAGAATGGGTTTCTGTTACTAGAGACTGAAATGCAAAAGAGTAAACAGGCTGTCGTGAGTGGATCTTGAATAGTTTTGTTGTCAAAGAGAGGATAAGAAAAGAAATGACTTTAAGATGCAAAGCAATTCAATTTGATTTTGAGACATCTGTGATATAAGAGAAACTGTGGTTAGAGTATGTGATAATAGGTTCGGTGTAATGTGCACTGGGCTCTGTATTTAAAGCCTTTTATCCTTCTATATCTATGGCTCTCTGTACTGAGGACATGCAAGATTGAGGAAAAAAGTTCAGAGATGAATAAAAGACTAGCATAGGGTTATTTTCCCCGTGAGTCATCTTAATTCTTTTTCTAGTTCCTTAGCACCTAGTGTTTTCTAACAAGAGGTAGAATCTGTAGAAAAATATAAAGTATATGGATAGAGGGCAGTGCCAAGCCACCTTCATGTATATTTGAATTTTACACCACCTCAGAACCATAAGTACCGCCATTATATCCAAACCAAATTCCAGAGCTTCTAGACGCACCTGTTTTCAGTAAGTAGATGTCTATTCAAGTTGCCTTTGAAGAATTTGTGGGCAAGTACTAAGCATGCCTTATAAATGTTATGTATAGTCAAGATTAACAAATGATGAAATATACGAAGGACTAAATTTTCTTTAACAGGAGAAACCTGAGGTGGCTAAGGCCACCACTGGTTAGAATTTGGCTTGCTGGAAATGTGAGCCAGGCAAGGGCTTAGGGTGTTACTGGTCCATGGGTTGAAATGCATGGAGCTAAGGAAGACATTTGAAAAGCAGCAGTCCTGGGGTGCCTGGGTGGCTCAGTCAGTTAAGCATTCAACTCTTGATTTCAGCTCGGGTCATGAACTCAGCATTTGGTTCATGGAATCCAGCTCTGTACTGGGCTCTGCACTGACAGTGCGGAGCCTGCTTGGGAATTCTGTCTTTCCTTCTTTCTCTTTGCCCTTCTCCCGCTTTCTCTCTCTCAAAATAAATAAATAAACATTTAAAAATAATAAAAAATAATAATAAGCAGTACCCCAATATAAATGTCAATGAAGATGATCTAGGCACAAATGCACCTTGCAAGGAGAGGGGAGAATAATAAGTTAAACTCAAATAGTTAAAAAATGTTTGCCTCTGAAGAACAAAGCTGGCATAAGGGTGTGTCAGGGGACTTTAATTTTCAGTATGAAGACTTTTTGGTGCTTTTTGATATTTTTAAACTTGACTTTGAAAATATTTGCTATTTTTAGAATTTATTTTAAAAAATCAATATGTACTTATGTTTGCATATGTATTTGACATTACAAATCAATAAGGAATTAAATTTGATTACTTAATTTGAGTTATTAGAATACAGTTACCATTCTCTTTTGAGATAGAGAAGTATAGAATACAATAGCATGAGGTTTGAACCCAAAGGACACAGGTTCAAGTTCAAATTCTGTCATCAACCAGCTCTCGATATATACTCTATATCTGTGGATGGTAAGAGACTGCCATGCTGTCATTGGACAATACAGCATCATTGAGTGGATCAAATGCGATAATGTGGATTTTGTTTTTTGGAAAGTGTAGTAAGTATTGTGAATTATCATTCTAGCCAGTACCCCACAGATATTTTTAAGTTATGCAAATGTTAAGTTATGATGACAACCATTGCTGGAAGTCATTATACTATCTCTTGCTAGGTTCATTCATGCTGCCTATGTGACTGATTTCCAGATTGTCCTTTCCTTGAATAAAACCATTAATTCTGTGCTGCTTTATTTTCAAGGTTTTAACTTTTTCAGAATATGGTACTAGCTCATAATACATGCTTATCTTCTTTTTTTAATAGTAATTATTGTTTATATGCTAATACATTTAGGTCAGTTTCTTGGAATTTGCAAATGATGCCTACTATTTTTAGTTTCTGGAAAATCTCTGTAAAACACCCAAAATATACGGTATCTTTTTCCTTAAACATTTAAAAGCCTAATGTTGTATCAAAATCCAATAAAAGGCTTATAATGGTATGCCACACTTTACCTTCCAAAAAATTCTCTCTTCTGCCAATGAAATGATTAGCTGCCTTTATAGAAAATGTGATTTGCTTGTCCATGATTTGGTTTGCAAATCCAGGTTGGCATGCATAGTTCATATCCCTCGCTTATCAGAATTCACATAGAAGTAGCATATTGATAAGTGTTCAATTTAAATTTTACACATTGCTAACTAAAATTACATAAAAATGACACAGAATGGAATAGTACACCCTGGATCCTATGAAGAAGAGTGAGAAGGAAATAAATCTCCAATTCCTGACTTTGTTATGATCTACAGGCGTCTGGGCAAAATAGGCACAATGAGACCACTTGAAATCTTAGTAAATTAAACCTACCACACCACAAGGGGTGTACTTCCAATGTTCTTAGGAATTCTGGCATTGAAGAGGTAAGCTCAAGTGTCACAAATATCCTAGGCATTCTTTAAGAGCCTCTCTTTCTTCCCTCCCATAGTTTTTGGCATAATAAGAACCAAGGAATTGGAAAATAGGAAAGTGTTTATGGACTTTGAAATGAGAAGACCATTTTACATTAGAAAAGTATGGCTGACCTGAGACTAGAATCTCAAAAGCAAAACAAACAAACCAAAAAATAGAAAATAAGATTAAAGAACTCCTCTTTCATATTTATTGTGATAGCTATCTATCTATCTAGATCTCTGTATCTAGATAAATGCCATATCTTACTGACAACTTATATTTCCTTTGGATTTTAGAAATATGTTTTATTCACCATCATATACAATTAAAATTTGTCATTAGATAAGAGTTTTTGACACTAGAAAATGTTATTAGATACAAGATAACACAAAAATTACCTAGAATTAGTTAAAATATTTTAGCTCAAATTTCGTATCTGTTCATAATTAGTGTGTAACTTTGCATGAATCAGTTAACTTGTCTGTTTCCTCATGTCTGTAATGAGAAAGTTGGAGGAGATGAATCTTGGGATATCTCCAAGTATCAGTATGTATCCTTGCTTGGGTAAAAAATATGTCTCTTTTACTACAATTATGGCATAAGTAATGAATATCTCACCTCTGTTGTAACAACCTTCCATACTAAGTGGTATGTCTGTTACAACAAAGCATAATAAGGAAAGCAACTTCAAGGACATATTAATTGCAAAATTAGGTGCTTAAAAGATTATGTGATAAACCTTATGCTTTTGGCATATATAGGAACATCTAACTCAGAATCCATACAATATATTACAAATCATAGTTTCAAGATTTATAATCTGGCTTGTGTGTGTAGAGAAGATTAGAAGAAATAATTGATCATGAAGAACAAAGACTGAAATATGCAGGTGTATCAGTACAACAGAAATAAGAACATACGGTCAAAGAAAAGACAGGAGTAAAAGAAAAGTAGGCAAAAGGAATCAAAGAGCTCAGTGAATATGGAGATATTAACCATATTAAGAAAAAAAAACAGGCTTTCACAAAAGACTGGAAGAATTCCAAAGGGGGTTCATTAAGTCTAATATACTCTATATAAGAAAGCAGGGAAATGCTTAATACCTTTTAGCAACTTTAAGATGGTTAAATTTTTTAAATTTATGGTACTTAATTCAAAACCAAAGAAATAAATCCCTGCTGTAAGAGTTGCTGCAGCCCTCAAGTAATTCATAGACCAGTTGAGGAGAAAAATAAGTGAACAGTTAAAATGCAGTATGATAATTCTTTAATAGAGGTGACATGATATTAGTTGTTATATATTTTGTGCTTATGTTGTGGTGGTGGCGCCTCTGTGTTCATTGTTTTATGCATTATATCAACCTCTGAGCAGCCTTTTAAAATGGATGCAATTTTTTAAATTATAGATGTAAGGATACTTAGGCTGAAAAAGGATAAATATCCTGCCAAATGTCATGCAAGTGTTCATAGTTAAAGTAGGCTTTGTTCTTTTTTCTTTCAAATCCAACAGTCCTTGTATCTAGGAAGGTCACCCATTTATGATTCAAGAAGCAGAGAATACACAGATTTAAGAAAAATTCTCTTCCAGAAAACATCCTCCAAATTTTGACTACTTACATTATGTGAATATATAATGGTTTGCAATAGTGAACTCTGTTATACTCTGAAATTGACGACTTACTAATGTTTCAGACAACTGTATAAATCATAAGGGAAAGACTAACTGTGTGTATATGTTTGTAGGAGGTTTGTAATTTGAGGATGTGTGTATCTATAAAAATTTAAAAATTTACCCAGATTAAAAAACCTACATTTCTTTATGAAAGGCTTCAATATGATTACCTTTAATAATGAATATTCCAGGTTTTCTTCAAAATTTTTTGTTTACTCAATTGCCTGAATGCTTAGTGTGTTTGTTTCCAGCCCCATTTGTATTTAGACTGTCCCTAACCTACTATCTAAATATACTTTCTAAGTGTAATTCTTCTTTTTTAAACTTTTTTTTTAAGTATATTTACCTATTTTTGAGGCGGGGGCGGCAGAAAAGGTGGGAAGGGGCAGAGAGAGAGAGGGAAACGTGGAATCTGAAGCAGGCTCCAGGCTCTGAGGTGTCCGCACAGAGCCTAATATGGGGCTCAAACCCACCAACCATGAGATCATGAACTGAGCTGAAGTTGGACGCTTAACTGAGCCACCCAAGTGCCCCTATAATTCTTTTTTTTTCCTTCAGTTTATTTGCTTTTGAGAGAAAGAGAGAGCGAGCGAGCATGAGCAGGGATGGGGCAGAGAGAGGGAGACAAAGGATCTGAAGCAGGCCCTGTGCTGACAGCAGAGAGCCTGATGTAGGGCTTGAACTCACAGTCGGATCATGAGAACATGACCCAAGCCAAAGTTGGACACTTAACTAACTGAGCCCCTCAGGTGCCTCCAGTGTAATTCTTCATGGCACTTGGGTCTGTCTCAAATAGTACATATCACAATTTGCAATTATGAACTTACACATTTAATTGACAGTTTCTTTTTTCATACTTGATACTATAAGCTACATGGGGACTGGTTTGTTCCCTTCTGCATTCATGGATTTTCTGCATTCTTCTACTCAATTTACCACGAAATTCATGCATAACAATATTTGTTGAATGAAAGAATGCTGAATATATGAGTGAATGAATAATTGAATTAAATGCTCAGCAAATTAAGAATTCTAAGTTTTATAGGCAAGACAGAACAAAATCCAACTCCAGAAAGCTCTTTGTAACAGAGAATTCTCAGCAATGTGTGAAGTAGAGATGATTGATTTTTGTGCTTTTCTAAACCCTGGTGTTCTTAACCTCAGTGTTACAATGGCAAAGGGGCAGCTGCTCAAAACCCAGAAGAGATGGCAACTAGTGGAGTAGAAGAAATTAAATATGTTTTTGGATCTGCCCCAAACTCTGAAGAGACCTCTCTTAGCCCCTTAGAGATAATTGGTCATAGCAAGGATTATAACTGTAATTAAGCAACAGTATCACCAAAAGACAATCCCAATATAGCATTGATGAAATAGCTGCACCATCAGATACACATGCATGCTAGCTCAGGTCAGCTTGTATGTTACGGGGGTTCCAGTCTGGAGACTTGAGTTCAAGTTCCACAGCTATTCTATAGCAACTTGTATGACCTTGAGAAACTGACTTAACCTTAGCAGACTTCTGTTTCTTTTTCTGTACAATTGAGATTAGATGGACTGCAAATTTCTTTTTTATCTTAAAAAAACACTCAGATGCTATTTTCCCCCTTAAACATAACTACCATATTCAGTTAAAATCTGTTATAACACATTGATCTCCTAACAAGGTTGGCTCCTGCTACTTATCTGGCTGGAACATCCTTACCTCAAGCACCAACATTATAAAGGGATTTATATACAGTATTATTCCTGAGAACTGTGCCTTTGGCAGAGGCAAATAAAAATTGCAAAGCAAAATTAGGTTTATGCATATTTTTTTCTAGAGAAAGAACACCTTTCTTCTCCTGTATCCCACCTTTTAAAATTTCAATTTTTGCCTCCACTAGCCAAAGGAAACTAAACATTGTGCAATTAATTATTCAGTGAAAATGCAAGTGTTGAATAGAAAAATCTGGACAGTGCTGTGATTTCATAAAATGTAAGCTGTTGGGGTTTTTTTCCCCTTAAAGTAATATGGGTTTAAACTTACGGTGGTATCTGTTTGTCGCATTTGAACAGCTGTAAAAGACAAACGTAAGCTGAATTAAAGGGTGTTTTATCATAAACACATATACAAAAACATTCCCTGTACCTGGATGAATCAATAAGACATCAAATTTAAACTATTTTCAAGCACTTCATGTTAAGTTGCTCAGAGTATGGTCATGTGCTTTTCTTTTTCACCCCCTCTCAAAGTGATCTCATCTACTCGTGAATACATAATCTCTTTAATGTTCCTCAACTTTATGTCTGAGTTACAAAGATAGGCAACTCTACTGGCTATTCTTGTTGGTGTTTTAGAGTCACTCCAAAATTCAGTGGACTGTGAAATGACTTCGATTCCTATTGGCTCAGCCGTAAACTTTCCAACCTTGGGAAATAAGACACCATATCTGAACCGCATATGCCTGAAATCTAGAAATTGTTAGAATTAAATGCAAAATGGAGACTGGACTTGAGAATTCCCTGAGAAGACAAAACCATCTGAGTCACATAAGCAAAGCTAAATCTAGCTTGTTTCATGAATGCAGGCAGAACTTAACTTAGGTTGCCTCTTATAAATGCCTCTTATAAATCATAAAAGAAACTTGAGTCATCTTCCTAAAAATATTAAAAGATAATCCCTGTTAAGCAATCCTCTGCCATCTACAGAAACTAACCAATCACTGTAAAGGTTAAATATCTTCATTTTCACCTTGTAAACCATCCTGTCACCTCATACTGGTGAGTTTCACATCACTTCTAAATTGCTAAACTCCTAGTTTGCAAACTGTTGTTACATGCACAATAAACTCTTAGTAAACACTCTTTATTGATATGGTGTTTAAATTTATTTATTTTAGTGATCTCTACAACCAATGTGGGACTCAAACCCACTACCCTGAGATCTAGAGTCCTGTGCTCTTCGGGCTGAACCAGCAGGTGCCCCAATATGGTGGTTTTCCTTTTTTTTTTTTTTTTTCCCAAATGTAGCATTTTAATTAATTAATTAATTACATTATTTTCCTTATTTTTACATCCAATCCAGCAACAAAGCTTACGAATTCACTTTCTTAAGCAGGTCTTCAATGGGTCTTCCTCTTCGCACCTCCACTATCCAATATCATAATCCAAGCCAGCATTTTCTCACAATTGAATGTCTCTTATCTAAATCTCACCCTAATCTGCTTGCCATGTGGTAGGAAGACTGAGTTTTTGAACATCTAAATGTGCCACTTCCTATTTAAATATTTCCTGGGTCAACCAGTGCAATAAGTAGAAGTATGAAACTTCATTCCTAAACCTTCAGGTTGGCTGGCCCTTTGTGCCATGACCCGTTATATTTTCAACCTCATGTTGCATAATGTCCATCCTCACTCACAGCCTTATTGGTCTTATTTTTTTTTCTTCCAGTTTCTGAAGTATATTAAACTCTTTCCTAGCTCAGCACTTGTTTGTTTGATATTACATCTGCTTAGAATGATTTCCCCACTCCCTTCCCTGTTAGCCTGATTTGCTCTTTTTTCTTTGTCTGCTTAAATGTTACTTTTACTATTAGTGAGCCCCTACCTGAATCACATTTGCCTAATTCAGGCCATTACTTTTTTTCCTTTGTTGTTGTTTTTAATTTTTTTAATTTTATTTTTTTTAATTTACATCCAAATTAGTTAGCATATAGTGAAACAATGATTTCAGGAGTAGATTCCTTAATGCCCCTTACCCATTTAGCCCATCCCCCTCCCACAATACCTCCAGTAAACCCTCTGTTTGTTCTCCATATTTAAGAATCTCTTGTGTTTTGTCCCCCTCCTGTTTTTTATATTATTTTTGCTTCTTTTCCCTTATGTTCACCTGTTCTGTGTCTTAAGGTCTTCATCTGAGTAAAGTCATATGATATTTGTCTTTCTCTGACTGACTAATTTCACTTAGCATAATACCCTCTAGTTCCATCCACATAGTTGCAAATGGCAAGATTTCACACTTTTTGATTGCTAAGTAATACTCCATTGTGTGTGTGTGTGTGTGTGTGTGTATTTATATATATATATAAGTATATACTTATATATAAGTATATATATAATTGTACTACAAGGCATTTATCCAAGGGATACAGGTATGCTGTTTTGAAGGGACATGCACCTTGAAGGGACATACTTATATATAAGTATATATATATATATATATATATATATATATATATATATATACACCACATCTTCTTTATTCATTCATGCATCGAGGGACATTTGGGCTCTTTCCATACTTTGGCTATTGCTGGTAGTGCTGCTATAAACATTGGGGTGCATGTCCCTTCAAAACAGCATACCTGTATCCCTTGGATAAATACCTTGTAGTGCAATTGCTGGGTCATAGGGTAGTCCAATTTTTAACTTTTTGAGGAACCTCCATACTGTTTTTCAGAGAAGCTGCACCAGCTTGCATTCCCACCAGCAATGCAAAAGAGATCCTCTTTCTCCACATCCTTGCCAACATCTGTTATTGCCTCAGATGTTAATGTCAGCCATTTTGGCAGGTGTAAGGTGGTATCTCCTTGTGGTTTTGATTTGTATTTCCCTTATGATGAATGATGTGGAGCATTTTTTCATGTGTCGGTTGGCCATCTGGATGTCTTCTTTGGAGAAGTGTGTATTCATGTCTTTTGCCCATTTCTTCAATGGATTATTTGTTTTTTGGGTGTTGAGTTTGATAAGTTCTTTACAGATTTAGATACTAACCCTTTATCTGATATGTTGTTTGAAATATTTTCTCCCATTCCATTGGTTCCCTTTTAGTTTTGCTGATTGTTTCCTTTGCTGTGCAGAAGCTTTTTATTTTGATGAAGTCCCAATAGTTCATTTTTGCTTTTGTTTCCCTTGCCTCTGGAGACATGTTGAGTAAGAAGTTGCTGCTGCTGAGGTCAAAGAGGTTTTTGCCTGCTTTCTCCTCAAGGATTTTGATGGCTTCCTGTCTTGTGTTTAGGTCTTTCATCCATTTTGAGTTTATTTTTGTATATGGTGTAAGAAATGGTCCATGTTCATTCTTCTGCATGTTGCTGTCCAGTTTTCCTAGTACCACTTGCTAAAGAGACTGTCTTTATTCCATTGGATATACTTTCCTGCTTTGTCAAAGATTAGCTGGTCATACGTTTGTGGGTCCACTTCTGGGTTCTCTATTCTGTTCCATTGATCTGAGTTTCTGTTTTTATGCCAGTACCATACTGTCTTGATGATTACAGCTTTGTAATATAGCTTAAAGTCTGGGATTGTGATGCCTCCTGCTTTGGTATTATTTTCAAAATTGATTTGGCTATTCAGGGTCTTTTCTGGTTCCATACAAATTTTAGGATTATTTTTCTAGCTCTGTGAAGAAGGCTGGTGTTATTTTGATAGGGATTGCATTGAATATGTAGATTGCTTTTGGTAGTATAGACATTTTAACAATATTTTTCTTCCTATCCAGGACCATGGAATCTTTTTTTCCATTTTTTTTGTGACTTCTTCGATTTCTTTCATAAGCTTTCTATAGTTTTCAGTGTATAGATTTTTCTTTGGTTAGATTTATTCCTAGGTATTTAATGATTTTTTGTGCAACTGTAAATGGGATCGATTCCTTGATTTCTCTTTCTGTTGCTTCATTGTTGGTGTATAGGAATGCAACCAATTTTGGTGCATTGATTTTATATCCTGCAACGTTGTTGAATTCATGAATCAGTTCTAGCAGTTTTTTGGTGGAATCTTTTGGGTTTTTCATGTAGAATATCATGTCATATGTGAAGAGTGAAAGTTTGACCTCCTCCTGACTTATTTGGATGGCTTTTATTTCTTTGTGTTGTCTGACTGCAGAGGCTAAGACTTCCAAAACTGTGTTGAATAACAGTGGCAAGAGTGGGCATCCCTATCTTGTTCCTGACCTTAGGGGGAAAGCTCTCAGTTTTTCCCCATTGAGGATGATAGTAGAGTTGGGTGTTTCATATATGGCTTTTATGATCTTGAGGTATGCTCCTTCTGTCCCTACTTTCTTGAGGGTTTTTATCAAGAAAGGATGCTGTATTTTGTCAAATGCTTTCTCTGTATCTATTGAGAGGATCATATGGTTTTGTCCTTTCTTTTATTGATGTGCTGAATCACAATGATTTTTTTGCAGATATTTAACCAGCCCTGCATCCCAGGTATAAATCCAACTTGGTCGTGGTGAATAACTTTTTAATTTACTGTTGGATCCAGTTGGCTAATATCTTGTTGGGGATTTTTGCATCCATGTTCATCAAGGAAATTGGTCTATAGTTCTCCTTTCTAGTGTGGTCCCTGTCTGGTTTTGGAATCAAGGTAATGCTGGCTTCACAGAAAGAGTTTGGAAGTTTTACTTCCATTTCTATTTTGTAGAACAGCTTCAAGAGAATAGATGTTTACTCTTCCTTAAATATTTGGTAGAATTCCCCTGGAAAGCCATCTTGCCATGGCCTCTTGTTTTTTGGCAGATTTTTGATTATTAATTCGATTTCTTTACTGGTTATGGGTCTGTTCAAATTTTCCATTTCTTCCTGTTTCAGTTTTGGTAGTGTATATGTTTCTAGGAATTTGTCCATTTCTTCCAGATTGCCCATTTTATTGACATATAATTGCCCATAATATTCTCTTATTATTGTTTTTATTTGTGCTCTGTTGGTTGTGATCTCTCCTCTTTCATTCTTGATTTTATTTATTTGGATCCTTTCCTTTTTGATCAAACTAGCTAGTGGTTTATCAGTTTTGTTAATTCTTTCAAAGAACCAGCTTCTGGTTTCATTGATCTGTTCTGCTTTTTTGGTTTAAATAGTATTAAATTCTGCTCTAATCTTTATTATTTCCTATCTTCTGCTGGTTTTGGGTTTTATTTACTGTTCTTTATCCAGCTCTTTAAGGCATAAGGATGGGTTGTGTATCTGAGATCTTTCTTCCTTCTTTAGGAAGGCCTGGATTGCTATATACTCTCCTCTTATGACCCCCTTTGCTGCATCCCAGAGGTTTTGGGTTATGGTGTTATCATTTTCATTGGCTTCCATGAACTTTTTAATTTCTTCTTTAACTTCTTGGTTAGCCCATTCATTCTTTAGTAGGATGTTATTTAAAAGTCTCCAAGTATTTGTTGCCTTTCCAAATTTTTTCTTGTGGTTGATTTCGAGTTTCATAGTGTTGTGGTCTGAAAATATGCATAGTATGATCTCAGTCTTTTTGTACTTGTTGAGGGCTGCTTTGTGTCCCAGTATGCGAGCTACTCTGGAGAATGTTCCATGTGCACTGGAGAAGAATGTATATTCTGCTGCCTTAGTATGAAATGTTCTGAAAATATCTATTAAGTCCATCTGGTCCAGAGTGTCATTCAAAGCCATTGTTTCCTTGTTGATTTTCTGATTGGATGATCTGTCCATTGCTGTGAATGGGGTGTTGATGTCCCCTATTATTATGGTATTATTATCAATGCGTTTCTTTTTGTTTATGATTAGTTGATTTATATATTTGAATGCTTTCACATTTGGCGCATAAATGTTTACAATTGTTAGGTCTTCTTGGTGTATAGACACCTTAATTATGATATAATGCCCTTCTTCATCTTTTGATACACTCTTTATTTTAAAGTCTAGGTTATCTGATATTAGTATGGCTACTCCAGCTTTCTTTTGTCCGTTAGCATGATAGATGGTTCTCCATCCCCTTACTTTCAATTTGAAAGTTTCTTTAGGTCTAAAGTGGGTCTCTTGTAAACAGCATATAGATAAATGGTGTTTTCTTATCCATTCTGTTACCATATGTCTTTTTTTTTAATTTTTTTTAATGTGTATTTATTTTTGAAGGAGAGAGAGACAGAGTGTGAGTGGGGGAGGGACAGAGAGAGAGGGAGACACAGAATCTGAAGCAGGCTCCAGGCTCTGAGCTGTCAGCACAGAGCCCGACACAGGGCTCGAACTCACATACCACCAGATCATGACCTGAGCAGAACTCAGACACTTAACTGCCTGAGCCATCCAGGTGCCCCTACCCTATGTCTTTTGATTGGCACATTTAGTCCATTGACGTTTAGAGTGAGTACTGAAAGATACGAATTCATTGCCAGAATGTCGCTTGTAGAGGGAGTTTCTGGTGGTGTTCTCTGGTCCTTTCTAGTCTTTGTTGCTTTTGCTGTTTATTTGTTTGTTTGTTTTCATCTTTTCTCCCCTCAGTGAGTTCCCCTTAAGATTTCTTGGAGGGCTGGTTTAATGGTCAAAAACTCTTTCAATTCTTGGCTGTATATTTTTCTGATTCAGCACATTGAATATATCCTGCCACTCTTTCTGACCTGCCAAGTTTCTGTGGATAGGTCTGCTATAAACCTGATCTGTCTTCTCTTGTATGTTAAGGACTTTAGTTTTTTCTCTTGCTGCTTCCATGATTATCTCTTTTCCTGAATATTTTGTGAATTTGACTATTATATGCCTTGTTGATGGTTGGTTTTTGTTGAATCTAATGGGAGTCCTCTGTGCTTCCTGGATTTTGATTCCTGTGTCTTTCCCCAGGTTAGGAAGGTTTTCCATGGAAGGTTTTCCATGATTTGCTCACATAACCCTTCTACCCCTATTTCTCTCTCTTCCTCTCATGGGACCCCTATGATTCTGATGTTCCTTTTTAATGAGTCACTGATTTCTCTAATTCTTAAATCGTGCTCTTTTGCCTTAATCTTCCTCTTTTTTTCTGCTTCATTATTCTCCATAAGTTTGTCCTCTATATCGCTGATTCTCTGTTCTGCCTCATCCATCCTTGCTGCCGTGGCAACCATTCGTTATTGCAGCTCAGTTATAACATTTTTTTATTTCATCCTGACTAGCTTTTACTTCTTTTATCTCTGCAGAAAGGGATGCTAGTCTATTTTCGACTCCAGCTAGTATTGTTATTATCATGATTCTAAATTCTGGTTCAGACATCTTGCTTGTATCTGTGTTGGTTAAGTCCCTGGCTGCTGTTACTTCCTGCTCTTTCTTTTGGGGTGAATTCCTTTGTTTTGTCATTTTGAAGGAACAAAAGAAATTAATGAGGTAAAAAAATTTTAAAAATTAAAATTAAAAAAGTAGACTTAAAAAAATAAAATTAAAAAATTAAAAACATACACACAAAAAAAGTTGAATAAATGAAGCTAGATCCTAGGTGTGTTTTGGTCTGGGTGTTGAAAGAGGCTTGATAGAGAAAAAAGGGGAAAGAAAAAAAAAAGGAAATCCTTTGAAAATTGGAAAAAATGAATACACGGAAGTAGACTAAAATGAAACGTGGAAGTAAAATAGAATTTGAAAAAATTTACACAAAAGTAAAAAATATAGTAGAAAAAATTAAAGAAAAATATTTTTAATAAAAACTGAAAATGAAATGAATTTTTTCTCTTTCTGCATTCAAGAAAAAGAAAAGAAATTAAAAAGAAAAAAGAAAAAGGAAAAAAAGAAAAAGAAAGAAGGAAAATTGAATAGATGGAGTGGCAAACAGACTGAAATACATCTGAAATTACTGTTTTCCCGTAGAAGTCAATCTATGAAGCACTTTCTAGTCCATAAACTAAGCAGGAGGAGAGACTTGTGTTCCTTAAGAGTGAGATTCACCCAGTTGGGCAGGGGTCAGTGTAACAGCCCCGTTCTCCACTAGATGGCACTGCTTAGCTTACTGGGGTGGATTGTGGCACTTGTAGGTGCACATGTGCATGCGCAGGAGTGGTGAAAATGGTGTCACCTAGATACCCAGTCTCTAGTATCAGAACTCTGTTCTCCCCGAACAGCAATCACACACCCGTCCTTTGTCTTCAGCTTCCATCCACTCCCCACTTTTACACAGTCTGTCACCAAGCCCCAGGCAGCACCTCCCTCTTGAGTTTTGTCTCAGATATAGTTGTTTTTCCTGACCCCTTACTTCTGAAGGACTGTGGCTTTGACCTGTTCTGCCCCTCTGCAGGAGGGTCTCACCAAAAAATGGCCAGGTGCCGGCCGCACCCAGGAATGTTTGCAGGACCGTGCTACTGCCAATGGCCAGAGACTTGCGGTCAGGTGCCAGCCCACCCCAGAAAAAGTTTGCGAGCAGTGTAGCAACAGCATTTCAGGGATTATGGAAAATCACAACACACATATGGCACCAGGCTTCACCCTTAATGACCTTGTTCTAGTACCAGTGAATGTGGTTTTTCTCTGGGGTCCACTGGGGCCTTGCCTTTGGGGGACCCACACAGCCTCTACCAATTGTCCTGCCAACAGGGGAACTGCCTCTCCCCATGTGGCCTGAAGAACCCTAGACTCCACTCTGCTCCTGGGGGTTTGCCCTTCCCACCAGAGCACCACCAGGTATCAAGCTGCAGGGTTTCAGACTCTGTGCTCCCCATATTTACAGTCTTAATGGAATTTAAACCCTCTCCTTTCTCCTTTCTCCATTTTTAGTTCAGTCCCCATGGCTGTTTCCACTTTTCCACTTTCTCTCCAGCTGCTTTTGGTGGGGTTGCTTTTCCCGTATTCTCCACCCCCATCTCCATCCTCTGTCTGCATGCAAAAGTTGCTGCCTACCCTCCGCGGCTTCTCTTTCCACCAGTTCCCCTCTCCGCATTGCGTACCTGCTGAATTCTGTGGTTCAGGTTGTGCAGATTGTTGTGTTAATCCTCAAATCGGTTTTCTAGGTGTGCAGGATGGTTTAGTGTTGGTCTGGCTGTATTTCATGGACGCGAGACACACAAAAACTTCCGTGCTGTTCCACCATCTTGGTTCCTCCCCCAATTCAAGCCATTATTGTCTCTTCTGGTGCTTTGCTTTCTTCCTTGTAACATTTATGAAATCTATAATCATATCAATAATCACATTCATTCATCACCTATTTTTGTCTTTAGAATGTAAACTTTCCACGGTCAGCTTGTATTTGTTTTAGTCATTTTTGTAGCTCTGATGCTAAACTCATTGCCTGTTTGGAAGTTGCACACTCCCAAATATATATATTTGAAGGTTGAAAAAAATTAATGATCTCGCAAAGGGTATGGAGTATTATTCATCTTGAGGTGAAGTTCCTGTGATGTTTTTTATCTGAATATGTGGGGTTAGAGGACAGTGAGAGAAGAGATCTACACAGAAGGTGTATGAAAAAAAACAAAACAAAAAAAACCAATTGGATTTACAAATGAGAGAGCTGCTCTTTTACACCCTAGAAGACAGAGGGCTAGGTGGTGCCTTGCAATACCATCAAGCTATTTGCCAACCTCAGGTCCGTGCCCAGTTAAAAATGAAAAACTGACCTCTCCTCTGAAACATGCTGGCAATTGCAATCATTTTTCATAGACTGTGCTTTCAAAATTAGATGCCAGTAATAACAGCGGAGAGAGGAAAATGACAAGGAAGACACATCAGTTTCCTCATCAGTATAAACAGAATAAAATTATTTACTGTTTGTAGTGTCAGAAGAAATTTCCTTGTAAGTTTCCATGTACACATTTTTACTGACAGCACAACAATATCAACATTATTTCCATGAAGAGTAGAAAATGAAAGTAGATATTACACACACAAGGCATTGGAATTTAGAAAATAAACTGGCTCAAGGAGTTGATGGCTATCAACAGTTCACATGCCTTTTGGAGAGGATTCACTCTATGAAAAGAGGCTTATCTAGATTGCAAAATCTTTTTATACTGTTCCCGGAAATGAAAGTGTTTGACCACCCCTGGGTAGATCTTTGCCTCTAGCTTGCTTTCAGTCATCCTCTGCACTCACCCCCCTCCATTTCTCTGAAGCCTCTGTGAACAGAAAAATGGCAGGAGTTGATTTCACTATTTTCACACCTAGTATGGAACTGTGAGGTGTTTTGCATTTTCAGAGCGATTGATTTATAACCTCCTGCTACAGGTGATTGTCTAAGAACTCAGGGCTTTGAGTCTAACTCCAGCACATTCACATTAACCTGATCTCTACTTCAGAAAAGGGCTATGCTTTTTTCCCTAGCCACAGTGCTGAAACTGTAAGAAATATAAGTTTGGATTTGGGTGTGAAAGTGCACATCTATATGTGTTTGAATATACAGAGAAGCAGTGAGAGGAAGCAAGAATTATCACATATTATTCAGATACGTCATTTCCTCTATTCATTAAGGTGATTCTAAGAAATAGGTCTTATTATTTCCTTAGAAAATTGAAGTATAGGGGGGCTGGGGTGACTCAGTCAGTTTAGAGTTTGACTCTTGATTGCAGCTCAGGTCATGATCTCACGGCTCATGAGTTCAAGCCCCTTGTCAGGGTGTGTAGTGACGTGCTGAACCTGCTTGGGATTCTTTCTCTCTCTCTCTCTCTTTCTCTCTCTGCCTTTCTCCTGCTCCCACACTCTCTCTCAAAAATAAATAAACTTAGGGGTGTCTGAGTGGGTCAGTCTGTTAAGCAACCGACTTTGGCTCAGGTCATGATCTCACAGTTTGTGGGTTTGAGCTCCGCATGAGGCTCTGTCTTGACAGTTCAGAGCCTGGATCCTGCTTCAGATTCTGTGTCTCCCTTTCTCCCTGCCTCTCCCCTGCTTATACCTTGTTTGTCTGTCTCTCTCAAAAGTAAATGAACATTTAAAAAATAATAAAAAATAAATAAACTTAAACTTTAAAAAGAAAACTGAAGTATAAATTGAAGGATATTGTATACTTATATAATACTTGTACTACCCTTACCTGATAGATTATAAAAATTTTCTGTTTTAAATAAAGTTGTATTCTATATTAAAAATTAATTTCAAGTTTGAATTTTCATGTTCCAGAAAACCACTGGCATATTAAGTACTTTTATTACAATGATAGGATTTAAGATACTTGCTTCTCTTTCAAAATCTAATTTTTTTCTATTCATTTTTAAAAAAAGAATAAATGGACATTTTTTCCCAAGCAATTACTGAAGGAAACCTTGGGTGTTTCCAGTGGTTGACAATTGCAAATAAACCTGCTATCAACATTCAGTGGACAACTTTTCAACTCATTTGGGTAAATATCAAGGAATGTGCTTATTGGATCATAAGATGAGAGTATGTTTACTTTTGTAAGAAACTGCCAAACTGTCTTCCAAAGTGGCTGTATGATTTTACATTCCCGTCAGCTATTGGATAGATATTGTCAGAATTTTGGCCTTTACCCGTTGTAATAGGTATACAGTGGTATCTCATTATTGTTTCTATTTGCAAATCCTTCACATATGCTTATTTGCCATCTAAATATCTTCATCAGTGAAGTGTCCAGGTATTTTATCTAATTTTAATTCGTTTCTTTGTCTTTATTTTAAAATTTTAAATTTTGTTTAATGTTTTATTTATTTTTGAGACAGAGAGAGACAGAGCATGAGCAGGGGAGGGTCAGAGAGAGAGGGAGACACAGAATCCGAAACAGGCTCCAGGCTCTGAGCTGTCAGCACAGAGCCCGACGTGGGGCTCGAACCCACAAACTGTGAGATCATGACCTGAGCTGAAGTCGGACGCTTAACCGACTGAGCCACCCAGGCACCCCTTTATTTTAAAATTTTAAGAGTAATTAGTATATTTGGAATACAAGTCCTTTATCAGATGTGTGTTTTACAAAGATTTTCTCCCAGCCTGTAACTTGTCTTTTCATTCTCTTAACCATGACTTTCACAGAGGAGAGGTTTTTAATTACAGTAAAACCTTGGTGTTCGAGCATAATTCGTTCCAGAAACATGCTTGTGATCCAAAGCACTTGTGTACCAAAGCAAATTTCCCCATAAGAAATCATGGAAACTCAGATGATTCATTCCGTAACCCAAAAATATTCATATAAAAATGATTACAATACTGTAATATAATATAAAATAATAGAGAAAATACAAAAATATAAAGAAAAACTAACCTTGAACTAACCTTTGAACACCTTCATGGCTGGTGTGTGGGAGACAAGAGAGAGGAGGGTTATTGTGTGGGACAACTTTCACTATCACTAACATGTTGACTACAGTACAGTGTTAATAAACCCTTTTCCTATACTAATTTAATGTAATCGGCAATAAGGCAGTAGAGGAAAGGGTCCATATCTGCAGGCAGCCTGACCTAGAATGAAGCAAAGCATTCCTAAGCTTACTGTTGTATGGAAAAGCAAAGGACGGTTCACAGGTACTTTGAAGTACCTTTCAAGGTTCTGAAAAATCACCGAATTCTTCCAAACACTGTGGCCTGAGACTGAGCATCCTAACATGGAAGATGATCACCCATAGTCCTGCAGCAAAAGAGAGAGAGAGAGAGAGAGAGAGAGAAAGAGAGAAGAACCATTGGCTCACTTGTGATCATGTGACATTCGGCATCACCTACTACCAGTATTGTAAGGCATCACTCATTTATCATGTTAAAATTTATTAGAAATGTTTGCTCTTCTTGTGGAACACTCTTAGAACAAGTTACTCTCAATCCAAGGTTTTACTGTATAATAAAGTCCAACTTATTTTTTTTTCTCTCATGGGTCATGGCTTTGATATTGTGCCTAAAAGTTAATTACCAAACCCAAGGTCACCTAAATTTCCTCTTACATTATATTCTGGAATTTTATAGTTTTACATTCAGAGTTAATTTTGTGAAGAGTGTAAGGTCAATGTCTAGCTTCTTTTTTTGTTTTGTTTTGTTTTTTATATGAATGTCCAGTTGTTTCAGCAGCATTTATTGAGAAGATACCCATGCTGTGTTGGATTGCTTTTGCTCCTTTGTCAAAGATCAGTTGACTATATTTGTGTGGGTTTACTTCTGGGTTCTATATTCTGACCCATTGACTTTCCTGTTTGGTCAACAACACCACATTGTTTTGATTACTGTAGATTTACAGTTAAGTCTTGAATTTGGGTAATATCAGTCCTCTGTTCTTTAATATCATGTTGGCTATCCTGGGTCTTTTGCTTTTCCATATAAATTTTAGGATCAGTTTAGTAACTTGCTATTTCTTTTTTTATTATTAGGAATGCATTGAGTCTATAGACCAAGGTGGTAAAAACTGACATGTTCACAATATTGTTATTTCCTATCCATGAACATGGAATCTCTCCCCCATTTACATAGTTCTCCCTTTATTCCTTCATCAAAGTTTTGATTTTCCTTAGATAGATTTTTATATATTTCATTTGATTTTTATGTAAGCTTTTCATTTTGGAGTGTTCATGTAAGCGGTATTGTGGGTTTTTTTTTAATTTCAAATTCCAATTGTTCATTGCTGATAATCAGGAAGTAATTTTTTTATATGTTAACTATATATCCTACAACCTTCCTTTATTACATATTAGTTTCCAAAGTGTGTTTTGGGTTTTTGTTTTTTTTTGGTTTTGTTTTGTTTTGTTTGTCATTCCTTGGGATTTTCTAAATAGGCAGTCATGTTATCTGCTGATAAGACATTTTATTTCTTCCCTTCTAGTCAGTGTAACTTTTATTTCCTTTCTTTTCATATTGACTTAGAATTCTCAGTACTAAGTTGAATAGGAGTGGTTAGAGGGATGGCTCCTGTTTTCCCAATCTTAGAAGAGCATCTAGTTTCTCACCATTAAGTATCATGTTAGCATGGTTTTGTTTTTTGTTGTTACAGATGTCCTGTAATACATAGTTGAGGAAGTTTGCCACTCTTGTTAGTTTGTTGAGATTTTTGTCTTGAATGGATATTGGATTTTTTCAAATGCCTTTTCTGTATCTATTAATATTATTTTAAGATTTTTCTATAGAGCCTGTTGATGTGCTGGATTACATTCATTGATTTTCAAATGTTGAACCAGCTTTGCATACCTGGAATAAATCCTACATGGTCATATAATTATTTTTATACATTGTGGGGCTCAATTATGCTAATATTATTTGAGGATTTTTGCATCTATATCCATGAGAGATATTGGTCTGTAGTTTTAATTTATTATAACATTTTTCCTTGTTTGGGTATTAAAGTAACACAAGCTTTATAGAATGAGTTCCCTCTGCCTCTATTTTCTGGAAAAAAAATTGATATCACCTTCCTTTAATGATAAAATTCACCTTTGAAATCATATGGGTCTGGTGCTTTGTGTTTGGGCACGTCATTATGTATGGATTCCTATTGTTACAAATACATGTTTTTGAAATGTATCATGCTTTCGAAACCTTTTCAAATAGGAAAGAAATTATAATGGAATTTTAAAATGTGAACAAAAAAATCATTATTCTTGAATTTGTTAGGAATAAATATATCCCCCACAAAAAAACAAAAATACTTTTTGCATAAAACAAATACTATGACACATACAAATACATATACGCATATAAATCACCCCAAACTGGACACTCTGATTCAAACCTCTGAATACTTTCTCATTACTTATCGGATCAACACAGTATTCTTTTCACGGCTTTTAAGTTCCCGTATTATTTGCTTTCTGTCACCTTCTTAAATTCCACTATGGGTCGTCTTTCTCTCTCTCAAACCCCATGCTAGCCATCTTCCTTTCTCTCAAATGTATCACTTCTCTCCTACAGGACATTTAAAAATGTAAGTCGATAGGAGTTCTGCACATGGAATGCAGTCTCTCTGTCCTTCTGACTCGCATATACTTCTGTTCATTGATATTCTTTGTTTTCCTTCAGTAACATTTCTCATGCCCTTGTCAGGCTCCTTTGTTAAATCCTCCTACACAACTGACTGCCTTCCTTCACAGCATTTTCTACCATCTGTACTTCTATATATCTATGGCTAGTAGATCAATATTTGTGTATCCTACCAGAGAATAGGACTTCAGGAGAATATGAAGAATATTTCTTTTATTACTTGTCTATGCTCAGGATCTTGTGCAGCACATAGAACAGAATAGGCATTTAATGAATATTTGTTAAATGGAAACTTGAGTGAAAAAATAAAGTTCTATCTCATGGAGGGCTTTATGCAGAGACACTCATGATATTAACCAGTAGAAGCTTTCATATTTGTATCATAGTAATGTTGCCTTCTTAATATCAAAATTTTCATAAATAGTGAAGCTTCCAAGTCCACAAATGTATCTGTAGAAAATTTAACACCTGATGATATTGAAAAGTAGTGCTTATTAATAAAGCAAAAAATTGTATGTTGTGTGTGTATGAGGATGTGCCTAAATTTAGTTATTATTACCCTTTCCTTGAATTTTCCATTTCTTCCTCTGAAAGTTACAGTTCTTTTGAGGAATATTTTGAATCACTTGCTAGTGGAGTAGAGGTAAAAATGCAGCTTCATCTGAAGGGGGCAACAATCAAAATCCCTTTTTGTTAAAGGCCAAAAAATGAAATAAAATTTATGAGGCATGCATCAGTAGAAAAGTGAATTGTAATAGACACAAAGAATTCAATATAGTCTCATTCAATATTAAGCTGCAGTGTTTCTCCCATTGTGTCGAGCTTTAAGATAATACCATAATGGATTAAACCTGCTGTATAGGTTTTCTTGGCAGAGGCTGATATAAAACAGACAGTAAAAGCATTTTCAGAATTGCAGTGATGTTTGTTAAGCACTCTTAGATTCATCGTAGAGTATTTTTCTTTTCTAAATCATACAGTGCAGTTGGCTGAATCAGTAAATTTAAAATGAGAAAGAAATAGATAGTGGTTTGCCACAGCTGTTCTCATCAACCTGATATATCCACTATGGATATGGTATCAGTGGACTAAATCAAGAAGAAAAAATAACAGGGGAATGCTGATTGCTTAATGAATATGCAAAAAAAAACAACATATAGATACACTATAAAATCTGTCAAAATATATATCTATAATAAAGTTATAGAAAAAAAATACATTCTTGAAAGACTGAATAACTTCCTAATCAATTGTGAGTTTTTGGCTTTTGTTTTTTGGGGTTTTTTTTTTTTTTTTTACCATGTTAGTTGATTCAGCCTTATGTTACCTGTTGTTTTTAATGCTAAGGCTTCAAAAATCATGATCCTGTACTCAATAGGTATTTTGAATGACTTTTGAATCATTGAATGAATACCTATTTTTGAATAGGTATTTGAATAGGTATTGTCTTTCATTCATCTGGAGAGGAAAATTCAGGGAAAGTTAAATCAGACTGGTTCTACAAAATTCTATGGAGAGTCTAGCAAAGCTAAAATATACATATGTATCTATGTATTTTTCTTTTTTTGTAGGGCAGCAAGATACCAGCTGCTAAATGAGGTACAGTGCTGATACTGTCCTTTTAACTTGTTAACACTTCCTATGTGTTAAATGACTAATTAGTTATGTTGTAAATCTAAGAATCCACAGAAAGTCTTTTCATAGTTAAAAAAATAATATTGGGAAGTTACAGTCCATTTGCTCTAAAGGGGAATTGTTGGTGGAAAATCATTATATCAGTTGTTGTACAGCCCATTTCAGTTTAGTAAGTATAATCATTCTCATTTAGCAGACTAAGAAACAATATCAGAATTAATAGATATGTTGTCCAAAAATACATTGCTCATGATAGATCTAAGTGAATTTAGCCTCTCAGCAACAACAATACAGGCTCTTTTCAAAGACCCAGTGGATCTTGCATGGAATGAAATCCTGCCAACAGGCTATGAGTCATGTTCAAACATTCAATAACATACCACACATTGTCAAGGTTGATAAAATGATCACTTTGAGTAACAGCAGAGATGAGAGCCAAATGCCATTTGTGTTATATCCAGGTTTCCATTATTGGGTGGTGCATTATTGGAGGGCAGGTTACAGTAATCACTCTTGAGAACGTGTAGTGTATTAATATCTTCTGCAAAGTTTACCAAATAGACCTCACAAAAAATTTTCTGGAGTTGATGTAACTATCTCCATTTATAGATGAGAAAACTAATATTTGGAATGTTTGAGTAACCAGTTCATTTGTACTATTAAGTAATAGAGCAGGAATTAGTACTCATACATATCTAACTTCAAAGCTTAAACTAATTACTATATCTCTTGCTATCATGCATCTCATTTATTATTCCTTTTCTTTTTTCTTTTTCTTTCAGTAGTGTGAAGATAGTCACTACCTCAATAGACCCTGATAGCATATTTAATGTGATTTATTTTCACCATTCCACTAAGAAAAATGTATCAGAATTGCAAAGACAAGACATAGTAAGTCCAGAGGATTGTAAAAAACTTCAAGTGTAGAAATTTTGTAGTGTAGTCAGTTCAGTTGCCCAGAACAAAAACAACAAAAAATCCAATGTATTATATTTAAACCAAACACAATAATTATGCAGATTTTAATCCTATGGTTTTGTCAGTTCAATGGGTAAGATTGGATACAGAGACCTAAAAATGACATAGGTAAAAAAATATGCATAGCTTCACCCTAGGCCAGTCCAACATGGTTTATCACAGTTAATTCTAAGCATAATGATATGAACATGTATGTTTTAATACATATATTTAAAATATTGCCTAGGTGTTTTTAAAATTACTTCTCCACTGAGAACTTCTGTTTTGCATTCTTTATGTTTAAAAGTTTGAGCCCCTGTTGCTCAGTTATTGTACCATATTTTAATATATAGTTAGTTGTTGGCAGTTTTATAACTCACTCATGCCCCCAGACTAATTTAGTTGGTTTAGAAATATGTTCCTTTCTCTGCAACACTACAATCTTCAGGCTACCCTACCCTGTCTTTTCACTCCTCCATGTGTAGTGTTGATAGACATGGTGGAAATGACTTCTCTAAACTATAGATGCCTTCAAAATAATTTTTAATAAAATAAATTATATATAGATGGCTTAATATTTGGGACAGGTTTCATAATAGCAGATAAGTGACACAGATACCCCCTATCATGGCCACTGATGGGAATTCTAGTGTTTGTCTTTTTTTTCCCACTAGTATCTGTCTTGTAAGCATTCTTCTAGCTCACATTTTTTATATTTATATTAAAATCAAAAAACAAGTAAAAAACAAAACAAGGTGAATCTTTGAAGAAAGAAAAACATGAATATTAAATATATTCTCTTTGGCTATCTCTTTGGAACCCACGTGGTCATTCTTTATATGTGTCTCTCCACTTCTGCCACCATTAGTCTCTAAATTCCTTGAAACGAGGAGCCATGACCAACTTTTCTCTTTCTCTTCCAGCTCCTCCTCCTTCTCCTTGTCCCAATACCCTTCATACTTGTATCAATAATTGGTTTTAAGTAAATGTTTGTTTGTTAACTAAATAAAAAAAAAGCTTAGTACAGGGAAGCAAGTTTCCTAGAATTAGATGTATATTTTAAATTGGAAGTTTCCTTAGATCCTACCTCAGCTAGGAAATAAAATTAGTGTTGCTTAGATTGCCTATTTTAATTGATTTGTAGTGAATACTTGGCTCAGAACATTTGGAAACACTGTAAGACTATCTCTGTTCTCAGAGGGAAAATCTTTTGAAGTTTGGCGGAACTGCAGTTTTTGCTCTGAAATTCCAAACTCTCATTTTACAAGGGAAGAAATGGAGATCCACTTGGGCTAAAAGAGTTGTCCAAAATCTCCCAGCCAGTTAGGAACAGTCCTTTTATGGAAACTCAGCTCCCCTAATTACTGATATAATATCTTTTTTTTTCTTACTTAGAGAGAGAGAGAACAGGGAAAAAGAGAGAGAATCTTAATCAGGCTCTACACTCAGTGCAGAGCTTGACATGGGGCTCTATCCAATGACCTTGGGATCATGACCTGAGCCACAATCAAGAGTTGGATGCTCAGCTGACTGAGCCACCCAGGAGGCCCTCTTATATAATATTTAAATTATGATATAACATTATTTTCCTATATTTATTAATCAAAATGGATTTATTTGAAATCTTTCTCTATCTCTTTTTTTTTGTTAAAATCATCTCTTCTTGATGACAGCTTCACACTTCCATTTCGAATTCTCATAATTTAGTCCCAAAGTTATATGGAGACCAAAATTAAAAGGGATTTAATTTACCAGAAAAAAACAGTATGTACCTACAATAACATTTCTACCCTGTAAGGATGTCTACTTTATTTGGAAAAGTAGTATTGATTAAGTAATTATATTCTGAATATGGGAAAAGATGGTAACATAATATCTAGTTTCATCCTTTTCAGTGTACAGAAAATATTGGACACAGTGTGTTATAAACTACAATTTTTAAAAATCTCTTTTAGAAAACACTCCTACACGGTTATATTCTTAACTACATGGGACTTCATTAAAATGGCATGAAGATGAAAGTTTTATACCCCTGTTTTAAATGTTTCTTTTCTAGAACAATGGATTTCTAAAAAACATTCATTGTGCATAATCACCTAACAGATATTCCAAACTTCAAACACCAGAGACCTTCTAAACCATCCACATTGCTTTGGGAGATGGAATTCAAAAATCCAAGTTGGAGGGATGCCTGGGTGTTTCAATTGGTTAAGCACTCAGTTCTTGATTTTGGCTCAAGTTATGATCTCATGGTTCCTGAGACAGAGCCCCCGCTTTAAGTTCGTAGCACAGAGCTTGCCGGGGATTCTCTCTCCCTCCTTCTCTCTGCCCCTCCCCTACTCCCGTGCACATTCCTGCTTGCTCACACTCTCAGCTCTCGCGCTCTAGCTCTCTGTCTCTCTGTCTCTCACAAATAAAAATAAACATTTAAAAGAGAAAAGTTCAAATTGGATTATGTTATCTCCCAAATTGAAATATTCTGAATGTAGATCATTATTCATTAGCACCAATAAGAAAATAAGTTTTAAAAACTTCAAATTATTTTTTCATTGCCTTCAGCATTTATTCTTAGTCTTTTTTTTTATCTTTGTTTTTGTTGGTGTTGTTATTTTATTTTTTCTCGAGTAAAAATGAATCCAATCTTTCTATCCCCATAAGACTGACCCATGGCCATAGTTTTTGAATTTTTGGCTATTACATGTAATATATATTATATTTGTGTGTATATAACATACAGTTCTGCATTATCTACTATATCTAACCCAATTTCATAAGTTATGAAAGCACACAAAATTTTCCACTTATCTGGGAGAAGAGTGTGATGATAAAATGCATTAGCATGGCATGAAATTGCATTACTATCTGGCCCAGTCCTTCCTATCCTGACTTTTCTTCACATCCTTCAACTTCTCCATCTTAACCTATCCTACTCACTATTTCCTAAAACGTTTTGATCCAGTCACACAGAATTTTGTTCTTATATTTTAAACCTCCATCTCTTATCCAAGTTGCCTTTAGTTCAGAAATATCCTTGTACCTCTTTGTGTGTATGTGTGTGGTAAAACATGAAATCTACTCTGTTAGTATTTTTTTTAATCTTACCATGACAAAAATACCTAGTATGAAATATGCCCCCTTAAATATTTTAAAATGTACAACACAGCATTGCTAGCTATAGACATAACATTTTATAGGAGATCTTTATAAATATCCATTGTGTATGAATGGAACTTTAACGGCAACTGTCCTTTTCTCCTTTCCCCAGCCCATCGCAATAACTATTATACTAAATTCTTTGAATTTAACTATTTTAGATACTTCAGATAAGTGGAATCATGCAGAATTTTCCTTCTGTGACTGGCTTATTTCACTCAGCATAATGTCCTCCAGGTTCATCCATGTTGTTGCATATTGTATAGTTTCATTCTTTTTTTTTTTTTAAGTTTTTAATTCATTAGTTAACACACAGTGTTATATTAGTACCAAGTATACCATATGGTGATTAAACAGTTCCATATATCACCCAGTGCTCTTCATGATGAATGCACTCCTTAATCCCTATCACCTATTTAATCCTTCCACACCCTCCTAGTTTTCTTCTCTTTAAGGGCTGAATAATATTCCATTGTATGCATATACTACATTTCATTTATCCATTCATCTGTTGATGGACATTAATGCAGTTTCCATATCTTGGCTATTGCAAATAATTCTGTAATGAGCATGGGAGTTCTATTATCTCTTCAAATCCTAATTTCAATTCTTTTGGATAAATATCCAGAATTAAGGTTGCTAGATTACATGGTAGTCCTATTTTTTTTTAATTTTTTGAAAAACCTCTATTCTGTTTTCCATAATAAATGCACCATTTTGCATTCCCATCAGTTATGTGCAAGAGTTACAATTTCCCCACATCCTTAACATGTGTCATTTTTTGTTTTGGTTTTTATAATACTATCCTAACAGGTATAAGATGATATCTCATTATAATTTTGATTTACATTTCTCTGATGATTAGTGACATTAAGTACTTTTTTGGTACCTCTTGGCCATTTGTATGTCTTCTTTGGAGAAATTTCCATTTAAATTCTTAGCTCATTTTTCAATCAAGTTATTGTACACATTTTGTGTGTGTGTGTGTGTGTGTGTGTGTACTTTTTTGGTACCTCTTGGCCATTTGTATGTCTTCTTTGGAGAAATTTCCATTTAAATTCTTAGCTCATTTTTCAGTCAAGTTATTGTACACATTTTTTTTGTTATTGAGTTGTATGAGTTTTTTATATATTTTAGAAACTCACTTACTAGATAGATGATTTGCAATATTTTCCCCCACCCTATAGGTTTCCTTTTCATTTGGTGATTTGTTTTTTTCTGTGCAGAAGCTTTTTAGTTTGAAGTACTCCTGCTTGTTTATTTTTGCTTTTGTTGCCTATGATTTTGGTGTCATACCAAAGAAATAATTGCTGAAGCCAACATTTTCTTCTAGGATTTGTGAAGTTTCAGTTCTTTAAATATTTAATGTGTTATAAGTTGATTCTTATGTGTAGTATGGAATAAGGATCCTATTTTGTTCTTTGCATGTGGATATCCAGTTTTCCCAGTACCATCTGTTGAAGAGACTAACCTTTCTCCATTGTGTATTCTTACTGTCCTTTTAGAGATGAAATTTACCATATAGGTGTGGGTTTATGTCTTGGATCCCTTATTCTGTTCCATTGGTGTGTATATCTGTCTTTATGTCAGTATCATACTATTTTAATATTGTAGCTTTGTAATATATTTTGAGATCAGGAAGTGAGATGAATTCCACTCTGTTCTTAAGATTGTTTTGGATGTTTGAGTTCTTCTGTGGTTTCCTATGAATTTTAGGATTGATTTTTCTATTTCTCTTAGAAGTGCCATTGGGATTTTGATAATAATTGCATTTAAAAGAAGAATTACATTGAACGTAGATTGCTTTGGGTAGCATGGACATTTTAGCAATTTTTAAGTCTGCCAATTCAGGAACACAGGATGTCTTTCACTTTTTGGTGATTCTTTAATTTCTTTCATCAGTGTGTTATGACTTTCAGTGTACATGTCTTTGTTACCCCCTTAATTAAGTATATTTCTAAGTATTTTATTCTTTTTGATGCCATATTAAATGGGATTATTTTCTTAATTTCCCTTTTAGATAGTTTTTTGTTAGTGTATAGACATACAACCGGTTTTTGTATCCTGCAACTTTACTGAATGTATTAGTTTCAACGTGTGTGTGTGTGTGTGTGTGTGTGTGTATGTGTGTGTGTGTAGTTGTAGGGTTTTCAACATATAAGATCATGTCATTTGCAAAAACATAGATGACTTTATTTCTTCCTTCCTGATATAAATGTCTTTTATTTATTTTCTTGCCTAATTGCTCTGGCTTGAACTTCAGTGCTATGGTGATGAGAAGTGGCAAAGTGGGCATCCTATTTTTTTTTTGTCCTGATCTTAGAGGATAAGCTTTTAGCTTTTCACTCTTGAGTATGATGTTAACTATGGACTTCCTATATATAGTTCATATTATGTTGAAGTAATTTCCTTCTATCCCTGTTGAGAATTTTTAATCATGAAAGGATGTTGAATTTTGTTACTTTCTTTGCATCTATTGAGATGATCATAGGATTTTTATCTTTTATTCTGTTAATGTGGTATATCACATTAAGTGATTTTCATGTGAAAACATCCTTTCATCCTCAGTATAAATCTCCCTTGGTGGTGGTATATGATCCTTTTACTCTGCTATTGAATTTGTCCTGCTGGTATTTTATTAAAGATTCTTGCATCTGTGCTCATCAAGAATAATGGACTGTAGTTGTCTTTTTTTATGGTGTATTCATCTGGCTTTGGTATCAGGGTAATGCGGGGCTCATAAAATGAGTTTGGAAGTGTTCCTCCCTCTTCTGTTTTAGAAGAGTTTAAAAAGGATTGGCATCAATTCTTTAATGTTTGGTAGATTTCACCAGTGAAGCCATCTGGTCCCGGGCTTTTCTTTGTTCGGAGGTTTCTGATTACAGCTTCAATCTCTTTGTTATTTACAGGCCTGTTCAAATTTTCTGTCGGTCATAATTCAGTCTTTGAAGGTTGTATCTTTCTAGAATGTATTCATTTCCTCTAGGCTGTCCAGTTTGTTGGAGTATGATTATCCATTGTAGTCTCTTACGGTCCTTTTTATTTTTGGGCTGTCATTTGTAGTGCCTCTTCTTTCACTTCTGATTTATTTATTTGAGTCTGCTTTCTCTTTACTTTGTCTAGTGAAGGTTTTGTCCATTTTGTTTATCTTTTCAGAAACCAACTTAGATTTCGTTGATTTTTCTATCTGGTTTCACTATTCTCTATTCAGTTATTTCTGCCTTAATCTTTATTATTTCTTTCCTTCTGCTAAACTTGAACTTAGTTAGTACTTCTTTTTCTAGTTCCTTGATGTGTAAAATTATGTTGTTTATTTGAGATATTCTTTTTTAAGGCAAGCATTTATAATAGCTATAATCATCCTTTTGCAGCTTGCCATTAGTTTTGTATTTTAATATTAATTTAATATGTATTTTCATATTCAAATTATATTTTCATCTTCATACTTGAATATATTTTTTAAATTCCTTTTTTAGTCTCTCTGTGATCCAGTGTTTGTTTAAGAGTATGTTGTTTAATTTCTATACATTTGTGAATATTTCATTTTTCTACTGTTACTGACAAGAGACGTGAGAAGAGTCTATTCTGCTGCTTTCGGGTAGAATGATCTGTGGAATGTTAGGTCCATTTGTCTATAGTTCTGTTTCCCTGTTGATTTTCTGTGTACATGCTCTATCCATTGCTGACAGTAGGTATTACTGTTATTATATGGCTGTCTATTTATTTCTTCAGGTCTGTCAGTGCTTGTTTTATATAATTAAGTGCTCTGATATTCAGTGCCTATATATTTATGATGTTATGTCTTTCTGGTGAGTTGAACTTATTATCATTATATAGCATCCTTCTTTGTCTCCTGAGACTGTTTTTGACTTAATATCTATTTTGTATGATACAATTATAGCCACCCTTTAGGATTCCATTTGCATGGCATATCTTTTTCCATTCCTTCAGGTTTAGCCTGTGTATGCCTTTAGGTTTAAACTAAATTTCTTATAGATAGCATATAGTTGGCTCTTTTCATTTTTTTTCCTTCAGCCACTCTATGTCTTATGATTAGAGAGCCTAATCCATTTAAAGTAGTTATTCGTAGGTAAGTATCTGTTATTGTCATTTTGTTAATCATTTTCTGTCTTAAAGTTCTTTTGTTGTCTCACTGTTTTCCTTTCTAATTTGGAGATTCTTTTAGCAACATGGTTTTGCCTTTTTCTTTTCTTTCCTTTTTTTTAATTATCCTCTTTTATAATGATAAAGACTTAAATTCAATTGCATAAAAAGTTTTACATTTACTTCTTTATCATACTTTGTTATTGATTATATCTTTTTCGTACTCATTACAATTACAATGTATTAGAATTTGTTGTATAATACATATTAAATAGTAAAATTTACACATTTTTATATTATGTCTTCATTAAAATGTTTTTATAGTTATAGTTATTCTTAACACATTTGTCTTTTCACTTTTATGCTAAAATTAAAGGTGACTTACATACTGCCAATACAGTATTAGAGTATTCTGTATTTGTCTATTATTTACTCTTCCCAGTAACTTCTATACTGTTTAGGATCTTTTCATTTCAACTTGAGGAATACTACTTTGAATGTACTATCCCATGCCTGCAAGGTTTCTGCTGAGAAATTCACTGATAGTCTTATGATGGCTCCCTTGTACATGATGATTAGTTTTATCTTGCTGGTTTCAAAATTCTTTCTCTTTGACGTTTAATAATTTTATTATATTGTAGCTGAGTATAAATTCCTTTTGTTCATCTTTTTGAGGGATCCTCTGGAATTCATGAATCTGGATGTCCTTTTCCCTCCCCAGATTTGAGAAATTTTGGCCATTATTTTTTAATTAAGGTTTCTGCCCTGCTCTCTCTTTTCTCTTTCTGGGACTCACATATGCACATATTAATTTGCTTGATGATGTCATATAATTCTGTTAGGATTTTTTCATATTGTGTTATTCATTTTGCTTCTCTAACTGGACAATTTCAAATGATTTATCTTCAGGTTGGCTGATTTTCCCGTTTGCTTGATCAAGTATGTTGTTAAAACCCTCTGAAGAAATTTTCAGTTATATTCTTCTGGTCCACAATTTGTTTTTATTTGTTTTTGGTTGTTTGTTTGTTACACTTTCTCTTTCTTTGTTAGTATTGTCATTTTGTTCATGTATCATTTTCTGGATTTTGTTTAATTGTTTATCTGTGTTCTCTTCTGGTTCATTAAACTTCTTTGAGACAATTATTTTGAATTATTTATCAGGGAATTTATACATCTCCATTTCTTTAGGGTCAATTCTTAGAGATTTATTTTATTTCTTTTATCATGTCATCTTTTCCTTTTCTTCATGTTCCTTGAAGCATTGCATTCATGCCTAGACATTTGAAGAAACAGTCATGCTTCCCAATCTTTAAGGACTGGCTTTGGCAGGGTAAGATCTTTCCTAATTAGCCTGTCTGGAGATGCTGAGAGTCTTTCAGACATTTTCTATGAATTTGCCTTCTTTGAATTTTTGCATATATATTCCTAATGAGTGGATTAACAACTTGGGTCAGTTTGGACTGACAAGGGTAAAGTGAAATTGCTCTTCCTATTCATTTTCTTGGTTTTCCGCTTATCTAGGATACTGCATTTTCTTAACTTGATTATGGACTTTTCATAAACTTATTTTGTTTTGTATATGGCTTTTAAATAGTTATTTCTGTGGGGGTAATGATAAATGGGACTTCCTGTTCCACCATCTTACATCTCACTAATGTCACTCCTCTCTCTCTCTCTAATTTAGCCTATCATTTCCCTAAATTGTAACTATTTCTGTTTGAGTCTGCCTCCTGCTTAAGACTTTGAAATACTTATTCTTCACCTATCACAATTTCTAGCCTGGCACAGAACTAAAATTTCTTTTTGGATGAATAAACTTCTTCCTTCCAGCTGGGCTTACTATACCATTTTGCCAGTTAGCTTTTAAATATGAAAAGGAATCCCATTGTGGACACTTATAATAAGCAGGCTCAAATTATCATAAGGCCAAGATAACAGATCTTTTACACAATCTCAGAAAGAAAACTAAATTTGTCAGAGCATCATCTGTCTCAGGTGTCATAAGATAGATACAGATATTGTCACTGTGTGAGTAGATATCACCACCTAGATCGGGGGCAGGGGATGCAGAGAATCCTTCTATCTTTCGTAATAGAGTAGGAAGGAATAAGCAGGCCTTTGTAAAGCAATCATGTAGAATAGACCTCTGGAAGAAGGCATCCACACTCAGCTGCAAGCCTGACTGTTACAGAAAATGGTTGGCAATTT